>NC_087203.1:35945485-35947985 GCF_015104395.2 Macrobrachium nipponense | reverse complement strand
AAATTCGGAATTATGAAATGTATCGATAATTTTTTAAACTTTGCAATTATAAAATTCACCAATCAATTTTTAAACTTCAGAATTATAAAATGCATCGATCGTTTTTTAAATTTTGGAATTATGAAATGTATCAATAATTTTTTAAACTTTGCAATTATGAAATGCATCGATCATCTTTTTTAATTTTGGAATTATGAAATGCATCGATCATTTATTAAACTTCGGAATTATGAAATGCATCGATCATTTTTTTAATTTTGGGATCATGAAATGCATCGATCATTTTTAAACTTTGCAATTATAAAATGCACCGATCATGTCTTAAATTTTGGAACTATGAAATGCATCGATCAATTTTTAAATTTCGGAATTATGAAATCCATTGATCATTTTCTAAACTTTGCAATTACGAAATGCACCTAAATTTTTTAAATATTGGAATTATGAAATGCATCGATCATTTTTTATATTTTGGAATTATGAAATGCATCGATAATTTCTTAAACCCATCGTGAACTGTTGTGGAAGGCAACAGAAGTAACACAAAAATTTGATCAGTGCAAACAGATTTTTTTTAAAGATATAAGTATTGTACACAAGCATGTAAGTAGTCATTTAGGACACCGACAGCAATCTTCTAATTAATGAACTTTTTATTTAATCTTCTAGCATCACTACAAAATATATTTACGTCAGAAGCAAACCAGAGAAAAAATGCAAATAACTCTCATAACTAATTATATTAACATAAAAATACTATTTGTCATGAACATGCAACGCTAATTTCCAATAAATATAAAACTTGAAGACAACGAAAATCCGCGATAAGAACACAGTAAAGAAATAACATAAGAAACAGCTGATATACTTTAAAAGTAATAAAAGATCAAAAACAGCTGATATACTTTTAAAATATTAAAAGATAAGAAACAGCAGATATACTTTGAAAATAATAAAAGATAAGAAACAGCTGATATACTTTTAAAATATTAAAAGATAAGAAACAGCTGATATACTTTTCAAATAATAAAATATAAGAAATAGCTGATATACTTTTCAAATCATAAAAGATAAGAAACGTCTGATATACTTTTCAAATAATAAAAGATAAGAAACAGCTGATATACTTTTCAAATAATAAAAGATAAGAAACGTCTGACATACTTTTCAAATAATAAAAGATAAGAAACAGCTCTGATATACTTTGAAAATGATAAAAGATAAAAAACAGCTGATATACTTTTAAAATATTAAAAGATAAGAAACAGCTGATATACTTTTAAAATAATAAAAGATAAGAAACAGATGATATACTTTTAAAATAATAAAAGATAAGAAACGTGTGATATACTTTTCAAATAATAAAAGATAAGAAACAGCTGATATACTTTGAAAATGATAAAAGATAAGAAACATCTGATATACTTTGAAAATGATAAAAGATAAGAAACATCTGATATACTTTGAAAATGATAAAAGATAAGAAACAGCTGATATACTTCTGATATACTTTAAATTATAAAAGATAAGAAACAGCTGATATATTTTTAAAATAATAAAAGATAAGAAACATCTGATATACTTTGAAAATAATAAAAGATAAGAAACATCTGATATACTTTGAAAATAATAAAAGATAAGAAACAGCTGATATACTTTGAAAATGATAAAAGATAAGAAACATCTGATATACTTTGAAAATGATAAAAGATAAGAAACATCTGATATACTTTGAAAATGATAAAAGATAAGAAACATCTGATATACTTTAAATTATAAAAGATAATAAACAGCTGATATATTTTTAAAATAATAAAAGATAACAAACATCTGGTATACTTTTCAAATCATAAAAGAGAGAAACAACACGAATCAGATTCCGAGGTCTGAGCCGCAAAAAAATCGACGAACAGTTCCAAAGAGCAATCCCTTTACACTAAAACCCCAACTTGTCTCCGTCAAAGCAAAATTCCTGAAAGTGTTAAAAACTCCGCTGAACAATCCTCCAACAACAATTCCAACTCTCCACCAAAAGAGGAAAAAATCTTCCTAGAACCCCCCAAAAAAAGTCTACTGATGCCAGTAGGGCAATTTCGACTCTATTGGCCGGGATGATGGGGGGGAGCAATTTTTACCTACTAGGAAAGTCTACGGGATTTGCTCGCACAATCTCCTCTGACTTACTTACGTACATTTGGTTGCATATTTCGAGTAAAAAATATGAAACTAGTTTCTTGAATATTCCGTAAATCTATTTTTGCTTTACATTTTATATTTTCTAACATTTCGATAATAAAAATAATAAACTAATATGGTTAAAATTAAAACGATAAATCAAGAACTATTAGCAAACATCTGCAAAAATAATCAGAACGATTAAAGGTATACGATTAAAAGGTATTAAAATTGCTGTAAGCGACGAGAGAGAGAGAGAGAGAGAGAGAGAGAGAGATGAGAGAGAGAGAGAGAGAGAGATCAAAATAAGTGGTGAAGAAATAGT
>NC_087203.1:35936338-35941338 GCF_015104395.2 Macrobrachium nipponense | reverse complement strand
TAAGTATAGAGGACTGCGTCAACATCGAAAACAGAGCACTGGGGCAATATCTGAAAACCAGTGAAGACGAGTGGCTAAAGAGTGCATGGGAAGAAGGACTAATAAAAGTAGACGAAGACCCAGAAATATACAGAGACAGGAGAAAGACAGAAAGAACAGAGGACTGGCACAACAAACCAATGCATGGACAATACATGAGACAGACTAAAGAACTAGCCAGCGATGACAATTGGCAATGGCTACAGAGGGGAGAGCTAAAGAAAAGAAGGAAACTGAAGGAATGATAACAGCGGCACAAGATCAGGCCCTAAGAACCAGATATGTTCAAAGTACGATAGACGGAAATAACATCTCTCCCATATGTAGGAAGTGCAATACGAAAAATGAAACCATAAACCACATAGCAAGTGAATGCCCGGCACTTGCACAGAACCAGTACAAAAAGAGGCATGATTCAGTGGCAAAAGCCCTCCACTGGAGCCTGTGCAAGAAACATCAGCTACCTTGCAGTAATAAGTGGTACGAGCACCAACCAGAAGGAGTGATAGAAAACAATCACGCAAAGATCCTCTGGGACTATGGTATCAGAACGGATAGGGTGATACGTGCAAACAGACCAGACGTGACGTTGATTGACAAAGTCAAGAAGAAAGTATCACTCATTGATGTTACAATACCATGGGACACCAGAGTTGAAGAGAAAGAGATGGAAAAAATGGATAAGTATCAAGATCTGAAAATAGAAATAAGAAGGATATGGGATATGCCAGTGGAAATCGTACCCATAATCATAGGAGCACTAGGCACGATCCCAAGATCCCTGAAAGGAATCTAGAAAAATTAGAAGCTGAAGTAGCCCCAGGACTCATGCAGAAGAGTGTGATCCTAGAAACGGCACACATAGTAAGAAAAGTGATGGACTCCTAAGGAGGCAGGATGCAACCCGGAACCCCACACTATAAATACCACCCAGTCGAATTGGAAGACTGTGATAGAGCAAAAAAAAAAAAAAAAAAAAAAAAAAAAAAAAAAAAAAAAAAAACAAAAAAAAAAAAAAAAAAATAATAATAATAATAATAATAATAATAATAATAACAATTATTATTATTATTATTCATTATTATTGGAAAAGTAAATGCACAATAGTGTGTGTTTGATTTTGTAATTTAAAATACAAAGCATAAAGCTTTCGATGACCTGCACGGTCCTCCTTGTCAATTGACTCGTGCGATCATGAGTTTTCGAACCCTTCCCTGAACGCGTTAGAGTTTTTCCCACTTTATTTATTATTATTATTATTATTATTATTATTATTATTATTATTATTATTATTAAAAAATTTATTCACGAAAACGTTTACACCATATTCCAGTACGCATATCCTTTGCTACTAAATACTTCTACTACAGCTATTATTATCATTATTATACTATCATCATTGATGCGTAAAGGGGAAGTAAGTGGAAGAGAAAGTATGATGAAAAAAAAAAAAAAAAAAAAAAAAAAAACAAAAAAAAAAAAAAAAAAAAGTTCCGCCGTGTGGTTTGCTTGAACAGCCAACGACTCTTATTCCGAGGCGGTGAGGTGTGCGTGCAGCAACGGCCGTTCTTCCTTTCCCCGGTCCGGTCGCAATAAGACTCCGTCTGCCGGGAGTCGAGTTGCTTCACTTTACCGCACGAAGAAGGCTGGGCGCATTGTTACAGTGAAAGCTTCCAGTTGCGTTACCGAGCGTGTGCGTAGCGTATGCAAATTGCAAAGGCAGTTGCGCATTGGATGAACACGAAAATACTGTCAATTTGAGCCAAATATCGTATGTTTATACATATATATATATATCTATATATATATATATATATATATATATATATATCATATATATATATTATATATATGCAGAATCTACTTGTCACTTTTTTAATAGACACATATCCAATTGTAATAGCCACAATGACCCACTGAAGTCTTTCGTTCTTTTTTTTTGATATGCCTTTATGCCATTCTTATCCAACTCGTTTTCTCCTCCCGCCGTTTTCCTGCATTCACAGAAAACTTCCCATCATGCCCATAATAATTTTCCCTGGTCATAAAAGCAGGCAACGGAAGAGAAGCGGTTTCATTGAGTAAGTCTCCAGCAATCGGGTCAGATGCTCCTTCCCCAGGACTATGGCCGAACGAAGTCCATCACCTTCCCTTGGCGCCTTAGAGAAGTGGGATCCTACGAGCACCAGTAGCGGTAAGTGTAGGATCAGTGGCAGCCGCCTGTACTACTACTACTGCTACTATATTTCGTTCTGTTATTTTCCTGTGTCTGGGCTTGTGCGATCGTTCATCGTTACCTTGTCAATCCTCTTACGGCTGTGCTCCCTTATTCTATAGGCTACTCTGATTTAAGAGCTGTGGTTCCCTTGAATGTAGCGTAATATTAGCAATTGCTATGAAAATTTACTGAAGGAGATTACTTAAGTTTGGGTCTGTGTTCACATCCTCCCCTTCAATACAGTAACGTTTTGAGTAGTAATTCATTTATTCCTTGACCTCTGAAGAAATTCTGAGGAGGACATAAGATTTACCTTAGGCAAGTCTGAGTGTTGGCGGCATCACCGCACTTGTCCAACCCTTTGTGTGTTGCACACGTGTTTATAGCACATTCTGTGTTGCAGATACCCAGCCATGTCCGTCATTGCTGTAAGAGGTGGACTTCTTATTCCTTGCAAGAAGCTCTTATATTTGGCGCTCCAATTCCCAGATGTGTCTACCTCTCCGAACACTGTTCCAGTGCTACAAGCAATAGTTTCCAGTACTAAGTCGGCCCTGGAGGGTCATTAGCGCCCTTGCTGGCGCCTTGCACTCGTAGAGTATTTAGAAGTGTAAATAGTATATCCCCTGTAAATTTGATCCTTGGAGTTTTCCTTACATTTTCCCCTCGAACTTGTCTCTCAGCCGACATTTTTTCTATTCATAAATCGAGCTCGAAAGGAGACATTAACGTAGTCGGACCAATTATATATCCCTTGTGATTTGCCCTTCAAGTTCCACATTTGTAAATATATTTACGCATATGTCAATTTAAGGCAAAATAAATTATATATACATGTATGTATGTATGTATATATATATATATATATATATATATATATATATATATATATATATATATATAGTATATATATATATATATATATATATATATATATATATAGTGTGTGTGTGTGTGTGTGTAATATTTATTAGCTTGTTTGTTTGTTTGTATGGTATTTTTACGTTGCATGGAACCAGTGGTTATTCAGCAACGGGACTAACGGCTTTACGTGACTTCCGAACCACGTCGAGAGTGAACTTCTATCACCAGAAATACACATCTCTCACACCTCAATGGAATGCAAGAGAATCGAACTTGCGGCCACCGAGAATATTTATTAGCCACAATGCCCTCGCAACTTCTCGATATCTTCTCTTGGAAAAGCTTGTCACTAAGAAGCCTGGAACCAAATGGAAAGAAATGAAGCTATAATGATGTCCTGCAGAGTTTCGATCCAGGGTGGGAAGAGAATCAGCAAGAGTTATCGATAATTACTTGGCCTGGTGCTGGTACTCCGATCCGAGATCGAATCTTGGCCGGGCAACTACGGGCTGCTCTATGAGCAAGAGCCCGTGCTGGCATAAGGACTTCGTAGCGACAAGCGTTTCCAAAATGTGAAGAAATTGAGAAATTAATTAAGATAATAAATAGGTGCCAAATAAATGTGTGTGTGTTGTGTGTGTAAATGTAATACCGATAGACTTGCCACTACAAAGCCTCAGATCCAAATGGAAGAATACAAAGAGGTTCTAATTTCCGTAGTGGGATTCGAACCCACATCCGAAGTATCAGAACGAGGAGACGCTACCGAACTAACCACGAAAATGTAATATTATTATACAACATACAATATATCAATGATTGATACATACATACATAAAATATACGATTCAGTTTAATTCAAACTGCCCACCTTATCGCCTTGTACGCATCAGATCACATGAAACAGGAATACAAGCACACATTCATATATATATATATTATATATATATATATATATATATATATATATATATATATATATACTATAGTATATATATATAAAAATTACCTTTCACATGACTGAAGTTCCTGTAACCACACACGTGGGGGGCTTTTGAAATTCAATTTGGTTATACGGAGTATCATCTTGATTTCCTCATCCAAGAAAAATGGTTGTATAAATCCTTCAACTGTCTTTCACTTACCATTACAAAAAAAAAAAAAAACCTAAAACTTAAAAACTAAAATTCACTAACAATCTCCGACATGAAGTCTGCATAAATCACCTAAGGTAACAAGCACATCCAACTTGCTGATAAATCCTGGTCTTCTAAAATTAACAGCTGAACCGATTAGGAGTCAATATTTCATTTTATTGGCAGAAGCGAAAACGCGGAAATGGGTGACTTCCCGAACCGGAACGACAGGTGTTCACTATTGAATTAGGTGACGAACAATTTATTCCATTGCTTCGATTTATCAGTCTCGATCCTTGAGAACCCACTACTTACTTCCTGCTTGTTGCCTGCTTTGATTAGCAACTCTGAATCCTTAGTTCTGCTTCACGAACCCTGGCAAAATTAAACCTTCTTATTGAAAAGTTTAACAAATAAGACCCTTGTATATACAAACCCTCTCAATTATTTCTGTTCGAGAAACCGAAAGTTATTTACCGTTCCGACTCGAGAGCCTAAACCGTTAGGGAAAGGATTCTCGTTAAAACTTCCATTCACGAGTTATGAATCGTTACGACTCTGAATGGCAATTACGAAACAATTTCACGTCTGATATCACTTGACTATCCACTCCAAGCCTCTCATGGTATAACAACATTCAACTACCTCCATGGAATCTCTTAGCCCAGTTATTAATTATGTAATATTCACAATTTTAATCTCTTAAGGTCGCTTATTCAGTTTAAAACAATAACCTGCCAGTA
>NC_087203.1:35918838-35931338 GCF_015104395.2 Macrobrachium nipponense | reverse complement strand
CTCCCTCTTAACAAGATAACTCGCGCGGAACCTCCCAATACTGCACCTTTGGAGCCGGGTAGCGATAACCCAATTTCCAGCCATTAGGGTCCAAAAGGTGGAGGATTATCTCCCAGCATGGCGGATTAAAGCAGCTCAGCGCCAGCTTCCGAAGAAGATCTGTGCCAAAGACGTCGGGGGCCTTTTATCCGAAGGAGCGGACGACACGTCCGACCGACCCTGCCTTGGTGGGAAGCCACTTTCGGCAACAGGTCGCAGCAGCTGCAGTCTCGACTATAGTTGTCACTCAACTGCAAAAACTGGATCGCATTAAAATGCAACTGAAACCGTAAGACTGTAAATGAAATGGTTTCATCGTACAAATTTATAGATATTCGCATATTTACTGAGAGAGAGAGAGAGAGAGAGAGAGAGAGAGAGAGAGAGAGAGAGAATCATGAAGTTTAGAATACAAGGTCAAGCACTGGGGGCACTTTCAGCTATCCAGTGCTGAGGGCAGTGATAAAAGAAAGCTCAAAAGAGGCTGGACATCAAGATAAAAAGATCCATAAAATAAAATAAGATGAAATACAAGGATCTGAAGGTGAAACTGGGAGTAAAACCCGCAGTTGTATGAAGAAGTAATCAACTGTACGAAAAAGTAATAAAATAATAGAGAACTTGGCCAGCATGATGGAAGAATGAAGCGGGAGTGGAGGTAAAGTAAAAGGCAGAAAATAGGTACAGCTACGAGACAAGCGGACGCTGCAAGCACCATTTATTAATGCCTACAGTGCACCGTGTAAGGCGCACTGATGGCAATGCCTTCTGCAGATAATTAAAGAAGAGATTACAGTCCGGTGCATTTTCTCTAAGAAGTTCTTTAATCATCACTCAGTGATGTGAAATTCTCTTGATTCTGATATAATTTTTAGCTGCCTTTAACGTAACCGATGGCAGAGGATCGTACATTCAATCGATTATGACGAAAACAAATGACAAGGACTCGTGTACCAACATATCTGGATTGAATGGAATTGTGAACTCGCATAACTTTGACGTCACACCCCTACAATCAATCATTACGCAACGCAACTGCAAAGTTACTTGGGCAATGAACCATATACCACAGTAAATGCAACATCACTACGTAACTGTGGAGTCACTCATGAATAGGAATCATAGGTAAGTAACCATAACGCCGGCATGAAAATTAGAAAATAATTCTTCCCCTTGGGACATATAATTATACCCGGGTGACACAGGTGCGCATAAGGGGAAAGACCGGTACGGCCTAAAAATCATAATGGCGAGCTTTCATGTTAAAAGTGGATTCCCCTAAAATCGTCAAATTGAGACGTGGCAAATGACAAGTGACAAAATCGTAACGCCGACAATCATGACAAAACGGTGACATAATCGTAACGCAGCCAAGTATGAAATGATAGGCAAAGGTCGTGATATAAATACTTCATTATATCTTTTACACAGGAGATGGCAGGAAAATGCCTTCTCCCCAAGTCTGCAAACCACAACAGTTGACTAACAGATGCTGAGAAAAGGCATATGTCAACAGAAACACGAAATTAAAAAAAAAATAAATAGGAAAAATATCTTAACTTTTCTCGCCCGGAATCGATTGAGGTAATTTATATATGTGCGTGTATGTATGTATATATATAATATATATATATATATATATATATATCATATATATATATATCTATATATATATATATATATATATATATATATATATATATATATATATTTATTATATTATATATTATATTTACACTATTACAAAAATTAACTATTTAAACAGAGAGAAGAACCATAAAAATACGTTGTCCTCCTTAACCAAAGAAATTTTTCATCGTTATTTTGAAATGAAAACACAAATAAATCAACAACCGACCAAAACATAGGAAACAATTCCAAAACACTTCTTCAGGGAATAAAGAGCCAAAGATGGACAGATGAGCATCGACGCCATTTCACGGCAGATCTCGTCCTTTGGGTTACATCAATTTTCCTCTTCAGTCGATCTGAATGGATGAATAAATGAATGGCTGAGTGAATGAATGGATCTGCTGTAATGTTGGTCAAAGGACCAGCAGAGGCCAAACGATGTTATTCAACGCCTTAAATGAAAAGTGGAATTTCATTTATACTGGATTCTCTAATTTCCTTTTAAATGGAAGCATTCGGGGATCCTGGAACTAAAATGGAAAAATCAACGTCCGCATCAAACATCGGTATCAATTATATACATATTATATATTATATATATATAGTATATACAATATAATTATATATGTATACATATATTATATCATATATATTATATATATATACATATATATATATATATATATGTGTGTTATACATATATTATATATATATATATATATATATATATATATATATATATATATATATACATACATACATACATACATACACACACATATATAATATATTATATTTATTCTGTTATTTCGACACTTAATGAAGAGCTCTCTCTCTCTCTCTCTCTCTCTCTCTCTCTCTCTCTCTCTCTCTCCATATACAGGTGCGCATATATATATATATATATATATATATGTGTGTGTGTGTGTGTGTGTGTGTGTGTGTATGTATGTGTATCTGTATGTATATATATATATATATCACACATATATATATATATATATAATATATATATATATATATATATATATATATATATTTATATATATATATATATAATATACAGGGAGTCCATAAAGTCCCAGTAGTACCATTGCAAGTATTTATTGCTCAGAATGGTACTGGGACTTATGGACACCCTGTATACTAAACACATTCATCCGTCATTAAGCAATAAATATATTAAATTTAGCAAAGTTTGCATGCATAAGCGCGTCCGAATGCACTGCTGACAAAAATCCTTCGTACTTGTTTCCCGACCCTTTTTAAAAATTGAATTAAATGAAATTCTTTAACCTAACAGAATAAAACCTAATGGAACAAATAAAAACTCAACAAAGACATACCACACAAGGTATTTTATTCTTTGGTGCACGAGAAGGAAAAATAAAAATGATAAAAAGACTTAACTAATCTACCCATTCGCCTCCCCACACCTTGACCATTCTTATTCCCCGTAAATCTAGGGTAACAAAGTTATCCCATAGCCAGGTTTTACAATGGAACGTGATGAAGATGACAATATCCCGTATTGCTCTCTGAGAGAGAGAGAGAGAGAGAGAGAGAGAGAGAGAGAGAGAGAGAGAGAGAGAGAGAGAGAGAGAGGATGTCGGTGTTAGGATTATTATTTAAAAATCTTTCTTATAAGTTTGCATGCTATGTTTTACGTTGCGTGGAACCAGTGGTTATTCAGCAACGGGACCAACGGCTTTACGTGACTTACGAACCATGTCGAGAGTCAACTTCTATCACCAGAAATACACATCGCTGACCCCTCAATTGAATGCCCGAGAATTGAACTTGCGGCCACCGAGGTGGCAGGCCAAGACCATACCAATCACGCCACTGAGGCGCTTCTTTCTTATAAATATTAAATAACAAGAGAGATAAAAGCTAAACGTACGATTAAATTAATAGTAAGAATGAGGAAAATATATATATATATATATATATATATATATATATATATATATATATTCCCCTTCAGTTATTGTTTGTTTTGTTTGTTTGTATGGTGTTTTTACGTTGCGTGGAACCAGTGGCGTGGAACCAGTTGTTATTCAGCAACGGGACCAACGGCTTTACGTGACTTCCGAACCACGTCGAGAGTGAACTTCTATCACCAGAAATACACATCTCTCACTCCTCAATGGAATGCCCGAGAATCGAACCCGCGACCACCGAGGTGAAATTAATTCCGAGGTAGGGCGAATTGTATATTAAAGGATATTCGTAGCTTTATGCATTTACTTGGATCTCGGTGATGGAATAAAATTTCAGATATATATATATATAAATATATAATATATATAGTATATATAGATATATAGATATATATATATTATATACGTATGTATGTATGTATATATATATATATATATATATATATATATATATATATATATATATATATATATATATAAAGTTGCGTGCACTCACAGATGAATATAAATGCCACAATTAAATATATGTACGACCTAAAAAGGTATTTACCAAATCGATGAAAGCAATGGGAATAATTCTGTATTAAAAGTAAATGTACAGTGAACAGAAAAACACATTATATGAGAAACTATTTTAAAGGTGCAAATGTAAACTATTAAATCAAGAATGTGGCACAAATGGAGTTTAAGCTCTGTTGAACATGCTGGGAAAATTTATTTAAAAATATTCTGTCCTTGGGTGTATTATAACTGAAATCATGAGAGAGAGAGAGAGAGAGAGAGAGAGAGAGAGAGAGAGAGAGAGAGAGAGAGAGAGGGCTAGTTCAATGGCGAGTACGTGATGCCTTAGGCACAGAGCTCCTCAGGTGTTTAATTTTTGCTGTATCATAAAGTTGTTTAACGAGACCATAAGGTCACGTCTCTTAAGACTCACACTCTGGCAAGAAGGGTTTGGTCTTGAATGTGAGGAAAATTAAAGCATAGCGGTTGTCTACAGCGTTACATACAAGGTACACTGTCGAAAAAACTCCGCAGTAATATTCACCACTATCTAAATTAACAAAAACCGTGCCACTTAATAAACCTTCCAATTCAACCATCTTAACTTCATAAGAACGCAAGATCCGGGCAATTTGGATAACTAATAAGACGTAATGCTCCCAAAGCCTCCTCTCTCCTACGAGGATTAATGAAGTGGAGGCAGAATCTGCGCAAATCTCCCGACGAGAGAAGTTGCAACATGAAAGGAGGAGGGACGAAGGAATTCGACTGATTCTCCGATTCATTCCCCGTGACGTCGTTTCGAAGACTAATGGAATGCTACAGTTCGACAAGTCACGTTTCATGACCCGAAATAAAATTTGGTTATTTTGTCGTGCAAATACTAAGACGGCCTCGATTTTCCGATCTACTATTTGCTTACTAATCACCAAAGTCTCTTTGCTCATCACTGATATCAGCAAATGAGTAAGAACAATGATACAAAATATACAGAGCAAATTATACCAACAACCATGTCGGGTATCAGTGATAGACGGAAGTACTATATAGTTACACTAACAACAGCAACATCTGGTCATGCAAACAGCAGCATTGCATACAGCTACTCAAAGGAGCAATGTCTGTAATATTCCTGATTTCATAATGCCCTCTACTACTGAAAACACTTCTTTCCCACCGTTATCCCTACATTAAGGAGTCGATTGCCTGACGGGGCTTCTTCACTGTCTCCCTTACATCAGGAATTGTTTATTGTTTGGCAAGGGGATTTTTACGACCGCAAGCCCTTGCTGTCATCAACCTCAGTTATTGGCGGTGGGCCTCGCCTTTGACTAATAAGTCCACCTGCAAGGCAGCAGTATCCACAGCTGTTGACGGTGCGCCTAGCCTTTTACTAAAAAGTAAGACTGCGAGGCAGCAGTTTCCACAGTTAATGGCGGTGGGCCTTTCCTTTGACTAAAAAGTCCACCTAGCAAGGGCCGCAGCATCCACAGCTATTGGCGGTGGGCCTAGCCTTTGACTAAAAAGTAAGACTGCAAGGCAACAGTTTCCACAGTTATTGGGGGTGGGCCTTTCCTTTGACTAAAAAGTAAGACTGCGAAGCAGCAGTTTCCACAGTTATTGGCGGTGGGCCTTTCCTTTGACTAAAAAGTCCACCTAGCAAGGGCCGCAGTATCCACAGCTATTGGCGGTGGGCCTAGCCTTTGACTAAAAAGTAAGGCTGCAAGGCAGCAGTTTCCACAGTTATTGGCGGTGGGCCTTTCCTTTGACTAAAACGTAAGACTGCAAGGCAGCAGCTGTCCTTTTGGTCGCCTTTTACGACACGCAGGACCTTCGGTTGTAGCATTCTTGCACCCCTACCACAGGGTCACTACTGCTGAAAACACTGATGCCTTCTATCAATGACAATTATATTATTTTCATATAACAACAACTATATCTGTTATTTCTGAAGGAAACAATGGTGGTTGGTTTAGATCAAGCCAGAGTGGCAGTGTTGAAGGGCTTATGAAGTCCGGTGTAGACCTCTATATAAGCCAAACCAAAGGAGACGTCAGCAAAGACGCCTAATACTACTGATATCAGCAGTGCTACTACTGCTGACGGCTGCAATTCATACTGTCACAGCGACAATAACTATTGCTTAGGGCATTACTGGCTGCAAATGCTGATCGACCGACTACTTTTAAAATCCGGTGTCAGAACACAGAAGGGCGTCGCCACAAAAAAAAATTAAACAAATAAATAAACAAATAAATAACTTTCATACACAGTTACCTATAATGCATACTTTAAATACAGCACACTTCATGCAAGCCACACAATGGAAAAGAATAAATTCCTAAAAGCTATAAAATAAAATTTAATTATAAAAACATTTAAGATGAAAAAATTTCCATAATTTTTTTGTAAGGAAGTTCAGCTCCCCCTATTAACCTGAAAATGCAATTATGAAAGCTAGGGCTACCAAATTTTTACCATAGTCTCCCCTCCACCCCAGGAAGGTTTTAGTCAAAACCCGAAATTCGAGGACCGTTCCTAAGGGGTCACAACCCCTCTTTTTCATACCTGCTAATTTTTTACAACTTTCAGATTGAACAGCTAAGGCTACCAAATTTTTACCATAAGACTCCCCTCCCCCCCAAGGAAGGTTTTAGTCAAAACCCGAAATTCGAGGTAGCAGTTTCTAAGGGGGTCATAACTCATCTTTTTCATAGCCCGCTCATTTTTTACAACTTCCGGAGTTGACATCTATACATAAGGCACCCTCAGTATGAAGGGGAGCAACCCACCCATGGGAATAGGGGCCCGAGGGTTTCCCACAATATTAGGGCGCAAGAGGTGTACGTGGGTGACCCACAACATTTGGGAGAGGAGGCCTACGAACTTTCGACTTACCTACCCGACCCTGATAGAAGTTTTAGGGCCCAGAAGGTCAAAGATGGGCGTACTGCATTCAAATTCGGTACCATGAGTTAACATAAATGCCTACAAACGCATTTAACACAAATGCAACAGCGTATGCCCAGTATCAATAACAAGTAAAATATTCTTCATGTATAACTATTAAAAACAACGTCTGTTATTCATCGGATACTGTCAATGACCAGGAACAATGCGATACTCCAGAACAGTAATTAATTCAACTTCACCCACGAGTATCAAAATACCTACTCTTGTTCTCGTATATTTTTACAATTTCTCTGATCGACAAAAATAGTTTTAAATGATGTGGCAATTTGGTTTGGTATACAGTATTGTTTCGTACTTCTTTCGTAATATATTAACTATATATATATAGTATATATATATTATATAAATATTATATTATAATAATTATTATAATATATTATAATTAATAACAATAATTATATTATTATATATATATATAATATATTATATATAAATATATGCATTAAGCTACAAAATGCCCTTTAATATCTAATTCGCCCTACTCGGAATTAATATATTTTCATATATGAAATATATCAATTCGCAAGTAGAGCGAATTAGAAATTAAAGGGCATTTGTAGCTTAATGCATATAAATGAACCAATTACGGTGATGTGACCACTCATATATGTGTGTGTATATATATATATGTTGTGTGTGTATATATATATATATGTGTGTATATATATATATATATATATATAATGTGTATTATATAATGTATATAATTATCTATACATATATGTGTATATATTTATATACATACATACGTATGTATCTGTGTTTATATGTCTGTTGCCCCAGGGACTCCCAATGGCAGACAATTCTAATGGAAGATTCTCCGAGGAAGAGGAGCCACTCTTAGAGGAAAAAGTTAAGTATATCTTTAACCAGACCACTGAGCTGATTAACAGCTCTCCTAGGGCTGGCCAGAAGGATTAGATCTTTTTTTTACGTGGCTAGGAACTAACTGGATACTTAGCAATGGGACCTACAGCTTATTATGGGATCCGAACCACATTATATCGAGAAATAAATTTCTAATCACCAGAAATAAATTCCTCTGGTTCTGTACTGGCAGCAGCGGGGAGCAAACTCGGGCTACCAGATTGATAGGCGAGTACGCAACCCACTCGTCCAGTGAGTAACTAACTCTTGGCGGACTGTTAAGTCCTTAGTGAGAAGAAATAACCCCTTACTGACAGATGGTCCTCATTTTTTTCTCGATGAGAAGAGCAGCCACATACTGTATGTAACATCAGTCCTATTGGCTACAGACTTTTCACGCGGCCGTGGCATGTATGGGGTATAGTCTTTCCATGCGAAGTGCCAACAACGTGGATGCACATAAAATGTGGCATATGCAGCATTCATTTATTTAGTAGACGTGAAATATAAGTTTGCCATATAAAATGGGAGTACAAAATGGGATAGTCACGAGAAGCCGCAGAAACCAGAGAAAGGTGCTTTAGTGTTTGCAAGACGAATATGCTGAAAGCAACTTAAAGTAAATGTGAACAAAATCATGGCTAAGGAAGTAAATAGAAACCAGGAAGATGCAGCAATGTAAGTTAATACTGATGATGGAAAAATGAAGTAGCTAACTGACAGCCACTTAGGAGTAACGATGATGGCAGCAAGACAGAACAGGGAGTCATATCAAACAAGTGACGCAAGGGAGGTAGAAGGGTAAGTGCAAATGATTTGGAAGAGAATCCGATTTTTGAGCCACACGCCTTTAGGGAAGTTAAATGTGAATGCTGAAAGCGAAGGAAAGAAAGGTTGAAGCTGCTGGATTGCATCTACGTAACATAATAGCAAAATGATAGGTAAAGGTGTGAAAATACACAGAAGTTGTGAAAAAGTTGGAAAGTTGGAAGGATTGATCTGCGCGGTTTGAAACATTGGTCACGTGGAAAGAATGGAGGAAAATAGGTTAGTAAATGGCGTATGATTACGATGTATTCGCAGGAAGAGACACTAGTTAAATGGCTTGGAAGAGGTACTGGAAGAGACACTGGCTAGATGGCTTGGAAGAGGTACTGGAAGAGACACTGGTTAGACGGCTTGGAAGAGGTACTGGAGGAGACACTGGCTAGATGGCTTGGAAGAGGTACTGGAAGAGACACTGATTAGATGGCTTGGAAGAGGTACTGGAAGAGACACTGGTTAGATGGCTTGGAAGAGGTACTGGAAAAAACACTGCCTAGATGGCTTGGAAGAGGTACTGGAAAAAACACGGCTAGATGGCTTGGAAGAGGTACTAGAAAGGAAAGGCTTTAGTATTCAGAAAGGGCAAAACTGAAAAGAAGAGATGATGAATGCATCGGGTAAATGAGTTCCATGCACTACTGAATATAGTCTGCACACAATGCACGTCTTCTTATACAACGTAATGCCAATATTATATAAAAAAAAATAATCATAGCTGTTCTCTTTTAAGTACAGTACAGTAGCTTTTACCCACAAAAAAAGGAAAAACAAGAATGCGAAATATGTCGCTGCCATGAGTTAAAACATTTTCTAGGCATTTTAATTTTCATAAAGAAAAAAGCACCTTGATCATATTTTCAAAATGACCAAAAACCCTGCATGCAAAGATGATTAGATTAATAACTAAAAAAGGGACCTGTTTCGAACAGAAAAACGAAACACACACACTAATGAAAATCAAGTTTACTGAGGGGAAAATATTTCGCTAAAAAAAAAATCGAGCGAAACCACATTCTTTTCTACTGTGAAAGAGTAAAATCTTTTTTTTTTTTTATTGCACTGCGTCCATTTATTTCTTTCCCTGTAATTGGAAGCATTAGTTTTAAAGCTGGACTGGAGGAGGAAAAATAACGATCATAAAAGGCTGGTAAAGTCTCAAAATTGCGGGACATCGGAAAAATACCTCACATAATGCATAAAAATTAAACTGGTAATAAAAATTGCTAGAATAAATCTCATGAAATTGCAGAAAATTTAAATACACGATGAAAAGAATGTATCAAAAACATCCTAAAAAAACAGAACATCTCATAAAAATGTTTAAAATACTGAAAGAATAAATAAAAAGACCTCGTAAAAGGAATAGATAAAGTTTCATCAGAAAGAAACAAAAATGCATGAATTTTCGTTAGTGAGAAGTCACAATACACAGGCGGAATGCCATTTCCTTTTACCAGCGATGGCTGAAACAAAATATTCACACCAGAAATATCTCTTACCCTCTCGAGAGAGAGAGAGAGAGAGAGAGAGAGAAGAGAAGCAAGATACTCCTTTCCTCGTGACAAGAGCAATGATAACAACATAAAATAATGTGATAGGAGTGGATCCAAAACAAATAGGAATTTCTTTCCTTGTAATAACAATAATGGTTACAAAGGAATTTACGTATATACGTAGAAACACTTCTATATAATATATATATATATATATATATATATATATAGTAATATATATATATATATATATATATATATATATAGAGAGAGAGAGAGAGATAGAGATTTATGAGAGAGAGAAATTACATGTGTGTATATATATATATATATATATATATATATATATAGTATAATATATATAATATATATGTATGTGATGTGTGTGTATATATATATATATATATATATATATATATAATATATATATATATATATATATATAATATCTGTCACGTTTGCTCTAGTAAATCCTCGTTTTATCTACCAACCCTGACTTTTGACTTTTTTGCGAATACTGACGATAATGTTATGATGAACAGGATAATAAGGCTCTATTCGAATGATAATGAGGACGATGTAAGATATGATGTAGTTTACTCTTTATGCGTCATGTATCAAACGGAAACATGAAACATTTGTTGACTCATATTTCGAATCATCTTAAAATAATGATGAAATGGTAGATTCTTGTCCCGCTAGTTTGCTGATAATGTCAAATGGTGATGAATTACAATAAGATAAAAAAAATATATATATAAAGACTTCTTACCTCTTAATTATCATTATCATCATCATTTTTACTATCAAAGTAAATAAAAAAAACACCTTAACAGAGAAAAGATAAGTTATGTTACATTGAAGAGTAATTTTAATAGAAAAAGATAAATGCACACTTACGGTCTTACTTTGAACAGAATTCGGTTCCCTTATTCTCATCAACGCTTAAGTCAAACGCTTGAGTCAACATCTTTACCTCCATAACAGAGAAGGCCCCAGTGGTTATTAAAAAGCATGTCTTTACAATGAACACCCAACAGCATGCAATTTCGCCTGGGCATTATACAATAAAAAAAAAAGAAGGCTCGGAAAACTTTCACATTATCATAACGAGGGTTGCGCGCTGGAGGGAAACCACAATAAACCTCCACATCTCATTATATTAGCAAACAGACCTCCACATCTCAATACGTTCACAACTAGAACTCTGCATCTCGTTATGTTGGCAAATAGAAATATCCACGTAACATTATGTTGGCAAATAGGTCTCCACATAACATTATGTTGGTAAATAAGGTCTCCACATAACATTATGTTGGTAAATAAGCCTCCATATAACATTAAGGGGGCAAATGGGCCTCCAAATAATATCATGTTGGCAAAGTGACATTACTCGTATGTTGGCCAATAGACCACCACATAAAATTTGTTGGCACATGGGCCTCCACATAACATTATGTTGGTTAATGGGTCTCCCCTTATCAGTATATTAAATAATAGAACCCCATATCTAATTATACTGACGAACAGAAATGTATCTGAAAATGTTGGTAAACAGCCCTCTATATATCTAAACTCGTCACAGACCTCCACAACTACAGCATATTGTGTTGGGAAATATGCTTTTACATATATTTTGAAACATTTCTTTACGTTAGCAAAATGATCTCTATATATTTCCTTACATTGGCAGATATACCGCAGTATCTCACCGAGTTCTCTTTATATTGGCAAGTGGACCATTATATATCATCATACTGGAAAACATAGCTATATCTATATCATATTTGACAGAATGACAAATTTACCTCCATATCTTATCAATTTGAGAAAAAAACTTCATGTCATTAATTTTGGACACACACCTCCATATTACATACTAAATGGAACGTCCTAATCCTCCTCATTTTCAGCAAATTAGCAAATTCATCAGAAGTCTCTTCGCTCTCACTATAATTTCAAAATAGGAACTGGAGGGATCACCTACATTAAAATATTGCTTTTATTATAAGTTGATTGAAAACTAATTATATAAAAAATAACCACAATTCACAATCACCAATTCATTGTGATTTACTGGCCACATCACTATTTCCTACAATTTTTGGTGAATCTTTCCACTGAAAACCTTGAAAACCGAAAGGAAATAAACGAAGCTCTCCTCCCACGGCAAGACTCGAACTCCGCTAGTGAAAGACTCCAGTTAGTTATCAGACCATCACACCAT
>NC_087203.1:35905144-35918338 GCF_015104395.2 Macrobrachium nipponense | reverse complement strand
TTATGTAAGGAAATTTCTAAATTAATTTTGTTTTATACTACATGTTATATGTGATATTAAACCACTGTATGGTGCATATTACTGTATGTAACTTACTCTGCATAGAGGACTTACTGACAAAATTATTTTTTGTACATTCAGAGTCCCCTGAATGATGTAGGCTATGGGGCCACATAAGACTTTGTCCATCCAGGGTTACATTGAACGACAACTTTAAACTAAAAGTAAGGAATTAATTAACATACATTAACTCTTTTAGTACTCTTGATATATCTACAGTAATTAACATATTGCATTCACAACTTTCTGTAGTGTATATTTTGTACACTAATTTTGTTACTTTTTCCTTCCAGAACCAACATTTTTTCACACAACTCCAGGTTGTTACTAACAAATTACTACAAGTGTCATCAAGGGTATAAACTACAAGTAGAAGCACCATTTTTGGATGGAAAAAACCCTTCAGGAAAGTATATGTATCAAATGTAACATGTAGTGTAACAAGTATGAACAGTAAGGTTTTTACATACAGTAGTATTACATACGTACATAACTTTTTTTTACAGGAATTTCCAACCAAGTTTGATTATGTACATACATGTTATAAACCACTGTACGTATGGTTACTGTATGTAACTTACTAAACATACATACAAGACTTAACTTTGATACTTTTTTTGGTACATTCCAGAAAACCAGGACCCCCTCCATGATGCAGGCTATTGGGCCACATAAAACTTTGTCCAGGGTTACTACTACTACATAACATAGCACGACAACAGTAAACTACTACAGTACTAAAGGTAAGGAATTATACATAGTAGTAATTAACATACATTAAGTAAGTTTTTATACTAAAAAAAAGTGACCAAGATCTCTCACTGGGATAAGTGATCAAGGTCCTCATGGAATTACGTACACTCCCTGCTGAACAGGGGGTGTAGACCAATCATTTACAACATGCATACCTGTCGATATTAAACCACTGTATGGTGCATATTACTGTATAACTTACTATGCACAGAGTACTTACTGACAAAATTATCTTTTGTACATTCCAGAACCAACCCCTGAATGATGTAGGCTATGGGCCACATAAGACTTTGTGCATCCAGGGTTACGTTGAACGACAAATTTAAACTAAAAGTAAGAATTAATTAACATAACATTAACTAAGTTTTATACATGTTATATATGTGATATTAAACCACTGTATGGTGCATATTACTGTATGTAACTTACTATTGCATAGAGTACTTGCTGACATACTAATTATTTTTTGTACATTCCAGACCCCTGAATGATGTAGGCTATGGTTCCACATAAGACTTTGTGCATCCAGGGTTACGTTGAACGACAAATTTAAACTAAAAGTAAGGAATTAATTCACATACATTAACATTTTTACTCTTGATATAACTCAAAGTAAGGAATTATAAACTAAAAGTAAGGAATTAATTAACATACATTAACTCTTTTACTCTTGATATCTATAATTTACATATTGCATTCAGGACTTTGTGTAGTATTTTGTACTAATTGTTGTTATTACTTTTACCTTCCAGAGCTACCAGACTGGGATTTTAGTGTACTCCAGGATCTACCAAAGGATTAGTGTACTACTATACAGTGGTAATAGTGTTTAGTGTATAATCTAACCTAAGGATTAAGTGTAGTACTACATATTAGTGTACGTACGTATATTAAAGTCAACTAAGGACTTGGTAATAGTACTTCAAGATTGTGCTTTATAGTGTCACAAGAGTTTAATAAAGAATTATACCTTCAAGAACCATCCTTTGGCATTGAAATAACCACACTACACATCATGCAATACTTGCATGTCACACAGGTAAGGTCTCTCTAACTTTTTCTTAGTTTAAGGCATATTTCCAAGTGTCGTTCCGGCTTACGACGATTTTCGGCTTACGACGCGCCTCAAGAACGGAACCCCCGTCGTAACCCGGGGACTGCCTGTATATGGACTTAGAACAAGGCGTGATCCGACCTCCAGCTTCCTTGGGACGCGTAACAAGATTTTCCCCTCACGCAGAAGTTGTAAACATTATACTCCTGACTTATGACGTAATTTAAACCGTGCTAAAACCTACAATTAAACAAGAGCCTTTTTTCACCAACGGAAATTCTTAAAATTACGCTATATTCTATATTACGAATAATTTTTCTATACTGTTTAACATGCACATTATATATTTTTTTTACATTTTCACTCTAATAGATCAATCATAAATATCCTATCCTAAAATTCCTGTATCTTTAACTCAACGTAAAACACTTTTCCAGACCTTTTTTTAGGCTCTCCCATAGACCTGTCCTAACCCCCAAACAAGACTAACAACAACAACAAAGTAGTTTGTAGGCTTACTTCCCGAGCAAGCAAAAATGGAGTTTTCCTCCTCTGTCTGTCTCCACAGAAGGGATGCAAGCTCTTGCAAGAGATGTAAACTATGCGCATAAAAGAAATATTTGCAACATCTGAACAACACTGCAACTTGTTATAAGGCAGATTTGGCGAGGCACAAAATATATGAAACACGTCTCTAGATTTGATGTGTATGGTTTTGTGGTTGAACAGCTTCAATGTAAATATGGTAGCCACAGGATCCGATTTGAATTTTTTTTATGTACAAAACCGTGATTACTTCATTAACTTTCTATTCCATCAAAGGTTGTAATAAATGCAACATTCTGAGCAAAAAAAAAATTATGGTGATTATCCCTGAATATCAAAATAATGGACATTATGAAATCAACTGAACAGGGTCCAAGGGCGAGAGAGACAGCAATAACTAAAGGTTTTTGGAAAAGTTCTTTTTATAAGCAATACATACATACATACATACATACATACATACATACATACATACATACATATATATATATATATATATATATATATATATATATATATATATATATATATATATAGATATATAAGCGAATACCACAGGAAAATGATGTTGTCTCTATTTACAAAAGTACCTGTAGATGATTTACTTGAATATTTGGAGGATGAATTAGAACGTCATGACATTCCCTTAAGTGCAGCAAACCTCATTAGTCTCATAAGGTTATGTATCAAAGATAGTAAATTTTGTTTTAGTGGGGAATTTTTTGTACAAAAGTTTGGCATGGCTATGGGTAATCCCTTATCTCCTGTCCTTAGCAATATTTACATGGAATTTTTTTAGACAAAACTCTTACCAAGAATTTTTCCCCAAAAAGTTATATGGTTTAGGTATGTGGATGATATTTTCTGTATTTGGCCAGTTCACGAAAATCTCCACGAATTCCTTAATAATCTCAATAATTTATTCCCTTCTATAAAATTTACTGTAGAGGAAGAAAGAAATTGTAATTTGAATTTTCTTGATAGAAATTATAGAAATTTCACCTTTTCAGTCTTTCGAAAATCAACTAACATTGCCTCTTTTGTTCATTACTACTCCAATTACCATCAAAATGTTAAATTCTCTGTTTTTTCTGGGATGTTCCTAAGGGCTTTATGTGTCTGTAAACCGCAATTTATTGACGCTGAAATTAAAACTATTTATGATACTGCGTTGAAACTTAAATACCCAAGGACTTTTATAGATGTGGCATGGAAAAGAGCTAGAAAAACATTTTATTCAACTAATGACAAAACTTGAATTTAGTAAGCATAACATTCTAAAATTACCCTATGATGAAAGGTTTTTAGATATTCCTAGAATTTTAAAGCTTTTTAACATAAATGTTGTTTTCAGTAATATTAATGTCAAGAGTTTAGTAATCAAAAATATTCCTAAAGATCTTCCAGGCTGCATATATGAAATTCCTTGCAAAAAGTGTGATAAAGTCTATTACGGACAGAACGGTAAATCTCTTTCACAACGTCTCAAACAGCACCAATATTCTGTGAGAACTGGGCAAATATCGAATGCATTATTCGTACATATGAGAGATTTACATCATCCTATTAACTGGAGTCAAGCAAGAGCCTTAATCCCATGTAATGACACTGTTAAAAGGAATATCACTGAATCTTGTTTCATCAAGTCAAATAATAGAAATGTTCTAAATTTAAGTCTTGGTTTATTTAAACTTGATGCTTTCATAGTGAAAAAAGTTGTAGATAAATATAAGCAACAAAATTAATATATTAAGTTTTGGACTGTAAAGATACTTTGTAATTTTGGTTAAGGTCAAATCTGTTTAGGTTTGTGACCGTGTGATATCTGATAATCCTGGATTATCTCTTTTAATTTTTACCCTTTTGACAATTAACCATCTGGTATTCTTGATCTTTTTGTGTACCTGAGACCTTTCTCTCCAATTGTATTTCATTAGCTCCTTGACAATGTCTTAGTAAAGACAAAAGCGCTTGGATTTCTGACAATCATTTTCCTGTGGTATTCACTTATTTAATGAAGTCACGTGCATCTACTGTGATTTTTTAAGCATATATATTCTTATAATGTAAGTCTTGTAATGCAATTATAATTTTGGTAATATGATTAATTCACTTCAGAACCTGTGTATCGTGTTATGAAATGTATGTTTTTGTGTTCAGATTCCCACATTTAAAAATAACACATGTTAAGTAGTGTAACTTTTCATTTTTAAACATACATAAGGCGGAGAGAGGAAAAACGTATGTAAGACAGAGAGAAAGAGTAACAGAGAAGGTTGTTATTCACACCTTGAGAATGTCTGAGCCAGCTGATTTCTTTATCCACACAAACACATGTAGGGACCTCCCAGGTAACATAGAGTCCTTCGAGAACCTTCCCTACAATGATGTTATTCATGTTTAACATAGAGAGATGACATAATATGTTTTTGTCTTGAACAAAATGCTAATCGCCTCATATGCCATACGCTTATGGGGATAGAGAACGAGTCATTAGATTCCGAGACCTAGCCGCTTGCGTTAGCAATATCTCTCTCTCTCTCAAAGCTCTCCCTCTCTCTCTCGTTCTCGCGAGATTGTTTCATTACCGTAATGTAACTCACATTTGTATTTGACCTGGTCACTCATATAATTCTTGGTAAAATATGTGTTGTTTGTGGAATCTGAACATAGCATTATTTCTATTAGTTTTGTGAAGGCGCCCACAAAAGTGTAAAAGTGTGTAACAGGCCTTTCTCTTGAGTGAGAAGCTGCAGCTGCGTATACAGGTATTTTACAAATGTTTTGAGTGCACTTCGAGGTTTTATTTTACGTGTGGATAAAATTATAATTTTTATGCAAATTTTCTTTTGCTTTGTTCTTTTGACATGTCCATTTCATATGCTTAATGTTTGTACAGTCAATGCTTTAATTGTTTTCATATTATGCATTATGTTTTGTGCATTGTCTTTATTTTGTTTAATTAGTTTGAATTATTTTGATTGTGTAAATTTTGAATCTTACACTTGTGAATTAGTTTGTATTTAATTAAATTTCATTTCAAATTTGATTATTGCTTTGTAATCTAATTTAATTAATTTTCTTGATAAACTTTACTTAATAATTAATTCAAGAATTAATTAAACTTTTGTTTTCAAGTAATAAAAATTTCCCTGAAATTGTGAATTTCACTTATAAATTTTGAATTTAGAAATAAATTTTTGTATTTAAAATTAATATGAGCATTTTATTACAACACCAGTATTATATTCTATTTTTGGTTAGGTAGAAATATAGAGTCGTAATTGTGCCGTTTCCCACAAATAAATCAGAATCAGGGAAATACTTAGATTTGAAATTGTAGAAGGAGTGATGCCCTTTAATTAAGATTACCTCACATCTATTTTAATGAACTTAGACTAATTGTTTTCTTGACTGTTCAGTTCTATAAGGGATCACTATTACCTTTAGAGTATTCAGTCGTTTAGTATTTGTGGATGAAGGGTCAGGTGTCTGGCTGTAGTGAGGTAAGTAATAACTAGGTACTTGAACAAACTGTGCTCTAAGTACAAAGGGTGTCCCAGACCCAGGAATAAAAGGGTCTCTTGTGCTAACAAGTACAAATGGTAAGTGAAGTAACCAGATACTTGGCAATTTGGGTTTAACAAATATTAATGGTGTCCAGACCAGATACTCTAGGCCACTTCGTCACAATATATAAATATATGTGTGTGTATATAGTATATATATATATATATATATATATATATGCACGTTATAAACACACACACATGCATATATATATATATATATATATATATATATATATATATATATATATATATATACTGGTAAAAATGTTCGTGTAACAACAGAATTCCATCTAATAAAAGGAGCCCATAAAAAAAACACCAAAATGTAGAGAGAACATATCCAACTTAAAAGGCAGGCAAGCTGAATAATGCAGATGAAGGCAAAAAAAAAAAAAAAAAAAAAAAAAAAAAAAAACTACCGGAAAGGTGGTAAGAAACGATGACAGAAATGACCCCAATACTTTTGGTTTAGCTCCACCAAACACAAGGAACCACAGTTTGGGTTTTCCAGCTCTACACGAGACGCATCATCAAAAAGGAGTTTATTTTAGGTCTATATGAGCACACGACTTGAACTTTTTGTTCTAGCTCCACGGGATAAATTGCATTAAAAATACTTTTTCCAAACCAACACTGCATCAAAATAAATTTTATCTCCAGAAAAACGAATTGCATAAAAAATTAACTCAATAAGGCACGTTCCATAAAAATTTGGGCATTTTTAATTCAATAATCCTGAAACAAACGCAACTGGAAGATAAAGACAGGATTTGGGTAACAAACCTGTGTCATCTCCCATTTTTTGCCGGTTTGTATTTTTTGTAAATTATGCAAAAATGCATTCCCGCTGATTTTTATCATTTCTAATTCCATCGGGTCCTTCTTTTTGAAAATAATTATTCCGTAGGGCTTAAAAACGCACCAGTTTCTTTCACAAAGTATCGAGTGATGAATAAACCTAACTCATGTTGTATACTTGTAGAATATAAGCGTTGCATTACTGAATAGGAAACAACTGCTACCAGTTTCCTCTCTGAGAGAGTAAACTTCCATTCAAGATCCATATTACAACCCATGCTTCTTTTCTACCTCAAACTTCGCATGCAAATATCACTAGCTTTACATAAAGAGTATTTTAATAATATGAATTACTTTAGCGCTACATTTCACACGAAAAAAATATGACGTTGTACTCTTACGCGAGCAGAGTTCAGAATAACAGTAATTTCTGTTATTATTCAATTAAATCTCCCAAGCTTTACACATGGCCAACAATAAAACAGCATTAACTCAGCATTAAGCTCAATTTATTACCGGCGTAGCAATCTACAACCCACCGCTATTTCTGTACCCGTCGGGATCAATGCGCTTGAATCACCTGCCTGACGACGGCTCAATGAAAATTATTCATTGCAGATAGTCCATCATTACGTCCGCCAAAAGCACCAGGATTACTTTTAAAATTCTGTGGAAATTCGGCAGAAACAAAACACGGCGGCCTCGTTTAATCCGACACTGATCTCCTTTTACGGCGTGAAACTATAAGCTGTCCATTTTGCGTTTCATTATCACACTTTTCAATGAATTTCCTGGAAGGGGAGGGAGGGAGGGGGACCACCGGGGATGGAGACAGGGTAGGGGAAGGGTAGGAGAGTATAGGCAGCCGCTCCCCCTCCCCCCCAAGTCTTGAATGAATAGAGGGAAAGAGGGCACCCGGAAAAGCTAATTTTGAACTGTGATCTGTTAAACAGGTGACCATGAATGATCAACAATCTGCTTTACTGTTCCCTGAGAGAGAGAGAGAGAGAGAGAGAGAGAGAGAGAGAGAGAGAGAGAGAGAGAGAGAAATAATAATAAGAGGAGATAAAGGAAAATACACAAAGAGCAGATCTCCCTTGTTAAGAAAGAACAAATAAATTAACAAATTAATAAACATAAAAATGTAATTAAATTAAAATAATACTAATAATAACAAAACCCTGTGGTCCAGCGGTCATCAACCTCATCTCATCAGCGAGAGAGCCAAGATGAATCTCACAGAACGTCTTACGACCTAAGCTCCATTGTATGTGAGTTGATTTGAATAGCGAAGCAATACCCGGCAGTTATTCAACTGGGCAGCATCCAAAGAGAGTAAGTGCATGGGCTAGCGAGCTAATCTCCAAAAACTCCTTGCTAATCCCTTAAAACTCTTAAATAGTCAGATGGGAAGCAATCTTTGAATTCGACCTCTTAAGGGGAAAAGAAAGACGCCTAGATGGCAAATAAAAAAAAAAATTATTAATTTCTAACTGATAATTAAATCAGCATAAATTAACCAGGGGGGTAACATCCTTCGCATTCAATCTCTTCAAGAAGAAGACACCTTTCTGAAATAATAATCAAAAGTACGAAAACTTGATTATTAACTAACCGATTATTAAAGTACCACCAAATATTTGAATAAAAGAAATCACACGAGGGAAGGAACCAGATGTATACCGGTATTGAACCAACCCGTTTTTTTTTTTTTTTTTTTTTTTCATGCCCCAAGGTTAGGCTAGGTTAGATTAGGTTGGGTTAGTTCAAGTTATAACGATCACCGTAATTTGGGTGCGGGAAATATAATGAGACTGTTTTCAAGAAGATTCTATGGTTAGTTTTAAAGATATGGCGTCTCGCTTTTCCAGGGAAAGTTCAGTACTCGGTTACAGTTCGGGAAAATGCGGGAAGGAACGAGTGATAAAAGAATATCAGCTGAGGAAAGCTTCCCTGAGGTTCTTTATAATCTCGGATCCTATTAGACGGAGCTTGAAGATGAACATACGACCTTGTAAAGTAACTAAGCTTCCAATGTCTTGGATTTTACGGTGGTGGCGACTATTTCAGTTTTTGGCAAGAGGATCCTTTTTGAGTTTTTGTCGGTAGGACTGGCTCATTAAGAGTTTTACATGAAATAGCGGCTTTTGAATTTTATGTTGGGAAAAGAGCATTTAGATTTTCATGTTCAGAAATACTTAGTTTGAAGTTAGGATAGGCTCACGCTTCAACTGTTAATTATGAATCATTTTGAGTTTTTGCGCTCGAAACGGCCAATCTGTAGTTTATGCAAAGAAACTCATTTGGGTTATGTTGAAGAAAGCGCATCATTAGCTCTACGTTAGCTCATTTTAAGCTTAATGGTTTTTTTTTTTTTTTTTTTTTTTTTTTTTTTAACGGTTAGCGAAGATCTGGGTTGTGTTTTATGTTAGAGAAACCGAATTTGTCGGAAAAAACACTTGAGTTGTACGTTGGAAAGACTCATTTTGAGTTTTATGCTGGGATCACTCACTTTCAGCTCTACGTAAGAAAGACGAATTATAAGGTTTCATGTCAGGAAATTCTCACTTAGAATTTAAGTTATGAAAGACTGAGTTTTTTTTATTGGAAAGACTCGCTTTGTGTTTAAGCGAGGATAGGTTCCCTTTGATTCAACGTTTGGAAAGTCTCTGCTGAGCTTACTTAAAAAAAAACATACACTTTTAAAGCCCTATAATGAGAAGACCTACTCTGATTTCCTCTTATTGGGAAGGTCTAATTTTCACTATTATATCTAAAAACGCTTATCGCGATTTTAATGTAAAGAAAGGATTATTTCGAATTGTAAGTTATGAAGGACTTACTATATTTTTCGAAGTTTTGATTAATATTTGATGAACAGTGTATAATGTTTGTGTCATTAAAGTAGATTTTTTAGGAGGTTTGAATTTGTTGTACTTCTTAATACACTTTTGGAAGTAAAAATTGTGTTTATTTTTCTTTCCCTAATTAATGAAGACCTTAAGCAACACACAAAAAAGGATACAGGAATGAGGCTATAGCTTTCTTTTAAGAGATTCTGAGCATAGCGTATTTTACGAGGTTACTGTATTTTAATAAAGATATTGAACGAAATGTGTCTGGCTATTACCATAAAGGCATTTTGCAGAGTTTATGTTAAGTGTAAGTACGCCGAGATTAAATGATACGTTTTAAGATCAAAATATCTTTACTTTGCACTGCTGGACATGTACAATAACACTTTTGTGCGACTACCCGATTTTTACAGTGTCGGGCTATGAGCATGAAGGGAGATTAAAAACTCAGTTTCCTGTGTGTAGCCAAGATAGCCTTAATGTAACATCTAAATACCAGAAGACTAAGACGGATTCCCTATACTTCCTCAATTTGTTCTTTGAATGCTGTGAGATAAAAAAAAAAAAAAAAAAAACCAAAAAAAAAAAAAAAAAAAAAAAAAAAAAAAAAAAAAAAAAAAAAAAAAAAAAAAAAAAAAAAAAAAAAAAAAAAAAAAAAAAAAAATCAAAAAAAAAAAAAAAAAAAAAAAAAAAAAAAAAAAAAAAAAAAAAAAAAAAAAAAAAAACTTCCAGGCATAATTTAGATGATTTCCTATCAAGCTTTGCGGGTTTTTTCCCTGGAAACTTTAGGATATTCAGGGTATTGATAACAGCGAAATATAAAATAAACTTAATATTTCCCGATAGGATGGCAGCGAGAATCAAAGTAGATTCACACCATGCTCTAATACATGGGCAACGGATTATACATAGGTTTGTTTGTATGGTGTTTTGACGTTGCATGGAACCAGTGGTTATTCAGCAACGGGACCAACGGCTTTACGTGACTTCCGAACCACGTCGAAAGTGAACTTCCATCACCAGAAATAAACATCTCTCACCCCTCAACGGAATGCCGGAGAATCAAACTTGCGGCCACCGAGGTGGCAGGCAAAGACCAGAATATGCATAGGATTTGTGCGCTGGAGACAGAAAAGTTGTTCCCTCCGAGTGTGAAGAGAATGGAACACCATCAGGTAAACCATTCACGCTAAACTTAACACCTTTATTATGAGAGCCCGTTCAACCACGGAGGAAATTTGAACTGACCATATGATTAAACTCGACTTGCAATGCAATACTTTTCACCAATGGCTCTAATTCACTGTCTTATACTAAACATTAATCCCCAATTGACATCTAAACATTAATCCCCAATTGAGATCTAAACATTAATCCCCAATTGACATCTAAACATTAATCCCCAATTGACATCTAAACATTAATCCCCAATAGACATCTAAACATTGATTCCCAATTGATATATCAGAAAATTAGGATATTCTCTGGTGTCCTAACCAGCGGGGTAACTTGTGCTGGAAACAATGGTGTGGATTTATCAATAAATGGGAATAAAATCAGCAGAAAATTATACTGTTTTCTAAGGTATACAACTAAAAAAAAAAAAAAAACTAAAAAAAAAAAAAATTTTAATAAAAAAAATAAAAAGCAGATAAAAGTTGAAAGAAAACCATTCAGCTGTGTGTATTTGTAAACATGTATGAAATATACATACAAACACACACACAATATATACACACACACACACATATATATATATATATATATATATATATATATATATATATATATATAATATATATATTATATAGTTGTTGGTCCGATAAGCGAAGCTAAACATTATTAGTCTGAATGAAGGACCAAGAAGAGCACCAGAGCCAAAGGCTAGCAACCTTATAACACCCCCCTCCAACGCCCCCCCCCCCCCCCCCACTACCCCACACAAACTTTGCTATAAACGGGGCAAGAGAGAGAGAGAGAGAAAAAAAAGACAAGATCAAAATCCGAATTTCTAGCAGAAAATGTTGATAGAGATACTGATCACAAGTAAACGCGATAAGCAGAAAATCTTGATAGAAATACTGATCGCAAATAAAGGCGATAAGTGATTGACTAAAAAAATAATCTTTGTCGCTGATCTATTTAATTTATCAACGATGACCGGATAATTAAGAATGGTTGGTCTTATGGGATCTAATTAAGGAGCTTACTGGCGCATCTCCTACGGATATATACCAAAAATATTCTTAATTACACCGAGACTTTGTACGGAAACTTCTTTGATGATTTGATGAGATATAAAAACTACATATTTTTGGTCCTTATAATAATAATAAGGATGATAACTTGATTAATAACTTTAATCAAAATCTTTATTGCTGCCCTGACAATATACGTAATCATTTTGAATCTTTGGTCATACCTAATAATGTTATACCTTTGATACCTAATAATTTTCTATCTTCGGTCATCCGTAATCATTTTCTATCTTTAGTCATACGTAATCATTTTCTATCTTTGGTCATACGTAATCATTTTCTATCTTTGATATCTAATAATTTCTTATCTTTGGTCATACGTGATCATTTTATATCTTTGATACCTAATAATTTTCTACCTTTGGTCATACGTAATAACTTTCTATCTTTGGTCAAACGTAATCATTCTATCTTTGGTTATACGTAATAACTTTCTATCTTAACACATGTTCGTGAAACAAGCTCTGGTCATACGAAATAATTTCCTATCTTAACACATGTACGTGAAACAAGCTCTGTGTTTATAATCGCCGTTATCCAGCTCAAGGTAAGATTTCATTATCTCTGATTCACACAGTACGCGGAATGAAAGCAGATTGGCTTAGTGCTTTTTGGCGGCACCTAATTGCCCAAGAGTAAGGATTTGCTATATCGACAATGTCATATTACTCTTCTTTTTCATAAGCAAAGGTATATCGATACCATTTTTGTGATAAATAATTGCAATAACAGCCTCAATAAATACTTTATTTTAAGCATAAAACTTATCAACATTTTTCTAACCAGAATAATGACAAAGCAAAACTGTCCTAAAGAGAAAATAAATTCGTGGAAAACGAAATAAAATGACACAGTCAATTTCGAAGCCACTTTACCCAGGCGAAACAACAGAGCTAAATTTGAAATTAAAACTGAAATTACATAATGAGTCACCTTAATTAACCGGGGGGAAAGGGGTGGGTGGGGGAGGGAGGGGAGGGGGGGGGGGCAACACTGCAGGTGATATTCAAGGGGTCTAAACGCAACGGGGTAATAAGAGAAGCCAGCTGTGACTCCTGCCGAATTATTAACAGCTTATGTTAGTCAAAGGACGAAATTAGGAAGGAGAGAGAGAGAGAGAGAGAGAGAGAGAGAGAGAGAGAGAGAGAGTGTTATATAATACATACACATACACATATATATATATATATATATATATTATATATATAATGCATTTATATATAATGTATGTATGTATGTATATATGTATACATAATTTTAAAGAATCACCACTTTTCAACTGATGTCATCATTCACCT
>NC_087203.1:35887644-35900144 GCF_015104395.2 Macrobrachium nipponense | reverse complement strand
ATTTAAACGGCGACAATATTAAAACACACAAAGTGAGGAGTCATGATATGAATACAAGAATAATTTGTGAAAACGCTAATATTTTAATTAAAAATCGATTCTTTTTAAGCTTAAAATCCAGGAGGAAGCTATCGAGGCCTTGTTAATACCTAATGAATTCTGAGGGCTTTTGAAAGCTTCTGGTTATATTGACAATTCCGACCGTTTTACTACAAGGCAAGGAAGCCATTAATAATATCATCCCACCAATAATGCAGGAAGCTCTATGGGGTTATCAACCTCGCCGCAACCGACTCGGTAGTTAGACTCCCCGCTCTGCCAACATGGAATCAAAAGAATCTTTTTCTGGTGATTAGAAATTCATTTCTCGATGTAATGCGGTTCGGATCCCACTATAAGCTGTAGGTTCCGTTGCTAGGCAACCAATTGGTTCCTAGCCGCGTAGGAAGATATCTAATCCTTCGGGCCAGCCCGGGGAGAGCTGTCAATCAGCTCAGAAGGCTGATTAAACTAAGATAGACTTCGCCGCGACCACGAGATTAAGGGTACTTGGATCAATAATCTGTAAGTCTGCTGAGCCTAAGCTGACTCCAAACACTGAATTATGCACCTGGTAGTTAATCAACTGTGGCGGGGGAAACACTCAAAACATATGATTTAAAATGATATACATATATATTATATAAACTAAAATTAGTTAACATTCATTCAAATAAAGACAATTAAAACTATAACGATTATCGTCAAACATACCAGCTACAGGAGGGTCACTCAAAAAAAAAAAAAAAAAGTTATTAACTGATCCTCATTAAACCTCGCCAAGGGAAGGTACAACCTACAATGACCTTAAAAAGCTCTCTCTCCTGCAGATCTCGCTCCCTACAGCGTGGCTTTCGAAAGGTACTGTCAACAGCGCCGCTAGCTTTTATTTTCACTCACGTTTGGTCTCCTACTTGGCTGTTCATCTTCTCTGACTCTGAACATGCTCAATTCTTACCTCCCTTTCTCTGAGTCTGACATGCTCAATTTTTACCTCCCTTTAAAGAATAAATTAATTGCAAGAGACCTATGAGAGTTTCACTGTGATTAACGGGTGTCGTAGAACTAAATTAAAGGAATGAAAATAACCAATAGTATTCTCAGGTTTCTCTGCTTCTCACATTACTCGGGTGAAGGTCCCAGGTCTCAGGGAAGTCAGCCAGCATTAGCAGATACAAAGTTTTCAAGCCCAACAGCAGCAGCTGTAAATTACTACAGAGAGAGAGAGAGAGAGAGAGAGAGAAGAGAGAGAGAGAGAGAGAGAGAGAGCTAAAACTTCATTTCACTGATTCAAAATGAAAAAAAAAAAAAAAAAAAACAAAAAAAAAAAAAAAAAAAAAAAAAGATTTACCAAACATTTCCCATCATTTCTCTCGCACACTGAAAACACCCCCCCCCCCCTCCCCCCGTTGCTATACCATTCTACCTACACCAGCAGACGTTTATTTAGCCAGACATGCAACACTCACGACATAAAGAATAAAAAAAAATCCCATTTATACCAACTACCCACCTTCACATTCGACCAGATACGGAATGGGAGTCAAATCCATAAAAGGGGATAAAACAAAAAAACAAAAAAACAAAACAAAAAATAAAATATTGCAGAGCAGTAATGAGTATTCGAGTATCAGGACAGGACTCCCTGGCGCTCCTTCCCTTCATCAACTTTCGTTCCTTTGCAACACGTCGTTAACTTTACTGCCTGCAAAAATAAAAACATAAAAAATCGTCCATGGATGTTATCACTCAGAGAGAGAGAGAGAGAGAGAGAGAGAGAGAGAGAGAGAGAGAGAGAGAGAGAGAGAGAGCTGGTTTGAAAAAGAAATGAGCTCGTCGCTGACGGCGAGATATGTAATATCCCTCGAGAGAAACTATATTTTACACATTTTTAGCTCATCGGTTGCAAGCTATGGATGGAGTGTGTACGTATTACATATACAAATATATACATACATAACATACTGTAGGTGTACGTATTACATATACATACATATATACATATACATACATACAACATACATACATACATATATATATATATATATATATATATATATATATATATATATATATATATATATAACCGCCAATGAGAAGTTAATTTTTTAGACCAAAGCTTCCTAGGGTATTCTCACTCTATTGCTTTCAAGACTCAACTGGCTTAATTTAAATACATTTACGACCAACCTTCACGTATTCCTCTCCACCTAAAATTTGTGCCTGTTTCCCCTTTTGCGTCAGCCACAGCATGATAAGATATTCTCTACCTCACGCCGCGACTTTTCTCCGTTTCCTTTGTACTGCTACATACTAATTTACATACATATTTACATGCCTGTAAATATGTGTATATATAAATATAAAAATGTATATATATGTACATATAATATATATATATATAGATAATATATATATATATATATATATAATAATATATATATTTATGTATGCCCATACACACACACACACACACACACACACACACACACCACACACACACACATATATATATATATATATATATATATATATATATATATATATATATATATATATACACGTATGTACTATATAAATACATAAAAATATATATATATATATATATATATATATATATATATATATATATATATATATATATACACACACCTACATACACTGTGTGTGTAATATGACTGATGGAAGGTAAATACTTGCAGACCTGCCTACGCCCTCCAGATAGACTGCAGAAGACAATCATTGATAAAAATAGTCTGACAATTTCCAAAACCGTAAAATATTTTGTCTCTATTTGTCAACTTGGACACTGGCAGTGACGGATTATATTTGCCATCGAAAAACCTCGTCAGAGAAACATAAAATAGAAAGAATGAAGTACATTTCGCAGTTATTACATACAGCATAAGAATAAAGTACAACGTAAGTTCTCGATTAACTTTTCTGAATTGATCGAATTGAATACAGAACACAGGCCAAAGGTCATTCAGCGCTGAAATGGAAATTGACAGTAAAAGGTTTGAAAGGTGTAACAGGAGGAAACCTTTGCAGATGCAATATGAATAAATTGTTAGGGGAGGCTGGAATGCAAGATGGAAGAAAGAGAATATGAAAGGAGTACAGTAATAATAACCAAAGGGGTTGCAGCTAGGGGCCGAGGGCACTCCGCAAAGAACCTTTAGTAATGCCTATACAGTGCCAGACTATCTTCTTAAGGGGTGTTAAATATCACGTGAATATTTGAATACCACAGGAAAATAAAATCGTAGGTGGCTTTTGGTTCATTATTACAAATGTGTTAATAAAACACACATACACACACAATCACATTTACACACCTTATAATCACACAAACCCACACGCACAAGTTAATATTTATACGTGGCAAAGATATTCGTCACAGTTCGTTGTGGGCAAACCGAAAGATTGACTATAAATTACCAAGTTTGGTAGGGGAGAACTGATTCAATTTGAGAGAGAGAGAGAGAGAGAGAGAGAGAGAGAGAGAGAGAGAGAGAGAGACTCAAAATATATGGCTTACAAAAGATATTCGATCATACTTCACAGAGCTGAGAGGGGAGGTTACAATTTATAGAGAATAGGAAGAAGAGATTGATTATAACTTATCAAGTTTACAAAGGGTGAGTCTGATAACAATCTACGAGAGAGAGAGAGAGAGAGAGAGAGAGAGAGAGAGAGAGAGAGAGAGAGAGAGAGAGAGAGAGAGAATGCTGCAACTACCAGTTAAGAGTGGGTGAGACAAAAGCTTTAAATTTAAAAATTCCAAAATCGGACCAATTAAAAAGAGAGAGAGAGAAGGAGAGGATCGGAGAGGAGAGAAGAGAGGAGAGAGGAGAAGAGAAGAGAGGAGAGATGAAATGAAATAAAGGATGAATAACACGAACAATGACAGGGCTAAAAAATAAGGAGAAACTATTATAAGATTTTCCTTCTGAGACGAAGTTCCCTTCTTCATGAATGTCTCCTGTTACCTAAGGCGATGCCTGGGCGAGAGAGAGAGAGAGAGAGAGAGAGAGAGAGAGAGAGAGAGAGAGAGAGAGAGAGAGAGAGAGAGAGAGGGAGCGAGTGATGCTGTCGCTTTCCCTTAAGATTTACTGTCAGGGGAGATGTCATTCCAATTACCTATTACAAACAGAGACTCCAATATGTCTCTGCCATATTCTGTACCAGCAAGGAGGAAGAAGATGGAGGCATGAAATTGGTTGTAGACATAATATATATGCATATAGTCGGAGACAGAGAGACGGAGGCAGGAGGCAGGATGAGAGAGAGAGAGAGAGAGAGAGAGAGAGAGAGAGAGGAGAGAGAATTCAGTCCTCTAATTTACCTGTAGAACCAAAAAGTTTAAACAGAGGAACTTCTATTCTGCAAAGTCCGAAGCCATGGCTCCACTCCAAACTTAGGCGAATTACCCGAAGTGGGGTCGTGTTGACTTTTCCTTATGTTAATGGGATGCAAGTAAGAAGTCACGAGGCCGTATTTCGCCAAACAAATGCCGGCCAAATTTCGTGATGTCTTTTTAAAGCGCTTGATATTCTCTTCCAGTTATAGCTGTGGAATGAGGTTTCCTACTTTATATATATATATCTATATATATATATATATATATATGATCTATATATATATATATATATATATATATACTATATATACTATATATATATATATATATATATATATATATATATTATTATATAATAATATATATATGTGTATTATATATAATATATATATATATATATACATAGTATGTTTGAAATATAAGAAAATCCTGCTCCCTTTAAGCTTTTGGTATGTGAAGATTTAGTTTTAAAAAGGCACATGTGAGAGAGAGAGAGAGAGAGAGAGAGAGAGAGAGAGAGAGAGAGAGAGAGAGAGAGGATCATGTTAAAATACATCCAACTCAAGGTTTTTATGATAATCTTGATAGTCTTCTGTCTTCTCTTACAGATGACAGATAAAATGAATGGCCTAAGGTAACTAGACATTTTACAGGGATAAAAATGGCGGTTTCTAATAACCGAACTCCCGGCTGCCTTAATAGAGTTTCAAGATACCTGCAAAATAACTGAAGCCTGGTATATTGGAATGAGAATACAGAGTTTTGGCAAAAGGGCAAGCACTGGGACCCATGAGGTCATTCAGCACTGAAAAGGAAGCGCAGAGTGCAGAAGTTTGAAAGTAGTAACAGGAGGAAAACCTCGCAGCTGCACATGGAAGAAAGATAATACGAACGGAGGTAGAATAAAAGAAATGTAAGGGGTTGCAGCTATGGGCCGAAGGGACGCTGGAAAGAACCTTATTATTAAAGCCCACAGCGCACGGCGTGTGGTACACTGTTGGCACACTACCCGCCCACGGGGGAAACCTCACATTATAATTCAGATGAATAGCTGTTTAGATTCATAGATTTCATATATTTACTTTCTATGACATGTTACCTCTCTCTCTCTCTCTCTCTCTCTCTCTCTCTCTCTCTCTCTCTCAAAACTAAACCTAATTCCTATATTTTCCAACATGTCGAGCTCCTGTTGAATGAAACTAGGAAACCCTGTGTAAAAGTCTACGCCACAAACACGCCGCATTACAAACAATAATTACACTGTTTTGACATCATCTCTACGTGGAACGAAGGTAAACACATCAATAACAAGAAGATGAAGACCATATATTCTCCTTACGGTACTAATTAAATAACAATGACACGCAAACCAATTTCTGGGGATGCATTAACTCTAACGCGCATGGGAAACAAATAATTTTTTACGCTACCTGACCAAAACCGACTCTTTTGCTACAATTCACATTTGCAGCAATTTCGTTGCGACTAAACATATGAACATTCACAAACATGCAGAAATTTCACCGTCGAAAACAAATGTTATAAAGCAAATTCATCTCATACAGCATTTTGAAGTAAGCAATCAACTTGTTTCCGAACATAATAGGGCTGGTCTGAATTGAATTGAAGACGGGATTTAAGCCAAAGGCCAAGCACTGGGACCCATGAGGTCATTCAGCGCTGAAACGGAAATTGACAGTAAAGGGTTTGAAAGGTGTAACAAACTTTGCAGTTGCACTATGAATCAACTATTAGGAGAGGGTGGAAAGTAAAGTGGAAGAAAGAGAATATGAAAGGAAGCACAGTAAAATAAACGAAAGAGGTTGCAGCTAAGGGCCGAAGACACGCTGCATAAAACCTTAATTAATGCCTACAGTGCACCGTACGAGGTGCTCTGACGGCATTACACCCCTACGGGTAGGGCTGGTCTGAAGAACCTGTTACAGAACAGTGATTTAAAACCAGACCACAACAAGTTAAAGAAGTTGGATGGCCATGTGATTGAAGACCAAAGGGTAACGGATGAGGAGTAAAAGACGGATGCTACACAGGGATCACCGTAGGCGTTACCCAGCGGGCCCCCCCCCCCACCCCCCACTCCCAAAAAACCCCCAAACCCCCATACTCACCACAAAGAAGTGGAGGCTAATGCAATTAATTCTGAATCACGATATTTCTCACTCAATAATACCCTGGCAACAGCAAATGTACTCATCTTTAGAGCTTACTTAGAAAATCATCTTTAGAGCTTACTTAGAAAATCATCTTTAGAGCTTACTTAGAAAATCATCTTTAGAGCCTACTTAGAAAATCATCTTTAGAGCTTACTTAGAAAATAAGTGCGAATCGCAAAATTGTTTTAGGAAAAATGTCTACTGAGAGAAATTCAAGCATTCGAACGGGTCCAATTTACATTCTATTTTCTAGATCTAACTAGAAAGGCTAACTGACAATCTCTCGTATGCACTTCCAGCACTATACACGCCTATACGTATTAAGAATTTCAAACATGAAACAGCGGTTATTTGTCATTCACCAAGACGCGACTCAACACGGAACTCGACCGCATTTGGCGACGTAGCGCTTTCTACAAAAACAATTCAACATTATCCAAGAATGAAATTAACAAAAAGCTGTATAGCTGCCCCGAACACTGGCAAACAAAGTGAACAGCAATATAATACTGACAAAAACAATACCAACACAAGTGCGGTTCAAATCTCTGTGTCGGTTTCCTGATGATATTCTAGATGCAAGTGGGAGGAGAGAGAGAGAGAGAGAGAGAGAGAGAGAGAGAGAGAGAGAGAGAGAGAGAGAGAGCAGGCCGTTAGGACTGATTATATACCAGTAATACAGTTCGATGATCTATTTAGGGGCATTATTGGAGCGCTCCTTTCTCAAATATGCAACAAAATATCCTCTACCAATTTCCGATAATTATTATGGACAGAGTTTCTGGCAGAGTTTCTCTACTGAAAACAGCCGCATCAACCGTGAACAATTTCATCATTTTACGAGCATTATGCAACTCCTTTTTCAGAAGCTTCAAGCATGAACAGGCTCCTATCATTTTAGGAATATTATGGCAGTCCTTATAAACGCAGACTTCCCTCTTTCCCTCTCTTATGTATTTATGTATATATTTATGTACATAACTATATATATATATTGTGTATGTATATAGTTACATGAATACGTATGATATATATGTATGTATGAATAATCACGAAGATATGGAACGTGATGAATCTATATATAATGACAAAATGCCACGAAGGGAAATTGAAACCTTTATGTATATGTATGTATGTATGTATATTTATATACTACCCTAGATGTAACGTACGCAGTTCATACGGTGCAATTACAGCACAACACATTGCGATCTCTCTCTCTCTCGCTCTCTCTCTCTATCTCTTCTCATCTTGCTCTTTTATATAGATATATATATAATATATATATATATATATATATAATAATTAAAATATTCAAAAGGTGGTTTATGCAGCTTTCAAAAAGTGGAATTCACTATATCTATGCACTTGATATTTCTATATGCCATGTATTTTTTTTAATAGGTGTATTTTAATAACCTTATATAACGAAAAAATCAAATGTAACCTTAAGTAACTTTACATAAAAAAAACAGCTGTTAAGTGAACCTGACTTGAATGACACGCGTCATTCCATCAGTCTTAAAAAGCGGTATTCTAAAATATCTATTCGAAGTAGTCTACATTCTTTACGTTAACCTTAACCCAAGGATCCCATAAAACTCAACTTGATTAAAATCGAAGTGTTCCACCTTAAGTAACTCAACCTGAAAATTAAAATACTTTTATGTTTACAGCTGAGATAACTCAATCTGATTAAATTATTTTTATGTTACACCTGAGATAACTCAACCTGCTTAAAATTATTTTTATGTTATACCTGAGATAACGCAACCTGATTAAAATTGTTTTTATGTTACACCTGAGATAACTCAACCTGATTAAAATTGATTTTATGTTACACCTGAGATAACTCAATCTGATTAAAACTTTTTATGATACACCTGAGATAACTCAACCTGATTAAATTTGTTTTTATGTTACACCTGAGATAACTCAATCTGATTAAAATAGTTTTTATGTTACACCTGATATAACTCAATCTGATTAAAATTGTTTTTATGTTACACCTGAGATAACTCAACCTGATTAAAATTGCTTTTATGTTACACCTGAGATAACTCAACCTGATTAAAATTGATTTTATGTTACACCTGCGATAATTAAACTTTATTAAAATTGCTTTTACGTTACACCTGCGATAACTCAACCTGATTAAAACTGATTTTATGTTACACCTGAGATAAACTTTATCAAAATTGCTTTCTTGTGACACCTGAGATAACTCAACCTGATTAAAATTGCTTTTTTGTGACACCTGAGATAACTCAACCTGATTAAAATTGTCTTTTTGTTACACCTGAGTTAACTCAACCTGATCAAAATTGCTTTTTTGTGACACCTGAGATAACTCAACCTGATTAAAATATGCTATGCATTAAAGCTCAAATACCTGTTTCAAAAGATTCTAGGTATTGCGTAACAATTTACAGAATCCGATTAGAATTCCGTAAGCATTTCAAACGACAACCTAATTAAAAATTCTTCTTGTGTACCTTAACCAGTTAAAATAGTCTAATTCGCTGAGTCATAAGTCGCGAGTTGGTAAAAAAAATTACTTAATTAAATAACTGGAGGTGATTTGGCGTTCATTTGTACAGTTCACCATATAACTCCGCGATCTAATCAATTAAATGTTCAAGTCCTTAACAATATAATTAATTTTTTTTAAATATTTCTAGGTAAAATTTTTTACTCCAGTTACGGCATTTATTGAAAATTTTGCTAATAACAATCATAATAAAATTTTCTCGATACCCTTCTTCGTGTATTGTGGGTTCCCACAACTTCGCTCCAATGATACATGCATGGGTTCGAATCCCAGCAGAAAAGGTAAGAGTGCCTTCACTATTTCCAACTCGCTTCATAAGCTTACACATAGGCACAACTAAAAATGAAGTGTGATGAAGTGTGAGGAATAATAATAATAATAATAATAATAATAACTTATGGACAAATTAAGAGAAGATTAAAAAAGTATTAAGATCTAAAGATGGAAATAAGATTATGGCAAGCTGATGTGTGGCAGCAATACCTACCATCCTGGAAGCACTAGAAGTAATCCCCAAGAACCTCAGGAGTATGAGGAGGACTGCATAAGCACACCGGGCTAGCTCCAGGGAAGTGTACTATTAGTCATAGTAGTATAATTAGGAGACAGTTGGAGTCCTACGAAAACAGATGAAAGGAGTTAGATCCTTTGCAGACAGGTGACAGCCCAGATAAAGACTTACAGACCAAGAAGGGAGGGTTCTAATAATAATAATCATAATAATTATAATCAAAGGATTGTTGGACATTCAGCAATACCTAAAACACTACATAACGAAATATGCAACGACGCCTATCCAAAGCAACACTAGAGAAAGAACCTTCCTGAATAGAAACATGTTCTGTTCGGGTCTAATGAAACTTAGAATATAAAAATCGGTAAGTAAAAGTAAACGGTGATTAAAATAGACATGTCACATGTTATAACTTTACTTTGATCTCTTAAAGTACAAGCTGGAAAAAAAAAACACAATATGATGACTTTTTACTTATTATTAGCTATTTTTGTACTTCTTCCATTTATTTAACAGTTAACAGAGGTCTTGAGCAACAAGAAGTAAAAAGTTAATAACATGACTATAATCATACAGCTAATAAAAGGTAGCACTGCAAAATGTTCATGAAGTATCTAGTCAAACAATTGACTTCAGACTATTTTAACAAAAGGAGTAGAATCAAATTTATTACTGAACAAAAGTCGTTTTGACAGTAGAAATAAGCAGCAAGCAATTATTAATGTCACTTTATCATGAATATAAAACTTCATTACCAGACAATAAATAAAGGGTACTTCATGAAACAGGCCAGTTAATAATGCCTGCTTTATGACAGCAGTTCATTAAAAAAGAAAAACAAATACACACACACCACACACACAACAACAACAACAACAACAACCAACTTCACATATTCAACCGACTACATAAACAAAGCAAGGCAATGTCCACAAACCCATTACCCAGATGTCCTTTCTCTCTCTCTCTCTCTCTCTCTCTCTCTCTCTCTCTCTCTCTCTCTCTCGTAAAAGTACTCAATTGTAATGCACTTTCCGTAAGCCTTTCGTCGGCAGAATACTATAAAGCATTAACACTTGAAAGCGACAACAACTAGCGCGCTGATGGCATGAGAATTATTAACCAAACAGGAAGGCGTGCAAATGTTGTATACCTACTCGCAGGTTCGTCACACCACAATCTTCGAGAGTCAGAATTTACATACTTTTACATTCCCACTTTTAACCTCACGTTATCTCATATAAATTTCCTCGGCGTATTTCAAAACCGTCAAACTAAATTCATAGTTTACCCCAATCATCCTCCTAAGATCTTTATATTTATATTGACATTTCATCCCCCACACAATAATTTACTCACTTTTTATTTTTTCATATTTATTTATTTATTTATTCAATTTTTCTTTATTGAATAAGTGATCTCTTCTTTTTGTATTTCCAGTTATTAATAATAATAATAATAATAATAATAATAATAATAATATAATAATAATAATAATAATAATAATAATAATAATAATAATAATAATAATAGTTAAGAAATTAATAGTCTCGTGAAGAACAAATTGTTAAAAAATCCACAACTTTATATTAAAATATATTTATATGTAAAAAACAAAGACTTTCGAACACCTGAACAGTGTTCCTCATCATTGTAGACGTTACATTTTAACGTCTACACGAATGACGCGAAAGTCTTTGTTTATTCCATAGAAATATATTCTAATATAAAATTGCGGATTTTTTAACAAACAATAATTATAACCAGACCTGTAGCAAAGTTACGTAGCTGCTCATTCAACATTCCATGGACCAGTTTCTAAACGTTAATTGAGCCCAGAGTAACCAGAAAAACATAAACGTCTCCCCAGAAGAATATGCGCACGATAACCTCGTTCGCGAACGAAAGACGCTAGTCTCCAGCAAACGAGGCACCTCGCGATGCCAACCAATCAATAAATAGGAATCTGAAGGAGGAAGATAAGACGTAATAACATCTACTAACACTCACTCTCTCATTCTCCTGGTCTCTGGAACCCTCCATATCGATTGCGTCAAGTCTCTCACGGCATTAGAGAGAGAGAGAGAGAGAGAGAGAGAGAGAGAGAGAGAGAGAGAGTAGGGGTGGGGGAGGGGGGGAATCACACGGTAGCGAAGTCGTCGATCAGATTTAGAAATACTAAAACAAATCCACGAGCATCAACCGTTTAACAATATAAGGGAAAGTACAAGTCTCTCTCTCTCTCTCTCTCTCTCTCTCTCTCTCTCTCTCTCTCTCTCTCTCTCTCTCTCTCTCTAGGAAAGTTAATTTTGTAAAATTTTTGTGGGATGTGAAATAATAAAGAATGATGAACACCCGAATTATCTTTTCTCTCTTAAAACGAACACAATTTCGCAGTCACAAGCTATAAATATCACATATTTGTGAAGCATTATATACCTGTCATCGAATTCCTTCTTTGACATTTCCTTATAATCATTATTGCTGTTATGTTCCCCTATAAGGCAAGGATGTTCATGAATGAAGAGCAAAACACCAGACGATCCACTGATAATTTTAACAAATAAATAGACAATACTTTGTCCCATCTGCCAACGCCTATACCGTAGAGAGGACTATTCCAGTTTATTCTGGTTGATCCAGGAGTACACTTTCCAACCTTCTGGAAAGATGTGCCCTGGAAAGATGTGCCCTAGTGATAGTCTTTCTACCTGTTCTGGTCACGTGATATCAACTGTTTTACAATTCACGTTTTCAGATGACACGTTTTATCAAGTAGTGTTTAGTAGTATTCCTCGTTAAATGTTTCCGCGCCTAGGTCTATGCTGTAAATATGACTGTAAGTGAATAAAATTCATC
>NC_087203.1:35871775-35879275 GCF_015104395.2 Macrobrachium nipponense | reverse complement strand
TAAATGCTGGGTAAATTTGCTTCCCACAGATGAAACAATTCATTTCAATGGTCGTTATGAAGGGCCATTCAGGTACTATATCTTAAATCCTTTAATACCAGCGTCGCAAATTGATGCGGATCACAATAATGCGGGCGAATATTTTACCTCAAATCCATTACGATCAAATGGACGATCTATTACAGCTATTTTTTGTAATAGTGCAATAGCATGTTTTACCTGGAATGAGTATACCCAACTAATAAAGATGAACAGAGCGCAACCTAAAAATTAATCTCCTTTGCCTGGAATTTCATCTACCTGCAAAACTGGGTAAATGAAACCGAATCTAATTACCTGCAACGTACGTTGAGCGAATCAATTTCAGCTAAAAGCTGACGTACCACCAACATTCCCAATTTTGACAGAAGCCATTTTACCCGCGATAGAAGTAATTTACTCCATTTCATCTGTGACAGGACTTGTTTTATCATCTTTTCCGCTCATATTATAACGGATTCTGTTAGCCACCTGGATGCAGCGCGATTCGTTTTACATAATGTATATGCAACGGTCTCTCCTCCGTCTGAAATTTGTTCAATACTGTTGTTAAGTGACTTTACACATGCTAAATCATTTTATTTCGAACTCCGAAGTTGGGAATCGAATCCTGTAACATGAAAGAAGAATAATGAAGGGACGGGAATTCACAAGAGTTTAAGTCGGCGAAGTACTGCTTAAAAAAAAAAAAAAAAACAGCGAATCGATTTTAGAATTATGCTAAATTTACCTCGACTTCTAATGCACTTGGGTAATGATCATGACGCTATCATCCGTCCGATAATCTTTTATCATCATTATTATTAATTTCCTTACCCCTGGGAGATACATAAGTTAAAATATACAAAAGCGAGGAACAGCAGTGAAAAAAAAATCTTAATTTTAATTAATTTACAACTTTTCTCCACGTCTTGCCGGTTTGTACGTCATACTTGATCCGAATCAAATATATATTCCCTTCACATATTTTAGGTCTTAAAATGTTTAAGAATATTTGAACTCTTTAAATTATGCCGGTCTTAAGGAAACAAACCCGCGAGGTTCTGAAGCGATAGCACGAAAACTTATGAAGCAAGGAGATAAAATAAAGAGAGCGTGGCAGCATGTGACTATGCATATCAAAATATATGAGAGAGAGAGAGAGAGAGAGAGAGAGAGAGAGAGAGAGGGATGAGAGAGAGGACGAGAGAGAGAGAGAGAGAGAGAGAGAGAGAGAGAGAGAGAGAGGAATTTCTCTACGTCTGTATGATAAATGACTCAATATAGTATAGTAGATCTACTTCATTATACTGGAGACATAATTCATTTCAAATATTTTTAACCCTCAAGAGGGTTTGGAGATGGTGTCTGTAGAATTTATAAACCGTGATTTACTTTAACAACTACATTCACTCATTACCCTACAAGCAAAACGCTAATAGAAAAAATACGTAAAATTTCCCTGCATCGATTTTTTTTTCCTAGTTTGGAATTACATTCTACAGCTGGCAAAAAAAAATGTAATTATCGTGTCTTCTTAACGATAGTGCAAAAATGTAGCTCTCCATTAGCCTCAATATCCACTGAGATAAAGAAAAAAAATTAAAAATGAGGATGCATTAGCTGCCTTAAAAACCATATACAATAATTTGTATTTTAGCACAAATCGTTACGACTTGACAAAAAACAATTCATACCGACTTTTGTGAATGATACGATCACTTGACATCTACTTACAAAATAAAATTGAACTCTAATCAGTGCCACATTTCTTTCAGTTAGGTTTTACTCTTACTAAACTAAAGCATCACAAAAGGTGGACAGTAAGATGGAAGAAATATGGATGGAGGTACAGTTAAAAGAATAAGTTTATTTCTTCCCCTGGAAGTCGCAATACTGAAACATTTGCAGGAATTCTGTTCACTTCTGTGTTACTGCTCGAGTAGAAAAAGAGAATGGTGGGAAAGTGAAGCAGGTTTTGCCTTTTCTGTGCAAAACGTCACGGGATACAAGACAATAAATCAATTCAATCAATCAATACAACAAAGCAAAAATTCATACGGTAAAAGACGAAATTCAAATGAATGATGTCTCAGAGCGAGGTTAATTCAATAACTGTACAAGACAATAATAAATTATCAATCAATCAATCAATACAACAAAGTAAAATGTCATAGGGTAAAACACCAAACTCAAATGAATGATGTCTCAAAGCGAGGTTAATTCAAATAACTGTCCCAGACAATAATAAATAATCAATCAATCAATCAATCAATCAATACAACAAAGTAAAAATTCATACGGTAAAACACGAAATTTAAATGAATTATGTCTCAGAGCGAGGTTAATTCAAATAACTGTACAAGACAATAATAAATAATCAATCAATCAATCAATACAACAAAGTAAAAAGTCATAGGGTAAAACACCAAACTCAAATGAAAGATGTCTCAAAGCGAGGTTAATTCAAATAAATATAAACATTTCGCCTTTAATCCATTAGAAACATGGCACAGATAGCAACAATATTCAGTGCAATAATTCCAAATTATTATTCATCAATACTTAAAGTCATTGCGAAACAAGCCCTATATTAACAAAAAATGGTGTCACAACAGCAATGGTCATCGATCGACACAGATATTGCAAGCAATTACATAAAGAATCAAAATTCTCAATACATACAATTATTCAAGTACAATGACAATCTTCAGAAGCAAAGATGAATTCATTTATCAAAAGCATTCTTCAAGCAACTCTTCACAAGCAGAGATAAACGCACTCGTTAACAGCACAGATAAACTCTTTCACGAAAAAGAACAAAAGCATTCACTAAAGTTATAACAAATTTGCTTCTATAACTGAAAGCACATATAGACATAAATTCACTCTGAGAAATGTTATATAAATTCATTCATTCGTCAAACGTTTCATCAAAGACATGCAGCTGAACGAAATACTATAAATTCATCTTCAGCATCCCAATTCACCTTGGCCGAGAGAGAGATAACCAGAATTCCTCCTCGCCTGAGGAAAAGTAAAAAAAATGAAAATTCATGATTGTGGAGGGGAAGCCGATGAGGGAAGGGGTGAGAGGGGAAATGGAGGGGAGGGAGGGTGAAAGGAAAAAGAGGGGAGGGAGAGAGGGAGGGGAAAAAAGGGACAAATTCCATCGAAATCTTAACGGCCACCTCGCATTTTCGCTCTCTCGGTAAATCTCCCCCGGGAGAATTTTCCATAAAACTTATAAAAGATTTTCAATTTTAAGCTCAGGTTCCGGTTGGCTTCGAATACTCTTTGCCGAATTCCACGATTCAACATTTTCTTGGGTCCTTTTCCATATCGACCCTGCACATATTCGCCATAATGTTTCCCATACGGCCCCATAAATTCAATCACTCATACATATATACATTCATATATATATACATACACATAAACATATAACACACACACCCACACCCACACATCACACGCACACACACACACACACCTTTTCCCTTTGCTTCAGTTCTTCACATTTATTTGTTAATATGAAGTTATCTGACCCGCAGTTCTAAACCAAAGGCCCAAGTTTGATTCCTGGCTGCCACGGAAGATTTATCAATTTTAATCCCCTTTGGCGGATAAGGGAAGTTAATCTATGTATGTGGCTTAATATTATATATATATATATATATATATATATATATATATATATATATATATGTGTGTGTGTATATATTTATATATATATATATATATATATATATATATATATATATATATATATATTAAGCCACGTATATAGTTTAATTTATCGCCAAAGGGAATGAAAATTGATAAATGTTCTGCGCCGGCTAGGAATCGAACTTGGGCCTTTAGCTTAAAAGTGCAGGTCAGACAACTTCAATATTAACAAATAAATGTTAAGAACTAACACAGTAGATGTCCCATTACTTGGCACGTGATCCATACCGATATGAGATCGTGCGGTGGATTCCATACATGGTCCAATTGTAACTACCGTCGACTTCAAAAACGATTCTGAATCATCTTGCTCCATTTGGTTTTGTTTGTTTGTATGGTGTTTTTACGTTGCATGGCACCAGTGGTATTCAGCAACGGGACCAACGGCTTTACGTGACTTCCGAACCACGTCGAGAGTGAACTATCACCAGAAATACACATCTCTCACTCCTCAATGGAATGGCCGAGAATCGAACCCGCGACCACCGAGGTGGAACGCAAACACCATACCAACCACGTTACTGAGGCGCTTCCATTTGGTTTTGTGTGGCTTAAGGGGAAAATACCACCAGGTCATCTCGTAACAGTGATGTCAAGAATTGGAAACCTATCTCCTCCAGTGAGGCCCTACAACATGCTTCCTGAATCTGAGTGAGAGACGAAGGGGAGATGAAATAGATATAGCACTTTTATGAAACTCAGCTGCCAACTCTCGGCATCTGTGATGGAAGGTACAGTGACGTCAATATGTGAAACAACAGCATAGTGCAGTGGGACTTTGCGCTGCTGTAAACCTCTGTGTTAAGCGGCAGTTAGAACCGTCATCAAACTTGATTTGCGTTTGTAATTATAAGCACTGCTGAGTTCTTGCATTTGCAGGATCAAGAAAAAAATAACATGCAACCACACCAGTGCGTTCTCAAATTGACATGTAATATATAATTCAAAAACCCGAGACCGTTGGAAAACGCACATTTTCAGTATGCATAATCTATATCAGAAGGCCTGAATGAATAGTTTCACTATCACGTGAATTTGCAAATGGAAAGTAATACGATCTTTCTGATTTAGCCCATGGACGAGGGGTCATTCAGTAATTTAAAAGTAGCTATTGAGCATCTTTTGCATAATGTAACTAAATTCCACTTTACCTGTGCTACCCTTCCTATGTCATATCACTGTCAAGAGATGCTACGTGCATAGTTGCAATGCCTGACATGACATTAAGTAGTCCACTTTACAAAATAGATCGAAAAAAAAAATGAGCAAGGCGCCATGTTCAAGGAAGACGAGGGTGACCAGGAGCTTAGGGGACAAGATGACCACTGAGCTCGAGCACATATAACCTACTGCAGCTCAGCAAGGTGCACCAGCAGAAAATTTTCTGAGCAAGCTAACAAAGCAGAATGCTGCTGTGGTCTGGGTACAACATGATGATACAACAAGATGAATAAATCTTGAATGGAACCAACACTCGGCGACGAAGATGAAGAGGAGAAAGAATAAATAAAATTGACATGGAAGACGGCATGAGAACCATATGGAACTCAACAAGTTCCCCCAGAGATCTTTTATCTTAACAGCTCAAAGATTACTTAAGCCACTATTTATAACCACTAAAGAAAGCTGCTAAAAAACCGGTCTAATCATAAGCTGCCACTTCTTCAGCTTAGTATCAGTGCTAAGCCTCATATTCTCGAGCCGAATGTCCCTGAGCAGGAGATTAATGTTGATGGTCAAGCCCTTGGAAGTTGATGAGATTGAACCCTCTGAGCTTTATAACACTGAGCCAGAGGTCTTGGGTAGAACCGGGATTCCCTTTCAATGCTACAGGTCCCTCCCAGCCTCAGTCTCCATGCAACTTTTGCCCATAATGCAAATACAAGAAGACTGCTGGGCCTTGATCCAGGCTAACATCCCAAACATCTCTTGAGAATGGGCCACAGAAGGGCCTGAAAGTACTCGAGTGTGGAGTAAAACTAAATGTAAATATTTAGAAGTAAACAAGTTACAAAGTGATTTTGTGGGTTTCTTTTTCAATCTTCAGAAGAAAACTGAAAGAAGTTTTTGTTTGGTTCAATTACAATATTGATATACTAAGGTGTTTTCCAATTTAAGAATGTCGTAGACTACTGAATCGTGGGATTCTATATTTATACTTATATCATGATAACAAAACCTTATTTTAATATTACTTATGACAGTAAGGATATCCACTGGCAAAAAACGTTCATAGTTGACAAAAACACATTAAGGAATCATCGGGTAAGAGAACTGTATGCACTGTTTATATAAAAGACGTATTGTCCTTGCAATATAATACAGCTTTCATTTCCGGATGCTTTTGGACGCGGCCGAGTTGTATAATAATATGCTTCGGATTTTTTTTTAAAAAAGAATACAATTTGGAAGGTAATATTAATAACGAGAGTGAGTGACACTGTCATTTGCAATCCTTTATGATTTAAAGCGGCCTTGGTCAAAAGGATGCCGAATAATTGCACTTATGCCGTTTATACCCGTTTATCAACGGCATATGCAATTCGCTTTTATATGAAAGGAATTTTCTCACCTATGTATCGTAGAGAGAGAGAGAGAGAGAGAGAGAGAGAGAGAGAGAGAGAGAGAGAGAGAGAGAGAGAGAGAGAATTTCCCTCATAAGAGAATATACAATTACATCTAGTAATGAAATAACTACACAGACAAAAACTTTTCTGCGGATGGCATTACAACTTTCACACTTGAAAAGAAATAATTTTAGTTTCTGTGCCCTGGTTTTTCATTCTTGACATCGCAAAGGTAAAATATGAATGCAATTCCTCATGGAAATGCTTTTAAATAGAGGTTTGAAAAAAGGCTCACATGACATTGTGAAATATGGTTAACTATAGCATAGTACAATATCTACGGCACTTGTCAACCCCTCAAACAGAGGTCTTATTTAAAGCAGCCAGGTCAGGACATTTTAGGTAAAAAATGAGAGCTAAATTGTCCATATGGTACCAGATATAACCCACTAACTATCTGTAAACACCACTTGTAGCCACACAGATCAATCATGAACCCTACAGTTAACTTTGAAGGATTAACTTCAAACCTATCCCTCCCGGAAAGAGAGAGAGAGAGAGAGAGAGAGAGAGAGAGAGAGAGAGAGAGAGAGAGACTCAAACGTCTAAATATATATATATATATATATATATATATATATATATATATATATATATATATATATATATATGTGTGTGTGTGTGTGTGTGTGTGTTGTGTGTGTGTGTGTGTACATATGGGGAAAGAGAGAGAGAGAGAGAGAGAGAGAGAGAGAGAGAGAGAGAGAGAGAGAGAGAGAGAGATGAATCATCCGTCTAGATGGCGACCGAGAGATAGAGAAAAATAAGACACGAAATCTCATTCAAATCGAAGTAATGGAGAGAGAGAGAGAGAGCGATGGAGATGACGAGAGAGAGAGAGGAGAGAGACGAGAGGAGAGGTTCCACGGAAATAGTTTACCTAAGCGTGAATCGATGTCCCATGGGTCTCATGCGATGAAAGTCTGGGCCCAACATCTCCCGACAATTCTCCAAAAGTTGGCGTAATAGTAGACGCACAAATGTGTGTGATCTCGCTCTTCTATCCGGCGTTGCTGTTAGTCATTGTTTTCATATACAAAAACTAGTTCAATGCGACCGCTAAAACACATTACCAGAAACTTATAAGACTTGCCCTAAGGGATATTCTTTAATGAAGTAATGAGGA
>NC_087203.1:35861775-35864275 GCF_015104395.2 Macrobrachium nipponense | reverse complement strand
CAAATGTAGAAGACTCTGCTGATTTAGTATCTAATTTCAGTTATCAAAACTAATGTCTACTGTTGTGTGCCAAGTGTACATTGTATTCGGCTTCAGGTAAAAAAAAAATATAAATAAATAAATAAAACTTGGTCAACTTTTCAAGTGAACTTGTTTTATGCCCAAATATATCCCAGATCCGCCTTTGAAGAAAACCAACCACTTCCCCTTAAGTAGAAAACGTTTACAGTCACATTTTTACAAGAGCAAAATAAAAAAAAAAAAACAAAGACAGAAAACATCAAAACAAATCCCAAATCTTTTCCCTTGTTGCATGCTATGGGTGCCATTAAAACTATATGATGGGACACTTGTTTTCATTTCCATCTTCAAAGTTGCCGGGCATGTGACGGGGTTGGTGACACATCATTACACCTTGCAAAAGGTGTCCACCTGATTATCAAGTGACAAACATCCCATTAATATCTAATAATTCAGTGATTACGCCAAATCCCAAACGAGAGCTGCTTGTGTGGTTTTCTCCCCTTCTTCAACATATTCAACCAAGAGACTCATTAACAAGAGAGGAATAAAGGGGAAAGAGCGGACAAATCCCCTAAAGGAAGGGGAGGATAGTAATCCCCTTGAGCGGCACAGGGACTGAAAAGTCCTCCCTTCCTCTCTCTCTCTCTCTCTCTCTCTCTCTCTCTCTCTCTCTCTCTCTCTCTCTGCACAAAGTGAAAAAGTGCCTCCTAGCCGGCAAAGGTTCGTTCAGGTACGCGGAGATTGAAACAAAAAATCGCCACTTCATCCATAAAATTACAATAAAAACGTTCGATTCTTTTTTCGGCGACTTTATTGTTGTTATAAGAACACACTTTTTAGAAGGGTAGTGTCTATATATAAAAGTAAGTTGCTGTGTCGAAAGGACCGATGTTGGATAACAGGTAAAGTTTGAGACTGATTAGTATAGAAGATGTTAAATAATAATCAACTAGAGCGAGGTGGCTGATGGCTTCCGGGGGAGGAGGAAGTCCGGACGCGTCCTCTTCTAGGAAGGTCTCGATCGGAATGCATAAATCTCGGAGGAAAACCAAAGTTATTGGTCCTTACAGGAGGAGGAGGAGGAGGAGGACCGAATTGCAAATGCAAACTACCACCCTCATCCTTCGAGGACGGAAAAAAAAAAAATAAACTTCAAGGCCCGGAATAGGAATTGAACGGCCGATCGTGAATTACATATTCTTACCAAAAACCCAAAATGCAAATTTCTCCCCTCATTTCTCTCCTCTCTCTCTCTCTCTCTCTCTCTCTCTCTCTCTCTCTCTCTCTCTCTCTCTGTCGCACAGAATTAACTTTTTACCACATCCACTTCAGGGGGAATAAATTTACCTTCCAAGGTTCTCGAGGAAACAAATTGATTTCATCTCCGCAATGGACTGCATTTTCAAGGCGAGAATTTTTATCTCCGAAATGAACTTTCCCTTTAACCTCATCGAAACCCAAATTGATTTTTTTTTCAAGCAAGAAAAGCGGTAATCCATTTCATTTCATATTCAGAAGGGGAAGTATTTTGTTGCTTACCGAGATCTGGATGGATTTCGTGATCAATGTTGATATCTCCGTGTGGTTACCCAAATAGACTTGACAGCCTTATTTCGCTGTGCACCTACTATATATACTCTGGCTATCAAGTTGCAAAAATAATTTGGCTAAAAAATCAAGTCATCTTTACATTTTCAGACGTTTAAAAAGATATACGCGACTCACCAACGAGAAAAATCTTAGAATAAATGCAACGCATAAAAAACGAAAAGCAAAAAATTTTTCATATATATTCCATGCACAAAGAAATATTGTCTTAGATTTAAAAAGTCTCCATAAGCTCACAAAAGGAAGTAAAACACTAACTACAGAGTGCCTTCCGCCGCACGCAACGGACTCTGCATTTGTTCTTCGCAGAGTCCTCTCTTCAACCCCACCTGCCCTGCATTCTGCAATTAACCTTTCATCCTTTCCCTTTAGTCTCTTCCGAACCGACTCGACTCCTTTTCTTTCGTCTTACATTTAGGAAGACTTGCGGCGAACCCTTGGTGTCTAGCAACGTGACCCCGTGGTCATGTTCAACTTCAACAGAGATCCTTTTAAAGGGATAATTGTAAAGGTGTTTTGTAAAGTATACTGTTCGTATAAAGCCAAATGTCTCTTCGACTTCGACTACCTACAGATCTGTTGCTCTTTAACGCCTACCAGGAAAATAGCTTTCAGTAATTGGTTACATCAATCACACGCAACACAAAAACATCGGATAATTAACATAACATAAAAACGCCCTTCATAATTAATTAGTTGAATGACATTTGAGGTATAAAAAAACAAGGACGAGCTCGGTTAAGTAATGACAAAGGCATCATTAATCACCCTAAATCAGTTTCTTTAGCTATAATCTTAGTACATTTACAGTCTGGTGCAAATAATCTCTCATTTACTGCAACATACCTGTTGTTTTCAATATTAGTTC
>NC_087203.1:35846775-35856775 GCF_015104395.2 Macrobrachium nipponense | reverse complement strand
TAAATACACAATCTTGCCCCATAAAAGGACGAATAAAATAGAAACTCCTATACTTTCAATAAATACACAACCTTGGCCCCATAAAAAAAATAATAACCCCTATACTTTGAATAAATACTCAACCTTGCCCCCATAAAAAATAAATAAAATAAAAACTCCTATACTTTGAAAAAATACACAACCTTGGCCCCATAAAAAAAATAAAACAAAAACTTCTATACTTTGAATAAATACACAACCTTGCCCCCATAAAAATAAATAAAAACTTCTATACTTTGAATAAATGCACAACCTTGTCCCCATAAAAAATAAAATAAAAACTTCTATACTTTGAATAAATACACAACCTTGCCCCCATAAAAAATAAAATAAAAACTTCTATACTTTGAATAAATGCACAACCTTGCCCCCATAAAAAATAAAATAAAAACTTCTATACTTTGAATAAATACACAACCTTGGCCCCATAAAAAAATAAATAAATAAAAACTTCTATACTTTGAATAAATACACAACCTTGCCCCCATAAAAAATAAATAAAATAAAAACTTCTATACTTTGAATAAATAACAACCCCATAAAAAAATAAAAACCCCTATACGTTGAATAACTACACAACATTGCCCCCTTAAAAAATAAATAAAAAACCTATACTTAGTATATATACACAACCTTACCCTCCATCAAAACAAATAAAAACAAAAAGGAGATCACGTCTACGGAAACAGGAACGCATCGCGTAGGTTAAGGAGGCTAGGTAACTTCTATACACGATCGTTAAATGGAATCACGTACGTTCGTGTGGTTCTTGTACAATAAATAAAAAAAGAAAAAAAAAACAAGAGCACGAATGTCATCCGGGACATCCGCTATCGGTGGCTGCTATGCTACAAGAACATTTAAATTCTACCATATTCTCCCTACGACAACGTTTAAGCATTTCCTAAAACTAATTAACTAAACGTGTTCGCAAGGTCCTTAGCATTAGAGAAGCATTTCTGGTCAAGAAAGACTTTCAACAGATCATTTATATGTTACGAGAGGATAAAAGTTGTTGTCGTTTTCTTAACGTTATTGTATCTGTAAAAGAAAAAAAAATTCACGAAATAAACTGGTCAGCGCTTGGTTATTCATCACTTACAAATAGTCCATACGATATTATATCAGAAATGTAATGAAAATGTTTCTCACAGAAACGTTTACGTCATTTAAACGTTCTTCACGTTAAAAAAATAAAAGAAATTGTCAGAGGCGAGACAGTCAACAAAGACGCTAAAAAAAAAAAAAAAAAAAAAAAAAAAACAAAAAAAAAAAAACTAGGGAAAATAAAAGAACAAAGCCTGGTCATGAATTAACTAGAACACCTTGGTACGAGAACGTAAATGTTCCTTCCAATCTTGAAAAAAAAAAAAACGTCCAAACATCTCGAGGGGGGGGGGGGTTGGCTGTCAACAAATGACAGACATCCTGTTAGCTCTGAATCATACGAAGAATAACACTTCCACTTTAATGGGGTTTTAAAAAAATAATAAAAAAAAGAAGTATCCGTGTTCATGGAGCGATGTTTCTCATAAATAGTCCCGAGAAAATGTCCAGCTCATGGACACCAGACAGGGTAAAGGAATGTACAAAATATGACATTAATCGGTTATCCCTATACTCACATTTACGTCCATTCTCGACGATACCAGGTGACCAGCAGGGAGTGTGTTTTGGGATAAAAATAAACAGCGATTTGCGATATATTCCTGGTATTAAGGACAAACCATGTCTCACCACTTGGCCAGTAAGGCTCTGTCGATAACAGTAAACTGTTGGTGTGTGACCGAGATCAGCGCACTAGTCAACCAGAATACGTGAGGATGCGTCCGTAGAGTTCGTTCGCGAACACAGCCAGTGTTGGCTTTACACTGGACCAGGGAAGCTCTGGGAGGTTCCTCCACCATTTCCACCGTAAACAGAAAGGTGGTGTTGCCAAATCCCCCAGCCGACCCTTGCGTTTCTATTCACTCGAGTAATATATCATTTTTTCTCGATCAGCATCTTCCTGTTCAGCTATCAATTTACTTCGTTTACATTGCACTAATAAAATGGAATTGATAAATTCCCCTTTAATCAATGAGCTTCTCCGTAACGTCGACTCATCGAAGATATACAATCCTACCGTATCTGGCAATACTGCCAAGGGGGAGAGGCGCGCGCGCCTGATGTTGCGTTTTCACGGAGGCATTGTACAGGCGCAATCTTTGTTACACTTACATTTTCATTTCCATTTTTAATTTCCCAAACCCTTTATATCAATTTGTTTTTCCTCGTCCAATTTCTACGTTCTTTCGGAAGTATTTTACGCGTAATAGCAACCGCTAATTCTGGGGCACGACAGGAAACGGAGGAAAATAACTAATAAATATACAAGACACCTAACGGAAGTACCTCTAATTTATATTTCTAATGCATGAATGTGTCAAGGGAGAAAGGAGGGTGCAATCCGCACGTCGTCGGGGCGAGCTCGTCTTCATTCTACTCCGTGTATATATATATATATATATATATATATATATATATATATATATATATTATATATATATATATATATACACATACATACATACATAAATAATGTAAACTTCTTTCTCCGCCTAAGTCACTCAACTTCCTTCACTGAGAGAGCTATTTTGGCTTCTGAATGTTGGAAGGGGCGGGGAAGGGTGGGGGCAGGGCGGAAGGGTGGGGGGGGGGCGGGGGCGGGGGTGGGGTGGCGAGGGGAAGTGGGCAAATACTATCTGTAAGACAGGCCTGCTTGCCTTCCTGATTTCGTAATAATAAAACAGAAGATTAAAAACTCTCTTTCTCTTTCAAATTAAAATATAAACTGACTCTTTGTGATTCATAGTGGTTTTGTAGGTGTGTGTGAAAGTGTTTTTGTGTATATATTACTCGTTTTTTTTGTCTCTCTCTCTCTAAGAAGAAGAAGAAGAAGAAGGAGGAGGAGAAGAAAATATAATCTATTCTTTGTGATACACGGTGGTTTTGTAGGTGCGTGTTTGTACGTATATATGTATATAGGTAAATACAGATGTGCATACATACATATATTTTATATATATATATATATATATATATCTATATATATATATATATATATATATATATATGTGTGTGTGTGTGTGTGTGTGTGTGTGTGTGTGTGTGTAATTTATACCTATTCGTGTTTCTCTCTCCACTCTCATGTTATGTGGCGAGGCGACAAGAGCCTCTTTTCCTGAAAAATCTTCTGATGCTTCTGTTTTCCTTAAGTTACCTGTGTTGCGTCGCAGCCACTGTAGGAGATATAGGGCTGAGTAAGCTCATTCCAAAGAGACTTATTGGGAACTAGATGATTAAGAGGAAAATGCTATATATATATTATATATATATATATATATATATATATATATATATATATATATATATATATATACACACGAGATTACAAAGACGCTCAGATTTTACAAACGAAAAAAAAATAGTTGTAAAGTGGTATATAAGCATTTTAATACATACAGATGTCATAACATTTGTTGTACGTGTATTTGTGTACCGATGTATTTACGTATATGGAAGTGATGTACTTGCATCACTTCCCTGGATACGCACAGACATGTACGTGGAGTACATTTTCTTTTTTTAATAGAGAGCGCTTAGTACCGCGAGAGAGTACGAGAGTGCCTGGATACTCATATTATGAGCGACTGCGTATTGGCAGAGAGAGAGAGAGAGAGAGAGAGAGAGAGAGAGAGAGAGAGAGAGAGATGGCTGTCCTTTGCACACAATAAAGACAGTTGCTCTCGAATCGCTACTCGTTGCGAAATCAGCGCCAAGAGGAAAAAGCACCTGTACCTGTACTGTAGGTTACTCGCGTAAATACCGTCTCATTATCTCTGTGACCACCTGACCACCGACTCCCATCTCCTGACATAGTACGCTCAAAACTTTCACTTCATGGCTATGATGACATTCTTCTCATTCTCTCTATCTCTCTCTTTCTCTCTCTAAAAAGACAATCATGATACAGCTCCCCCCCCCCCTCTCTCTCTCTCTCTCTCTCTTCATAAGAACATACTCATGATACAGATTCTCTCACTGTCTCTTTATAAACATACACTCATGATACAGATTCTCTCTCTCTCTCTCTCTCTCTCTCTCTCTCTCTCTCTCTCTCTCTCTTTATAAAACGCTCATGATACAGACTCTCTCTCTTTCTTTATAAACACGCTCATGATACAGACTCTCTCTCTCTCTCTCTAAAAATACACTCATGGGGACTCTCTCTCTCTCTCTCTCTCTCTCTCTCTCTCTCTCTCTCTCTCTCTCTCTCTCTCATATGGAAGGTGAAATGAATGTGAGGATTACATTATTCGGCGGAAGAACGGATAAGTTTTTAAACAATGTCCAACAGCTAAGTTTGAGTGATTAAGTGTTATAACTTCGCATAATGCTAATGCAGGATGTCACACTACTTAACTACATAAATTCTCTTAATATTCAAACAGGTACAAATGATCAAGCGAGGATAATTGGGACTTAATTATAAAATTAAAATACAAAATGTCAAAATTCGTATTCAAAGCCTGACGCATACTAGAGCAACCCCTCTGTACGCATCGTATTGAACAGGGAAATAGAGATATGATCAAATGTCCCGAAAGAAATAACTATTTGATATTCAGAGGAGTGCACTGGGCTCGATAACTCTATAGTTACTCGCTTAATTTAGGTAGTAACTTGTTGACCCTTGAATTCACAAGAAGGAATCCATATCTCACCATACTAACTTGACTGTATACCCACGGTGTTCTTCATATTTCTAGATAGTAATTAATCCCTATCGATAAATCACTTGCGGGGAAATTGTTGAATGAATGTCGTTCTGAAAACGTATTTCTCAGCTAATCCACTTCATTTCAATTTATCTTGAATACTTAAAAAAAAAAAAAAAAAAAAAAAAAAAAGTTATATATTCCCAGACAGAAAAAGAAACGAACTGGAATAGTGGACTTGATAAGGAGAGAGGATAGGTTCTGCATGTAAAAATATTTGAGACTTAATAACGATAGTGGCTTATATAAAATGAACTGTTGGAGATCACAGGTTTTACAATTAAGAAGACTATGAATTCATTGATACAGGCACCTCGAGACTCAATTTTTAAACAGGCGACTCGAAATTCAATTTTTAAATTTGTTGTTATACAGAAGTTCTGCAATCAAAGTTAACCTCTGACCTAGTGACAAAAGTGCTAGAGAACACGATAATCAGCCAACGAGCTGTTGGGAAGTATTGACTAAAAATTTAAAGGCTCCTAAACATCTATTCAACACCGCAGCCAAGAGGCTGCTGGTCAGGTTACTAGAGCATTAGAGACTATCAGTGGAGATTAAAGAAAAATGCAACAAATTAACCAGTGTGTAAATTTGATCAAATACGAGTCAACTTTGTTCCCAGAATATTTGTGCCAACTGTAAACCATTGATGTTGATGATGATGGTAGTGACAATAATTACATGATACTGTTAATTTCTCTATTCGTGAGTCAAGAATTTCATGTCTAGGCAGATTTTAATTTGGTCATAATACATTTCGTAAGCTACATCTCTGCTAAGTAAATACATTTCGTAAGCTACATCTCTGCTAAGTAATGAGTTAAAGAGAAGAGTCTAGCATTATGTTCATCTCAAATTCATGGGCCTGTCATATTGACATCTGTGAATTTTCTTATGAATAACTGAAGGATAAATGTTATGGCCGCGAAAAATATGGATTTTTCGTAGCCATCTGAAACTTTAAAAAAAATAAATATAATTAAAAAATAAATAAATACCTAAATAAATTATATTATTAAATACCTAAATAAATTAATAAAATCAAATAAATATCTAAAAAATTTATAAAATAAAAAAATACCTAAATAAATAAATTTATATAATTAAATTAATACAAATAATTTAATAAAATTAAGTATCTAAAAAATTGATAAATCAAAAATATAAAAATAAATGCATAAAGTAAACAATATATACATAAATAATATAACAAAATTAAATAAACAAATAAAGCAATAATTATATAAATAAATATGGAAGCAAATAAATGAAGGACACGAGCTTCGCAAAGAGGACTCGTAAAATTACACTCTTTTCGTCTGTATTTTTGCAGTCGTCCCATTACAAGAGGGAAAAAATAAAAAGAAAAATCTCAACTTGATTAGACTTTGCGAGGTATTTTTACGAATTTTCAAATCCTTCGTCGCAATTAAAGTCACCAGAGAAAAATTACAATAAATATAGTCTGCGTGGAATTACGACCGGCCATCGGCACAAAAAAGCAGTAGTGTTGAGACATTCCTGATTTCCTTTTTTTTTTTTTTTTTTTTTTTTTTTTAACTTTGTGGCTATATTGGTTGGGACGCCAGTTCATCTCAAATTCACAGAACAATTCTTTAAAAGTCTTGAAAGTAACAATTTACTCTAACAATTTAATCTTTTTAAAATCTTGAAGCTAACAGTTTACTCTAAAAATTTTATTTTCTTTATCTTGAAAAGAACAGTTTACTCTAACAATAATAATTGACTCTACCAACGTAATTTTTAAAAAATAATCAAAATGACAATTTAATCTTTTTTAAATTGAGGCTAACAATTTACTCTGACAATTTAATTTTAAAATTTTGAATATGACAATTTTTCTAACAAATTCATTGCTTTAAAATCTTGAAAATAACAATTTAAATCTAAAGAATAACTATTTACTCTAACAATTTAAATATCTAAAATCTTAAAAATAATAATTTACCCTAATAATTTAATTTAAAATATTCATTAACATTTTTCAGAACCATAAGAATAATAACATAATTCAAAAATTGTATTTTTTTAAATCTTTTGAAAAGAACAATTTCCTCTAACAATTTAAATGTTTTAAAATCTTGAAAATTAAAATTTACTCTAATAATGGTAATTTTCTAAATCCTGAAAATAACAAGTAACATTTTAAAATTCCTGAAACTATCAATTTACTCTAACAATTTATATTTTTTAAAACACTGAAGGGACCAACGGTTTTACGTGACTTCCGAACCACGTCGAAAGTGAACTTCTATCACCAGAAACACACATCTCTCACACCTCAATGGAATGCCAGATTAACCTGCTTTTGTCTGACATAAACAAAAGTCCTTTTTTGTTTCAAATCTCCACCTTCCTCGACGAATTTATCGATTCCCTGAATGAAGTTCTCAGTGTTCACGATTTATCACGCGGCCAATCGAAGTTATTTCACAATATGTTCCATTATCTTTCATATCATAGTTTCCTTTCTATTTCCAGCATTCGTTCTTTTTCATCGCCTCTTTCTTCGGGGACATGGAGATGAACTTTTCGTGGTTCTATTTCTACATTACATCAGCTGGCTTCCATTTCATTTCATCTTAAACTGGAACGGATTGTCTATACATGTATACAGAGTATTCAATGGCCGAATAATTATATCACACTTTTGAGAGAGAGAGAGAGAGGGAGAGAGAGACGAGTGTAAAGACTGAGGAGAGAGGGGTGGGCGAGAGGGGAGGAGGGAGCAAGAATTAGCCAACTTCACTGGATGACTTATCATCAGCAGCATTGACGACTTTTAGCAACTCTCTCTCTCTCTCTCTCTCTCTCTCTCTCTCTCTCTCTCTCTCTCTCTCTCTCTCTCTGGACATAATTCCAAGCAAAGCCTATTTCCAATCGTTTTAAAAAAATACGAAAAGCATCCGCATTCAGAGTCTACGCCCCCCCCCCCCCAAAAAAAAAACAAAAAAAGAGACAGAGAGAGAGAGATTAAAGAGCTCAAGTACAAAATGCAACGAGATAAAAGAGAAAACACAGAAAAGAATGCAGGAGCATGTTCACCGTAAAAAAAAAAGAAAAAAAATGGGATAAAAAAAAAGGTTTTTCTACTTTACGCACCATGAATATCAAAGGGAAAAACCGGGAGAGGGGCAAAAGCCACGATGGTAGAGAATGAAATAAAACAAAATGATATACGGCTGAAAAGGACAAAAAAAATATGAATGAAATTAAGAATGAAATTGGTGTTATGGAGAGATGGACATGAAGGAGTGACGAGAAAGAATAATTAACGATTATTTATATATATATATATATATATATATATATATATATATATATATATATATATATATATATATATAGTGTGTGTGTGTGTATGTATATGAATTTTATCACATCACCGTGTGATTCATTTAGTTACACGCATTAAGCTACAAATGTCCTTTTAATATCTAATTCGCTCTACCTCGGACTTAATACATTTTCATGTATGTTAACATCAATGAAAATATATTAATTCCGAGGTAGAGCGAAGTAGATATTAAAGGACGTTTGTAGCTTAACGCGTATATGTGTGTGTGTGTGTGTGTATATATATATATATATATATATATATATATATATATATATATATATATATATATATATATCAGTGATTCTCAAACTGGAGTCCACGGTCCACTAGGGGACCCAAAAGCCGTCTTGGGACCCCGAAGGGGTCACCAAATTCTCTTGTTATATCGTCCCAACACGTAGGCAGTAATTCAGATTACTCTCACCATATGTTTTGGCATTAAATTTATGCTACCGAATGATCTTTTGCTTGTGGAATATGGTAAAAATACAAAAAAGATTTATTCTTTACCACAATATGCATCTCTTACTAGTTTTCTTATGAGAGACTAAAATAGTGAAAGAAAAGAGCAATAATCGCCCGATATTATTTTGTTTGAATGGTGTTTTTACGTTGCATGAGACCAGTGGTTATTCAGCTACGAGACAAACGGCATTACGTGACTTCCGAACCACGTCGAAAGTGAACTTCTATCACTCCTCAATGGAATGCCCGAAAATCGAACTCGCGGCAACCGAGGTGGCACGCCAACACCATACCAACCACGATACTGGTGTACATTAAACTACCCAACGCCTGATGAGAAGAACTAAGTTCTGGATAAACGGATTAAAGTAGGTAGTTAATTTCATTAAAGCGAACTCTCGTTTGTTTTCTGCATTATGCAAAGGAAATGATTCCGAATTAAAAACACTTATTGCATTCATACATATAAGCTGGCTTTCTAAAGGGAATGTATTGAAGAGAGTTTTCGTACTACGTGAAGAAATGCAGCAGCAGACTTTGGTAGACACAAGCCATGCATCCACGCAAAATTCTCATATATTCCGTTTTCTTTTGTGCCTGTCATTTTTGGTAGACACATTTGAACCCACGAATTCCCTCAATTTGTCGCTGCAAGGAAAAGAAGTCATAGTGCTCCTTTGCTATGAAAAAATGACTGCTTTCAAAATGAAGCTCTAACTATGGCACTCTAAGCTAGAGAAGAATAATTTTGCCTCATTTCTACAATTAAATACATACTATATTCATGAAAATGAGCTTAACGTCGTAGACGATGTCATTGAGTTGATGAAATAACAGGTATCGCTTCCTAATGAAAAAATAACTCATTATTTTCATAATCCAGAAAAGTTTTGAAAAATACTATGTTTATCAACAACTCATATATGCTCTCCTTTAATGATCTGCCTTAGTAGGATTATTCAATAGAAGAACAATTTATTGAATTGATTAAGGTTTGTTTATTTGCATGGTGTTTTACGTTGTGGAACCAGTGGTTATTCAGCAACGGGACCAACGGCTTTACGTGACTTCCGAACCACGTCGAGAGTGAACTTCTATCACCAGAAATACACATCTCTCACACCTCAGTGGAATGCCCGAGAATCTAACTCACGTCCACCGAGGTGGCAGGCCAAAACCATACCGATCACGCCGCTGAGGCGCTGAATTGATGTAGATGCAAAATAATTATTCCGTGAAATGTGCAGTATTGATTCTTGGCTTGAAATGGCACAGTCCTATCCCGGTGTTGCAAGATGGCTCTAAAAGTGCC
>NC_087203.1:35674275-35841775 GCF_015104395.2 Macrobrachium nipponense | reverse complement strand
TCAGCAACGGGACCAACGGCTTTACGTGACTTCCGAACCACGTCGAGAGTGAACGTCTATCACCAGAAATACACATCTCTCACTCTTCAATGGAATGGCCGAGAATCGAACCCGCGACCACCCGGTTGTTTAGAGAACTCTGGAGAGGCTTCATGTACCGAGAAAGATCTCTTTGGGTGATGAAATGAGCCAAGTTAACGAACGACAAAATAAAAATGGTTTACTTATACAGGAAGAATATAAGGACCTATGAGGTCATTCAGCGCTGAAAGGAAAATTGAGTAAGAGGTTTAAAAGATGTAACTGCAAAGAACCTTAAATAACGTTTACAGTGAACCGTGTGAGGTGCACTGACGGCACTAACCCCCTACGCTGGTTTACTGGTATATGCATCTTGGATTAAATTTACCGATGCTAGAAGAATCGGTAAAGGACGTTGCAGTCCAGATACAGACTGCAATAGTTCGCATGAGAAGTGATTTTAACTTTCTTTAAAAAGGTTCGCACCTCCGGACTGTTACCTCTGGTTTGTTTGTATAGTGTTTTTACGTTGTATGGAACCAGTGGTTATTCAGCTAAGGGACCGACGGCTTTACGTGACTTCCGAACCACGTCGAGACTGAACTTCTGTCACAAGAAACACACATCCCTCACACCTCAATGGAATGGCCGAGGATCGAACTCGCGGCCACCGAGGTGGCAGGCCAAGACCATACCGATCACGCCACTGAGGCGCTTGTTACCGCTGGTGATCATCAGATAGATATCTTTGCCAATCCTCTTCTAGGACACCAATGATAGGATCAACTGGCGAAATTTTGATTGTATTTAAACTGATATGGTGACCAGGGATAAGATTTAGAAAAATTTGATGTTCAAATAAACTCTTATGAGCTGAAGGAAAACTGGATGTTTAAATAAACTCTTTTTAGCTAAAGTACCGAGTGATGACAAGAAAAGGTGGATATCATGTAGACAAACCCGAATTTTCTTTGAGGTTTGGCCAGGGAGAAAGAAGGAAGGAAAAAAATTATACACGGGTTATATAATATACTATTTTGTGTAATATACTATCGTGCAGGAAAAAATAGGGAAGGACGACCAATACGTATGCTTGAGAGTAGTGGTAAGAAAAAAGGCTTAAAGCACAAGTGCAAATCAATAAAAAGACAAACTAATAATGATTAATAAAGAAGATATGAAGAGTTCCTGTAAGTTACGCTTCATCAGTAAAAAAGAAAAACCCTCAGTCTTACGTTTGGTAACTGAACACGGAAGGGCTAGTCTTTAGTGCTCCCTCCAAATAAAATTCCATCATGATATTGCATTTCGATTCATATATCCAGCCAAAACACACACACACACACACACACACACACACACACATATATATATATATATATATATATATATATATATATATATATATATATATATATATATATATATATATAAAAATATATGTACATATATACACACATACATACATACATATACATATGTATATATACATATACACCATATAGATACGTTATATATATACTGTATATATATATATATATATATATATATATATATATATATATATATATATATATATATAATATATAATATATATATATATAATGTATATATATATATATATATATATATATATATATGGTGTGTGTGTGTGAGATGTATATACATACATAAAAGACTGTGGTCTCTTTTCTTGACTATGATGTACGTCTTCCTCGAATGCATGAATGAACTAATTAGTTCGTTCATTTTTTTAATAAGTTGTGCCAAGTCTCGCTCCAAGGCTATATATTTACCCAATAAGTTTTGGGTAATGGTCAAAGTTAAGGAAAGAACAGCGAGGACGAACGTCAGTTGTAAGAACATAAACAAACAAACAAACAAAAAAAAGACGTTTGACAAATGAGACTCATTTCACCAGGTGATGCTGAACACTACGTTCGTCGCGGAGGAAAATACAATCAATCAAATGCAGTACGGCCAAATGTATGGAAGCATTTTATGTACAAGAAAAATTATGTGAAAAAAATGGATTGAGAACTGTCCATAACACTATCAAACTTCCAGGGATGAATATATACATATGGCCGAAATGTAAAGAGATGTTTGTATGTTTTGTTTGTATGGTGTTTTTACGTTGCATGGAACCTGCAGTTATTCAGAAACGGGACCAACGGCTTTACGGGACTTCCGAACCACGTCCAGAGTGAACTTTTATCACCAGAAATACACATCTCGAACCCCTCAGTGGAACGCCCGAGAATCGAACTCGCAGCCACCGAGGCCAAGACCATACCGATCACGCCACTGAGGCGCTTGTAAAGAAATGGAAAGACTGTGCAGTGGAAGGGGGGAGCATAATGAATGGAGTGGTACGAAAAACTATGCAAAACTTCGGTTGATTCCTTCCCTCTGATTTTCCTACTTTCTCACATGGGCATATTCGGTGGGAAGCCAGGTCTGCAATTTGTGACCTTTCAACTTGTTCCGCTCGAATATTACCTCATCTTGAATAGTATAATGACGATAAGAAGATGCGCAGGAAGTAGAGGAATTGCAAGGAAAATTGCTAAGCAACCAAGCATACCGGGACACAGGTTTGAGTTGAAGGGTAAACATAGGAAAGCAGACACGCAAAACGTTTTTTACTAAATTATTCTTATATACCACTGACGAAAAGTGCCAAAGAAAACGGCCACTGGGTATGCACTCAGGTTCTCGGTGTCCCGACGTTTGTTGCAGATGCTGCAACAGAAGGGACCAAAAACTATTTGCTATGGTATCCCAAACGGCAACTGAACTCCCTAAAATGCTCAAGAACGACGATCCTCCACAATGGAATATAGCATTCAGGCCAAAGGCCAAGCGCTGGCACCTATGAGATCATTCAGCCTTGAAAGGGAAATTGACAATCAGTAATAAGGTTTGAAAGGTGTAACAGGAGGAAAACCTTGCAGTTGCACTGGGAAACAATTTTTAGGGAGGGTGGAAAGTCAGACGGAAGAAAGAGAATATGAACGGAGGTACAGTAAAAGAAATGAGAGGTTGCCCCTACTGGCCGAAAGGACGCAGAAAAGACCTTTAAGTAATACCTACAGTGCACCTCACCACTAACCCCCAATGGGGAACGATCCGTTAGGGCTTGATCTTTGCCAATCTCTGGGTAGACTGTGTTTGAGAGCCTCTAAATATGGTCTAGATGCAGAAGAGTAGAATATCCCCTACAGATGACTTTGGTCAACTTCTCCTCTTTTTTTTTTTTTAACCCATCCCCTCACCCTCCTGCAAGCTGTTGTCAATTTGAATACAGTTTTTTTCCTGACTCACAATTTTTCCTATTCTTCCTCGTCCTCCAAGTGCCAAAGACTGGGACTGGACTACCTCTCATTCTTCTATTTCCGGGGTTCTGTAATCATAGTTTCGCTCACTGACGGGTAACGTGAAGGCTTAATGGGGTTTGTAACCTTAACCTGTCTTATTTTTTTTTTTTTTTTTTTAGCCCCTGATTTTTCTCGTCCCAGATCACATCATCTGATACGTTCTGCTCTAGGAGCAATGGCCGGTGCTGGCCCTTTCTCTCTCTCTCTCTCTCTCTCTCTCTCTCTCTCTCTCTCTCTCTCTCTATTCTCAGCTTTTCCGATTCGTCTTCCTCTCTCTTTCTCTCATTTTCCCGCCCTCTACTCTCTCTCTCTCTCTCTCTCTCTTGTTCCTGAGTTTGTATACCCTTCTCCCTTTCTCTATATCCTGATCTCTGTCTTTTTCTCTCTCTTCCCCTGCCTGTCCCTCTCTTATCAATATGCCTCTCTCTCTCTCTCTCTCTCTCTCTCTCTCTCTCTCTCTCTCTCTCTCTCCCTGCCTGTCCCTCTCTTATCAGCTGTGCCTGCCTCTCTCTCTCTCTCTCTCTCTCAACAGATGGCAATTTCCTACGTCTTCACGCTGTAAAATTCAACTGAATGAAAAATCAAGGGGATAGAGTGATAACATTCATATTTTCCCTCAACAGTTGGCTAATGAACCGATTCCTCAAAATGAAAATAAAATTTGCATGTTTCCACAGCACTGGCATACCTTAAGAAACCTTGAAATGCAAACTTACAGTAGATGAGTCCTATCCAACACGCATATAATTTTGATACAGGCAAACTGCTTAGAAAAGGGTGAAGAATATACGGCAATACTCAAGGACGTGGTGAAAAAACTAATTGTCAAGAAAACAAGGGAAACAATGCGAAATTATATCGATTGACGTCGATACGAAAAGAAATCTGAAGAGATAAATAAAACTAGCAAAACCGAAATCTATGAAAATGAGAGAGTAAGCGAAGTCGAAAGTTCGGATCATGGCAATTTAAACTCGCAATGGAAAAGGTGGAAAAGTCACCTAAAACCTAAGCATCATAATAAAACCAAACCACTTTAGAAATGAAGGAAGTGAGGAGGGGGAAAAGGGGGGGAAGGGGGAGAGAGAGAGAGATGTGTGCGGTGGCTGCATCATAACCTTACACCCAAGCAAGAATTTAGCAAAAGCCATAACAGAGAATGGCTTTTTCATAGCCACAGTAAACAATCAAGTCGGAACGGGAGAGGTGCTTTTATGTACGGCACGTACCAAAACTTCTCGTTCAGAAGGAAAAATAACAACATCCATGGACATGAATACCATTACGCTTGGTTCTGAGGGGGGAATACACTACTGTGGTATGCGCATGCATATGTAGAAAAATCCGGTTCATACATATAACTGGATATGTATGTATATGTGTGTATATATATATATATATATATATATATATATAATAGTATATATACACATATATATATATATATATGTATGTATTACAAACATATATGATATAATATATTCATAATTATAATATAATATATAGATATATATATATATATATATATCTATATATATATATATATGTGATTGACTACGCAACGGAATATTTGTGTGTGTGTGTTTGTTTATTTGTTTTTTTTGTTTGTTTGTTTGTTTGTCAACAACAGCGTCACTTTCGTTCCAGCAGGTAGCTGGGGAAGGAAAATAAAATGACTGCCGCTCTGTTATTGTAAGTCACCAAATGGACGGGCTCGTAGGGATTGCAACGTCATATCCAGCAATGTATTGCACAAAAAGAAGAAAATAACAAAACATTAAGTCTTGGATTCGTTAATGTGTGTGAACGCGGTGCAGACGAGAACTGTATGATGAAATTTTGTGAAAGGAGAGAAAGCCTGATGTTTTTGGAAGCTAGTGACAATGGTGACAGATAGTGGTTACAGAAATAGGAAGGACAAATAGTGACTGGGTTTTTCATACGTGAAATGTGTAGAGCTGGAGAGAGCATGGCTAGGCCTGAAGCAAAGGCAAGTGACAGTGTAAAAGATCGCCATAATGTTAAGTACAAAGTTCCTGGAGTGAATGAAAATGGATAGGGTCTTGTGGGTTTATATTTTGGAAGTTATCCGAGTGTTGGAAAAAAACAGGATATCCAAAGTGGAATCTAAAGAAGAGTTTGCTGAAAATGTATGCTACGAAAGATGAATTAAAGCAACTAACAGCTTTTATGATGAAAGTAAAAGTGAAGTCTGTGCTGCGTAAAATAGAAAATAAAAGATGGATGAGAGACTGGTTTGATGTAAAAGTGGGTTTGAGACGATCAAGGAAAAAACAATTATACGTTGGTGCAAAGTTGTGGCTTAAGGAAAATGATCGTGAATATATTAGACTGCCTGATGCTTGCAGATGATTTATGGTAGAGAAAAGATTCTGCATAAAAAAAACTTTGAGAGAGTTTATAAAACATGAATTTGGTTACAAGGGCAAATATAGAAACAAGAGAGATTGGGAAATGAATGTGCATACTACTCTTTTGTGATAAAAACTATCAACATTACTATTAATACTTTTCTCTTCACTATTATAAGTATTGTTTTAATGTAGTTTTATCTTACTCATCTATCAAATGCTATCGTGATTTTCATTACATTTGGATAGTTTAACATCATCAAAATAACGGTATCTGCACAATTAATTAACTAACAATGCTGAACGATAGATGACTATTATCTTGGCAAAGGAAATCAGCGTTAGATGATCGTTCACACCAACATCCGTGAAACTATATTGATCTTGATCTCTGACTCACATCGGTATCGCTCAAGTAGCAAAGACTACCTAGTTATCTATTGTCAAATTGTATTATCTTAAACCCGGTTATCTGTTGTCAGACCATATTATCGTATCCTTGATTTCGTGACTATCAGTATGAGATATACGCTGATGTGTCATTCCTGATCATTTCTGTTATGTATCATACGATGTTTGCCACATCAATATTTGGCCATTTCAAAATTAGGTTCCTGTGGGTGAACAGGTCCTCTTTTGATAAATGATTTCTCATGAAGCAAGAATCTCTCTCTCTCTCCAGTAGAGCGCCTCAGCACTCAACCCTAGCTTGGTGCTCTGTTCTGAGAGAGAGAGAGAGAGAGAGAGAGAGAGAGAGAGAGAGAGAGAGAGAGAGAGAAATATTTGTGAAAATGCAGTAGGTAATGTATGTAATGAAATGTTTTGTTACAAACATCACACACTTGTTCTGTGCAAACAGTAAATGGAGTCAACTGTGCTTTTTGGGGTGGTATTTATGGTAATTTACTTCTGTCATTCATGATGTAGATGTTAAATATACTTGTGAAACAGTTACATCTAAAAAAATAGTATATATGAAACATCTCACTTCTATATTACTTCTGTCAAAGTCAAGGTATAACAGCAGTATTTCAATATGAACCTGTTTAATATTACCTTTAATTTTAATTCATCATCTTACTTTACGTGAAAACAATAAAGGTTGGTAAATACATGTTAATTTCATTGATTCTTTTGAAAGTTCAGTTTTAAAGGTTTATATCGGGTTTTTAATGACCGAAAGTGCAAAAGCAAGATTTAACCATGCCAAAGGTTGTGACAAATGAGTAATAGATGTTTATGGACTCAAAAAGCGTGATCATAAAATAGAATATAAAACGGAATACTTCAAAATATGTAATTCTCGTCAGAATGTATATTATTGTTTGAAACGAGTCCTTACTTATGTATCTTAAAATGAATTGAAAACGCTCATGAATACTCGAACTTGTAATTAGGAGTAAATATAACAGATGATGAGAGGAAGAGAGAAAGGAAAGAAGGTGGCGAGGTGACCACATAAAAGATTGAATTGAGTTGAATACAAGACTTAAGCCACAGGCCAAGCACAGGGACCTATGAGGTCATTCTGCGGTGAAATGGAAATCGACGGTAAAAGATTTGAAAGGTGTAACCTCGCAGTTGCGCAATGAATCTAGTATTAGGAGAGGATGGAAAGTAAGATGGAATAAAGAGAATATGAAAGGAGGTACAGTAAAAGGAACGAAAGTGGTTGCAGCTAGGGGCTGAAGGAAAGCTGCAAAGAAACTTAAGGATTGCCTACAGTGCACCGCATGAGGGCCACTGACGTCACTACCCCACTACGGGGACATAAGAGATTGGGAAGAGTCTAGAAGCCAATTCTCCTTTAGGGAAGCAAAGTGTGAAAAAAACAAAAAAAAAGTTGTACTTAACTCCTTGCGTAGAATATATAGTATGAGAACTTTTTACCACTTCTATATATCTAATAAATAAGTGTGGTTAAATAGGTAGTGTAGTTATACGGATTGATCAAAATGTTCCTTGATAGTCAGGTCATATTGAAAGGAAGGAGGACAAGATAGTAACAAGACTTCATAATTCGGAAGTGTAACGGGGCAGGGGTGTTGGGATGAGAAGGAGAGGAATGCCAGAAAGGGGTTGAACATGCGGTGTAAATATATATATTGGAGAAGCAACCTGATACCCAGCAAACATCATAATGTGTGTGTGTGTGTAAGGGAGTTTGACCTCCTGCTGTTGAGCTTTGTTATGTATGAATGTATATATACATACACACACACATATAATATATATAACAAAAGGCGTTGCCCAAGCTAAAAACTAGCTACACACGGCCCAGAATTTTTCTTAATGAAGGTAGATTACCTTTAAAAACACTATTGCATCCCTCATGAGACGTTATCTTTCGTGTGTCAGAAATGAAATTCTTTCACTGCATTCATTGGAATCCGATATCTAAAACAATGACCCTAAAGTCACATCCCCTTTATGTATATATAATTGTACAAAAGGTACACATCCAATTCATGCACCTTTCTTTTAAAATAATTTAATTTGTGTAATTTTTAGCTCACGATGTCATCTACATGCAAAGGGGAAAAGGCATTATCTAATTTTGAAATGGCTGAATCCAGGTACAATATGCAAGACAATATGCAATGGTAAATGTGTGCCTGTTTATTGGCAATGGGTGAGCCATCTCCAAAAACTTAAGCCTATTTCCAAGCAAACTTACAAAGTCTGTGGTCAGAGTCCTATCAGTTCCAAGTCAGAAAATCATAAAACCTGAATTGAGCAAAAATTTCTTCCTTAGAGGCGACGACATTGCAAAGTGTAATGCACTGCTCCAAATTCATCATGAAAAACTGTACGAGTTGACCGTCTTGCAGCTGGCTATGTCTAGTCGTTTGGGATTTGCACGAGCACGATAGGACTCACTGCTTTCACACACGCGTGTCCCTGTGCCCAAACATCAAACTGGGAAACCCTACAGGGGTCGATTCGAGGAACCTATACAAGCATTCCCTTCAAATAAGCCAACGTCTCTTAAAGGATACCTTGGGGTGAATTGACCAATTTAATATCGGTTATTTGCAGGATTCCTTCTAGGAGTACCAAATTAGTTTACTGTAATTTTAAGGATTCACTCTTAGGGTGGCAATTAAATCAACTGTAATTAACAGGAATCCATCTAAGGTTAAACAGTTTAAATCATGTTCATGTGTCTACTGGCCAAAATTCGCTTAACAAGGGAGCAAACCCTTGAGGTTTAATGATAGGTAAAAATAGGACAGGGCTTTTTGGCACCAATTTTGCCACTTATGAGCTGTCTATTACTACATCCCACACAGGATAAGGACTTAATATTTATAATCAAAGTTCTACCTTTGCTTTGTAAAAGCCGAGATGGAAACACGATGGAATATTCAATATTCATCGAGTCCCCAGAGTATTCACTAACTAACAAGTACTAACACCTAATGACAACAATTAGATAGCTGGCTAAAACTCTAGCTTTAAGATTATTAGATTACTCATGCAATTGTTTGAGTGCCACTAAAGACTTGGATATAGCAGTGAAGTATTTCCACAAGACAGTGACTAACAACTTCCCCCTTTATCTTATTTTATGTTTACGTTCATTTAGTTTTTTGTTGTTGTTTATTTCAGGGATTTGTATCATTTCAGTAAGATACAGCGCTAACGATGTCTTAATTCAATTACCTGGATGTACAGTTGATATACATACTGTATGTTATAAGAGATAAAAAAAATGCAAGATGCCAATATTAACAATGCTTAAAAAATGCTGCTGGCAAATGTTCTCCCTGCCTCCAAGCTGTTAAAAGATGAATTATGCAGTGATTCACTTACTCATATTTGGAGACAAGCTATATTGTTAAAAAATGGTAAATCGTAGGTATAAACTTATACACTATGATATGAAAAGCCTGTACATACACACACATATACACACACACACACACACACACACACACACTCTCTCTCTCTCTCTCTCTCTCTCTCTCTCTCTCTCTCTCTCTCTCTCTCTCTCTCTCTCTTCCCATACCGATGGCGTATTACAGAGTTTTCAGAACAGTTTTCAGATGCAATTTATTTTAAATTCCACAACAACGAAGAATTTCCTGGCGACAATGACAAAAGTTTGCAGCTGACAAACCTATTTCCACAAAGACACATACGAGAGAGAGAGAGAGAGAGAGAGAGAGAGAGAGAGAGAGAGAGAGAGAGACCAATCCTTCGCTGTTTATTTTGGAAGGCACCTAATTCGTTCGTTGGTCCGCCTTTACAAAATACAATCAAGCCGATTACTCGGTTGTTGAGCAGGTGTTCCTGTCCTCCTCCTCCTCCCCAGGTTCTTTCATGGCTAGAAACGACAGCTCTTCCTTACATGTTTCTTTGCTTGCAAACAGGATTGACTGATTACGACTCGGACCTCGCATTACAACAATTCTAGTCATAGACGCCTGTAAACCCATGATGGTCCCGTAAACAGACGATTTTATTGACAAAAATGTTATGCAAGAATAGCTTACAAGGGTCAAAACTGTTAAGCAAGAATAACTTACAGGGATAAAAAATGTTATGCAAGAATAAGTTACGACGAGGGTAGAAAATGTTATGAAAGAATAACTTACGAAGGTAAAAAATGTTGCGCAAGAATAACGTACAACGAGGGTAAAAAAAATGTTATGGACAAAACTGTTATGCAAGAATAACTTTCAACGAGGGTCAAAAAATATTAAGCAAGATTAACTTACGAATGTCAAACTGTTATACAAAATAACTCACAACGAGGGCCAAAAACGTTATGCAAAAAGAACTTACGTGGGCCAAAAACGTTACGCAAGAATAACTTACGATGATATCATAACAAACAATACTTGTTAAATTTTGCAGATTCGACGTTTCAATTCGCCTGTTTTCTGAATCAGTACCTCTAAGTGACACAGTACTGATTCATCGTGACTCTACATGATTCACGATTCCATTCCAGTCAGCTTAAAGGTTTACTTTTTCCTTATTAAGTAGCGGGATATAATTTTGCATAGTCAGTGACAAGTACGATACAACCACTGTACAAACTTTCATGTGGCTACGAGAAAAAGCAAATATAGCCTTGAGACTCTTCAGTGAACTAGAATACTGTAGGGCAATCAACTGTCATCTTGCTTGTCAATGAAAACTTACCTCACCTCTCTCTCTCTCGAGCAAACGATGTCTCCTCGCATGGACTTTGAGACATCCTAATCCCTGTAACTCCTTGTAACTCTCTCTCTCTCTCTCTCTGACAAACACTGTAATATATATAAAGACTAGTAATATACATTTAGACTAAGCCTAGTAGCTAATATACATTTAGACTAAGCCTAGTAATATACATTTAGACTAAGCCAAAAATACCATTCGATATCCATTCCTTTATACCTTGGGGATTATTTGCAACTGAGGGGAATTGTGTGACAATGCTTACCTTTTAGGGGAGCGCTTTACTTTAACATTTAATCACTCGTTCAAAATTCCCTCCCCCAAACCTCCACTGGTGATTCTTTACTTACAGATCTTCATGAGATTCACTGTGCTGTTAATTTTTTTTTTTTTTTTTTATTGTATGAGGAAGGGGCTGCACTCCAGGAAATCTGACAAGAGTCCACCAAAAGAGAAAATGTGTGGGAGTAATCATTTCAAATTCAGGGAAACGCGCGCAGCATTTAGCAACAAGTTTTAGCTCAAACCCTAATGAGTTGATCTTATTCTGGGAATGTCTGGCAACCGCTTCCAACTCGTGAAAATATCCGAGACAAAATATTCAGAAATAAGTAATTGTCACTGAGAGCCAGTTTCAAGCTGTAACCTACTGGGTTCATGGTTTTGGGAACATCAATCTTGCACCGCTCTTGGACCTTGACACCGCTAATTACCAGCTCTGAAGGTGTCGTAGCCGGCCGGTCTCTGCCTCGAAACGATGTTATTAGGATTCTGGATATTCTCACGCGGTTTCAGTGACTGGCCGAGATCAGAAGGAATCCGTTAAATTAACCAATAATTTTTTTCTAGTTTTCTTTCTCTTTTTATTCTATTCCTCAACTACTTTTCGATAATTGAATCATCTTGGCATCTACTTTAATTGTAGCTATACTAGAAAAAAATGAAGAATCCTGACATGATATACAACGCTATTTAAAATGACAGACTTTTTCATTCCGACTGGAATCACAACTATATCATCTTTTAAAGGCTTTGTACAAATCTACTTTAACCTCAGGTTCATGTGGCTGTAAATATATCTTAAATTTTTATGAAGCATATCTAGACGTTAATGAGCGAGAACTGTATACATATCTGGAGGACACACCACCTGAAGTTTCCACTTGTCAGACTTATACTTCAATCTGTTAAACGAAGTTGAAGAAACCATGTAGTACCGCGATCACTTCAATTCCATGGAGGTTAATTCATTGCCAAGTATCTATTAAACTAAACATGGAAAACTTTATGTTAATACTCCTTATTCGAAATGTGTCGAAATGGAACAAGAGCAACTCGCAGTGTACAAAATGTTCAAATCCTCATACCAGATGTCAGGATTACAAAATGTTCAAATCCTCACACCAGATGTCAGGATTACAAAATGTTCAAATCCTCATACCAGATGTCAGGATTACCAAATGTTCAAATCCTCATACCAGATGTCAGGATTACAAAATGTTCAAATCCTCATACCAGATGTCAGGATTACAAAATGTTCAAATCCTCACACCAGATGTCAGGATTAAAAAATGTTCAAATCCTCATACCAGATGTCAGGATTAAAAAATGTTCAAATCCTCATACCAGATGTCAGGATTACAAAATGTTCAAATCCTCACACCAGATGTCAGGACTACAAAATATCTATCTTTAAAAATACTATGCGATAATTCCAGTTCTTGTTTTTCTTCGGTCGTGCATTGTGTGTGTTTAGTCAACTCAACGTGAAAAACCCGTTAAAAATAAAATTAAAATAGGAACTTATCTCTGGCTACTGAGCAATTACTGTACAGGTTAATGTAATGTAATGGCTTGCTTTTACACTGTATCATTGACGACCATACAAAGCCATAATTTGTTCCCAGCGATTATTTGAGCATTCAACCAAAATGTAGCTCAATACCCTGATTGATTATTGTGGTTATTCTTTATATTTGTGTTCCTTTTGACTGATAGTCAGTGTATGCTGGTTTGAGTGAATGGATTCAATAAGGTCGGGAGGAGGAGGGGCCTATTCCCAGTTCCTTCTCAGGAAAAGCAGACCTGATACGTCAAGACACACGAAAATTGGTAACCTTTTTACCACTCCTGACATCCTTTGGCTCCCGGTCTACAGCGATTCTTTTATACCGTAGAGTTACATTTGATTCGGATGTAACATTTCGCAATAACCAATCTACGTGAGTAGACTACTCTCTCTCTCTCTCTCTCTCTCGTACCCCTATCTCAAATGCTGATATCAATCTCAACGTCATAGTGCTCATTCTTAACTGTCTTCATGGAAGTGTAAATCGCTCAGTTGCGCATTCTCAAAACCAGTTAATTCCGAGCCACTCATTTGATAAACAAGTAAATCTCACTTTCAAATGAATCCTGCGAGTATCTTACGAATGGTTACAACCTGGTTGGATGAAAAGGACCTCGTCAACACACTCTCGCTTGTTGATATCGATATGATGGTATGCATTTTAACATTGTACGGATAACTCACATCTGCTATTTTTCTTATTCTCTAAGCCAGATACAACCCTTAGCATTCGACTAAAATGAGGCAAATAATTCGCTATTTGACTCTATAGTAAAAAAATTTACGAAAAAAAAACCTAAAACGTTCAATTCTTGTCTTGACCCGTTGAATCGGACTCAGGTCACTTGGTTGCGAGGACAGAGTATCCCTGCTACAAAACACAATGAATGAACGAACCGTGAAATTTAGGCAAACTGCCACTTTCAGCTTGTTATGGCAAAGGACAATGAAATGAAGTTAGAAGTGGTCACACAGAATAAAAGACATCCAGAAAATAAATATGAAATACAAGGATCTAAAGGTTAAGTTCCAAAGTTGAACTAAGTTGAGTATATCTTAGTTTTACCAGACCACTGAGCTGATTAACAGCTCTCCTAGGGCTGGCCCGAAGGATTAGATTTTTTTTTTTTTTTTTTTTTTTTTTTTTTTACGTGGCTAGGAACCAATTGGTCACCTAGCAACGGGACCTACAGCTTATTGTGGGATCCGAGCCACATATCGAGAAATGAATTTCTATCACCAGAAATACATTCCTCTGCTTACACGGTGGCAGAGCAGAGAATCGACTTTTGGACCACCGGATTGGTAGCCGAGCGCGAAAACCACTCGTCCAACGAGGAACTCCAAAGTAATAATTAGAGAGGCTGGACAGAAAGATGAAAGATAGTAAAGTACAAGGCTAAAAGTGGGAGCAGCTATGGGCCGAAGGGACGCTGCAAGCACCATTTAATATTGCCTGGAGTCTACCATGCGAGGCGCACCGACGGAGCTACTCCACCTAAGGGAGACAGTCTACAATCTAGAAAGATCAGCGTCCAGAATAGGTACAGAGCGGAACCACAAAAATGGCCTTTTAAATGACCGCAATTACACTCTGCTGACGATCTCTCCTCCCAACCCTCCATGCCATGTGAAAAAAGAAAACTGATGTCACAGGCATTGCATAACGTTATAGTCCGTTACGTACCGTTGTCACAAACGACTTTCCCTTGCTCGACCGTCCCACTCGTTCAGTTTAACGATCCGGCGATGGTCTATTGCATAATTGGCAGTGGTTGTTGAACTGACCAGAATCCAATTTAGTTTCTTTTGTCCTACAACTGGCGAATATCATGCAATAATCTGTTCAATATGATCTTGACTACAGAGGCCTTACAAATGCTTTTGTTGTTAACTCCATGTGCTTGGAACATTTTTGAAGCAATTAGTTGTTATACCACCTGAGAAAAAGACTTAGTACATGCAGTTTGTCCAAGTACAGGTTCTGGGCACTTATAAGACTAAAAATGCAATACTCACTACCGATTCGAGATGATGTTTAATGTGTTCTTGTTCATGGTCTTTGAAGCAAGATTTCACGCAATCAAGAGACCTGTGGGGAAAAAAATACATAATTGTACATTGGCCCTAAGTATAGACTTCTTTACCTTTGAGTTGGTAACACTTTAAAAAATGATAGATACCCGACACGAATCATTACTGGGGTCCCAATTGTAAACAAAATGTCTCCCTACCATGGCAACGGGTTTTTAAAATTTTAAGTTGAATTCATTGTCGACCCTATATATATATATATATATATAATATATATATATATATATATATTTACAATCTAAAGGTCATTTGGGAAGTTAAGAGGGCATTGTGGCTATTGCATACATACACACACACACACACACACACATATAATATATATATATATATATATATATATATATATTATATATATATATATATATATATACACTATATATTCCTTCCAGTAATTGTAACCATTGCACGGGACAACTGTCATTGTGGTAAGTTGATGTGTGTGTGTATATATATATATATATATATATATATATATATATATATATATATATATATATATATATATATACACATATACATATATATATATATATATATATATATATATATATATATATATATATATATATATGTATATATATAATATATATATATATATATATATATATATATATATATATATATATATATATATACACATTACAGGAGAAACCAAGACACTTCAGGATGTCAAAAGATAACATAAAATAACGGCTACATCACAACTAACCAATTATTATTACGAGTTACAACCTTACTTTTATACCAAACATTTTTAATATGGGATGTTTACCAAATGATATTCTAGTTTTAATTTACTGCGTTATGGTCACGAACCTATAGTCATTGCTAAATTCAAAATATGGAAATAAATATTTGAAAAGACCTCAGAGTCAATGATCTCTAGTAACACACAATATGTAAAATTGCAAGATTATATAAATGATACATTTATATTTATTTACATAGATTTTTGGCATAAAGCCAAGCACTGGGGCAACTGAAACTGAAATTGACAGTAAAAGGTTTGAAAGGTGTCACAGGAGGAAAACCTCGCAGTTGGACTATAAAACAATTGTTAGGTGAGGGTCGACAGTAAGATGTTAGAAAGTGAAAATGAACGGAGGTACAGTAAAAGGAATGAAAATAATTGCCGCTAGGGGCCGAAGGGACGCTGCAAAGAACCGTAAGTGATGCCTACATTGCACCGACTGAGGTGCACTGACGTCACTATCCCCCTTATACGATCATATAATTATACTAAAAAAATTTCGAAAACGTAACTAAGTATCCCTTATGAGTAAGCCTTCATTTTCTTCTCGACTCATACGTGGCCGTTTTCTTTGGTGACTGTACCGTTAACCAATCGATGGAAAATAAAACTTGGAACAGCGTATTATAACACATAATCATCAGTTATATACTGCCACTAACAGAAATATAGTTACAAAAAACATCAACAAATTCGGCAAAAATATCGATGAAATATTACCAACTACACAATCGTGTAATAAGGTAGGAAATAAAATTTGAAAATGTAAAAAAAGAGATGAGCGAACATAACAACTATGAATCCTTTTAAATATACTGACAAACGAACCCTGACAAATACAAGAGAATATAAATACACATGTATGGCCCAGTGTCAGGCCGGGAGAGATTATTCGACACTCCTTTAATTATGACTTCAACTTAAGGACTGATAATATACAAAACAGAATAATAATAAAAGACTCCATAAGCATCCTAAAAAAAAATTATAATTTTGATAAACCAAGTAAATAACCCTACCGCCAAGATCTCTGGTCACGGTAAATGTGAAACGGCGAAAAGTATAGCAGTTAATGAAAAGTTGTGACCTCACACCTTTTCACACAAGAGGTCAGACAAATTGCCAGAAGTCTGTGACAATTCATATATACCCTGCTTGCTTACAGGTTGTTGTAGCCAGTTGCATCCACACTGACATGATGTTGGTGAATACCTTCTTCGTGCATAAACTCTGCATATGTCATGGATGGCTTTGATGTCATCACAGTTGCGGTTAATGGGAATATTATGTACCTGCTTCAAAGTTACGGGAATATTATGTACCTTCTTGAGGGTTAATTGGAATATTATGTACCTGCTTCAAAGTTAATGGGAATATTATGTACCTTCTTGAGAGTTAATTGGAATATTATGTACCTGCTTCAAAGTTAATCGGAATATTATGTACCTTCTTGAGGGTTAATTGGAATATTATGTACCTGCTTCAAAGTTAATCGGAATATTATGTACCTGCTTCAAAGTTAATCGGAATATTATGTACCTGCTTCAAAGTTAATGGGAATATTATGTACCTGCTTCAAAGGTAATAGGAATATTATGTACCTGCTTCAAAGTTAATGGGAATTTTATGTACCTGCTTCAAAGGTAACTGGGAATATCATGTACCTGCTTCAAAGTTAATTGGAATATTATGTACCTGCTTCAAAGTTAATGGGAATATTATGTACCTGCTTCAAAGGTAATGGGAATATTATGTACCTGCTTCAAAGTTAATGGGAATATTATGTAACCTGCTTCAAAGGTAAATGGGAACCAATATTATGTACCTGCTTCAAAGGTAATGGAATATTATGTACCTGAACTTCAAAGTTAATTGGCCAATAGTAGAACCTGCTTCAAGTTAATGGGAATATTATGTACCTGCTTCAAAGGTAATGGGAATATTATGTACCTGCTTCAAAGTTAATGGGAATATTATGTACCTGCTTCAAAGATAATGGGAATTTTATGTACCTGCTTCAAAGGTAATAGGAATATTATGTACCTGCTTCAAAGTTAATGGGAATTTTATGTACCTGCTTCAAAGGTAATAGGAATATTATGTACCTGCTTCAAAGTTAATGGGAATTTTATGTACCTGCTTCAAAGGTAATAGGAATATTATGTACCTGCTTCAAAGTTAAAAGTTCGCCATCCAAAGCCCTCGTTATGGTCATATTCGATCCTCTGAGCATCTCAGGAAAGATTTCATACAATACATCGCGTCGTGGAATTCACGGACGGTGATTGTGGGTGTAAATAGCCTCCACCAGCAACACCAAGAAACGTACGGCAAGCTAAACTTTTGCTCCTTACCTGTGCTTTTAACAAGCCTAAATTACCTTTTTAGGCGTTTATTATTGTAATTGGTCTAGAACGGACAAATGCCTAAAAAAAACCTAAGTAGGGTAATTAATTTAAGTACAACAATTAATTTTGTTAAATGTCATAGACATTTTTTTTATTTCTGGCGAACTGTCAATTCACATTTGTTAACTGCCAATCTCTTTCGTTAGATTCTCATATTTTTGAGAATGGCAATGAGTTTTGTTACATTGTAAGAAGCATTTTGTTGTATGTAAATTCAATTCGTCAATTTGTAATGAGGTGTGTCAAACCCATATGAGGTGAAGTATGAAAAGGTGTATAGCAATACAGAAAAAGTAAAATGAAAAATTACTTTTCGAGACAGACGAGATTTCAGCCTATTGAGACTTTCAGATGAACATTAATTGATCTTCAAAGTATATACAGAACATATCTTTTTACTGCAATACAAATATAATCAAAATGCTGATCCCAGTAGTTGTGTATTTGCTTTGTGATTAGTATGTCAGTGTGTTCTATCCACTGTAAAACAAAATATCTATTTCTAAATTTTTATAAACAGTAGGGATAGTCAACTACCAAAATGTGTTGCTATCTTTGCTTGCAATTAAATTATATGAGGATTATTAGAGGGATAGCGCGAACGCAGTCCCTCGCTACCAAAAATTGCGCACCCGAGTTGACCACATTTGGGTCAATCGCAAGGGTCAGCACCACCGGAGTGCAATGGTGAGCCTCACCTTGGGGGAACCACCTTCGTGATCATGGTGTCCCCTGTGCCAGGTAAGTATGCTCAACCACCCTTCACTTGCACACAACATGCCGCAAACTGAACACAATCCATGAACAGAAAACATTTGATGGTATTAATGAACAATTGCGAGATAATAATCGTACAGACTGATAGCATGCCTTTTACAGTTAATAATTTTCAGTTTCAAAAGTCTGAATTATCCATAAAGGAGAGTAGAATAATTTCAAATAAATTAAAGAAGTGTCCGAAGACACTCATATACAAGGTAGAGGTAAGCCCATAGCCTCGATTGATTGCACCCAATTCACAAATATTACAGATTAAACATTATTCAGAACGTTCTAAACCTTTGGACATTAATCTCATCACTTAGGTTAACGTCAATTTCGGAATCGCTCATTTTATCCTGTTAATTTTTCAAGTTAAATTCAACGTTGAATGCAAGATAAGTATGCTACAGCTCTAACATTTCTCACGACTCCCGTTAGGTGGTGCTTCGATCGCCGATGAATAAACAGCGGGAATTTTAAATATTGCCAATTTCATTTATCAAGTTGAAGCGAGCAAAAGACTGGCTTAATTTAAAACAAGTGATGTTTCCTAGACAGAAAGTAAGGTGTATTTGAAACGTGCGCTTAAAGCCAATTTCATTGTTTCTCTTTATTTACACGATGAAAATTACTTTTATCTGTTTTGAAAAGCTGAAACGTTCATGAAATGCAATAATTTGAATATACAAAAGCTGATGTTTCTATTCATCCTTATCAAATTAAGAAAAAAATCTATGCATTGCCAGTTCTCAATACACACTATGGAGGGGCAAGCACTTCACATTTTGCCCAAATTAGAAAGAACGTCGAAGAAAAGCAACACAAAAGTTGACATCAATCAGTACTTTGTACCAAAGCTCAATACCTGCATGTAATTCCAAAATGTTAGAAATTTAAACTCTACAAACATAATGCGAACCTATATAAGATTTTTAAGTTACTGAACAGTGAGATTTCTTTAATAAGATGGGTAAATAATTCTCTATTCGACTATATACAGTGAAAAGAATGTTTACGAAAACAACCTAAAATGTTCACTTCCTGGCAAGAACAGTTGAATCGAACTCGGATCACTCGGTTGCGAGCCGAGGGTGCCCATTCTCAAAAACACAATGAATGAACGAACCGTGAAATTCAGGCATGAGGCCACTTTTTTCTAGTTCTTCCATAAGCCAATGAAATGAAGTTGGATGTGGTTAGATAATAGGATGAAGAAATCTAGAAAATATTTGCACAGAGATACAGAATGCTCATTATGTATAAAATTAACTGCAATAATTGTAACATTTATCTGTACCCAGGTTTTCAAATGCCATTAATTAAACTACGTGTATATGAAGTTTACCTTCATATATTCCAATTAACGATCATATATCTACAGACTACAGGTACGTAAAAGGGGATTGGAAGAACGTAACTAAGTATCCCTTGTGAGTAAAACTTCATTTTCTTTTCGACTTGGAAGTGATCGTTTTCTTTGGTGACTGTACCGTTATCTAACTACATTACATAAATTTTAAATTAATTACAACTTATAAAATTTAGCATTTTCCTTCCGATCTGATATTCATCTTATCAACCACTACTGAAAAGTTACACCCTCAAAAGATGAGACATTACTCACCAGAAGAGGAGAAAAAATAAACTGCAAGTCCCTCTTTTTTTAATGTTTTTTTACTATTATTCCTAAAATTAAAAAGCCGCTTTAAATCAATCAGTAATACATAACAATTGAAAACTATACTAGTTTTAAAAGTCCTTTGAAACACGGTCTCATATATACTAGACATACAAGCTAACACAAAGATTTATAAATAAACAAAACCTACCAGAGATAAAACTAAAAATCAAATTTGCGCTTCATGGACACCCAATCAAAGGGAAACGAAACTTTTGAAACAGAGCATAAAATAAACAATCAGAAATTATATACTGCCACTAACAGACGCTTGATGAAATATATACTCGTGTACCAAGTGAGGTAGTAAATAACTGATGGAGTATACACCGATTCTTCCAAAAGCATTAGAGAATGTAAAATGAAATGAATGAAAATAACAACTCTGAATCCTTGAAATATACGGACATGAGAACCCTTACAAAAATAAGAGAATCAAAACATCCATTTAAGGCCTAGTGCCAGGCCGGGGAAAGACTAGTCGACACTCATTTATGAATAGACTTCAACGTATTGATATTACAAAACATAAAAATAAACCTTCATACGTATGTAAAAAATTATAATTTGATAAACCTTGTAAATAGCCCTACAACCCGAAAGACATAGCCTTAGGTGACAGTAAATGTGAAAGGGTGAAATATATAGCAGTTGACGAAAGACTGTGACCTCTCGCACTATGGCAACATGGAAAGTGCATATTGAAAAATTACTTTTCGAGACAGACGAGAATTCAGCCTATTAACTTACAGATGAACGAACACATAGTTGTTTTTGAAACTATACAAAACATGTCTTTTTACTCAAATATACAATAAAAATGCTGATGGATAGTAACAGTGCAATTACTTCAGTGATCAGTGTGTTAGCGTGTTCAACTTAGAATATAATCAACTTCACATGATCGCTAAGAAAGAAGTGACAAATATAAAATGAGTTACATTTCATTCTATCCACTGTAAACAAAATCCTTTTCTAAATCTTTAGAGACAACTGACCAAAGATTAGCTTTCTGCAGATGTGTTGTATTCATAACTTAGAAGTTTTAGAAAAGACATTTACTGACGGTCAACAGTCAACTAACTCCCATAATGCAATGTTACTTTGGCTGCTGGCAATTAATTTGTGATATGAGGATTATTAGAGGGATAGCGCGAACGCAGTCCCTCGCTACCAAAAATTGCGCACCCGAGTTGACCACATTTGGGTCAATCGCAAGGGTCAGCACCACCGGAGTGCAATGGTGAGCCTCACCTTGGGGGAACCACCTTCGTGATCATGGTGTCCCCTGTGCCAGGTAAGTATGCTCAACCACCCTTCACTTGCACACAACATGCCGCAAACTGAACACAATCCATGAACAGAAAACTTATGATGGTATTAATGCATATTTACGATATAACAATCCTACAGACTGATAGCATGTCTTTAATAATTTTCAATTGCAAAAGTTTGAATTATCCATAAAGGAGAATAAACGACTTTAAAAAATAAAATAAACGTCCAATGACATTCATATAATAGATATAGACTAACCCACAGCCTCGACTGATTGCATTTAATCAACAAATGCTACAAAAGTTATTCAGCACGTTCTATAAAAACTTTGGCCATTACCCTTATCATTACCACTATTGTTAATTTCTGAACCGCTAATTTTATCCACTCAATTTATCAAATTACAATTCAATGTTGAATGCAAGCCAGCAGTAGCCATGTCTAACACTTCTCACGATTCCCGTTGGGTGGTGCTTCGATCGCCGATGAACAGGCAGCGGGAATTTTAAATATGTCATTCGCATATTATATGTTGAAGCGAGCAAAAGGCAGGCTTAATTTAAAACATGGGTTCTCAACTTGGGGGTCATGACAAGAATTTATGGAGGCCATAGCAGACTGTGACAAAATTACAAATTATACATTTCATTATAAAATATTGTTAGAAGTCGGAATATATATAAAATGCACCACTCTGTCCCGGCAGAAGAAAAAAAAATATTTTAAATTTAAAAAAATGATTCGGCTGCCAAAATCTATACTAAGAAAAATCACCAAATGTATCCTGGTGTTCAATGCATATATCACATACCCAAAATTTAGTGAAATTGCAATTCGGCTAAGCTTTCCTTTTTCATATTGAACTACTATACCTATTTATGTGAGTCTGGTTTCTACACTCTTCTACAAATTATGAATTCGACCCAGTACCGATTAAATGTGGACCCCGACATGAGATGAGCTTTGTCAATGACAACCTCAGATTCATCAACCGATTGGAAATTATCAATTTCAAGCTTCACACTGAAGTGTTCATAATATATAAAGATAATTGGGCTTTTTCCTCAATAAATTAAAATTTCCTCTGAGGCTATATGGTGTCGCTAGTGACGGCTATAGTAGATTCACATCAACCGTGCATTTGATGTCTAGGCCAGTCCCTTACAACGCTCCTGATTGGCTGTTGATAAGCCAATCACGGGGCTGGAAACTGTCTCTCTCTCGAGAGTTCATATAGGCAGGATGTATGTTTCACCTCTCCTGAGGGATACTTTTGAAAGACGTATCCCTCAGGAGAGCTGGAACATAGATCTTACCCATGTGAAGTTTCTCGAGAGACTCTTAGTTTCCAGCCCTGTGATTGGCTTATCAACAGCCAATCAGGAGCTTCGTAAGGGACTGGACTAGACATCAAATGCACGGTTGATGTGAATCTACCATAGTCTTTTGTAGTGTAGTGATTTAATTGTAGACATTAAGCATACTACAGAAATTCATCAACTAAGAGCATCATAACTGTCAAGTTTGTAATTAATTTATTTCTTGTAAAGTACCGGTGTTTTCGTCATCAAAATCTTATTTATTTATAAGTTTTATCCTTTTTTTGCCTCTATTTCATTGGGGGGTGGGGTGTAGAAATTTGGAGCCATACGAAAAGGTTGAGAATTCCACGAATGAAGTGAAAAAGTCAGAACCACCGATTTGAAACAATAGTGTTGGTTCCTAAACAGAAAAGTAAGTGTATATTTGAAACGTGTACGCTGCAAGACAATTTCACTGTATCTCTTTATTTAAAGGATTAAAAAGCTGAAACGTTCATGAAATGCAATAATGTACAAAACACTGATGTTTCTATTCATCCTTACGATTCAAATCCACTAAACAAATGTACGCATTGCCACAATTCTCAATAGACACTATGAAGGGGAAGCATTGTATATTTTACCAAAAGAGAGAGAACTTCCCAGCAACAGAAAAGCGGATCTCGATCTGTACTTTGTACCCAGGTGGAATACCTGCATGCTATTCCAAAATGCTGGAAATTTAAACTCTACAAACATAACGCGAACCTGCTTGTATAAGAATTTTTAGCATGAATTACCGAACAATGAGATTTCTTTCATCAAACAATGATATATTTAATTATTCGATTATTACTGTAATAAAAAAAATAACGAAAATAAACCTGAAACGTTCATCTCCTAGCAAGACCTGTTTTATCTGTTTGTTTGTTTGTATGGTATGGTGGTTTTTACGTTGCATGGAACCAGTGGTTATTCAACAACGGGACCAATGGCTTAACGTGACTTCCAAACCACGTCGAGAGTGAACTTCTATCACCAAGAAATACACATCTCTCACTCCTCAGTGGAATGCCCGAGAATCGAACTCCCGGCCACCGAGGTGGCACGCCAACACCAAACCGACCACGCCACTGAGGCGCTCGACCCATTCTATCAAACGCAAGTCCCTTGGTAGCGAGCCGAGGGTATCCCAAGGTCTAAAGAATACCAGGTCAGACCGCTTCCGACCAAAATAAGGACAATCTCGCGCATGACGTCACGAGGCTGCATCTGGCCGAGGTTCAGGTAAAAAAATGTCATCAGTCAGTATTTGACTTTACCAGAGTGAAGAACAAAGAAGCTCTCTTAGACCGGATTCAATCCTTTAATTCAGCAGTACCTGAAGATTAACGGGGACCTCTCTCACCCAAGGTCGTGACAGAGAGAGAGAGAGAATGGGTGTGGGCAAACAATTCCCATAGTGACCCTTCATTTTATTGTTTTCTTGGTTTTCTTTTATGGCCACATACCAGTAACGTCACAAATATGCGCAGTAACGCTGAGACGGTCTGACCTGGTAAATTCTTTAGAACCCTTGGGGTATCCCTTCTTAAAAACAATGAATGAACGAACCGTGTCATTCAGGCACTAGGCCACTTTCTGCTGGTTCCTGTATAGGCCAATGAAATGAAATTTGAATTGGTTAGACAACAGGATAAAGATATCCCGAAAATATTTACACACACTTGCAATAATTGTAACCAGGTTTTCAAATGCCATTAAATAAACTAAGTAAGTAATGATAGGGTTCATATATAACTGGAAAGTTTACATTCATATACTCTAGATTTACGATATTGCATTATGGTCGCGAACCCGAAGCCACTACATAATTCAAAATATGGAAATATACTAACGATCATACATCTACAGGTATGTAAAAAGGGTCTGGAGAAACGTAACTTAGTATCCCATGTGAGTAAACCTTCATTTTCTTTTCGACTTGTAAGTTATCGTTTTCTTTGGTGACTGCACCGTTACCTTACTATGCATTAAATATATTTGAAATTAATTGTAACTTATAGAAGTTAGAATCTTCTTCAGATCCGATATCCATCCTATCAAACATGACTGAAAAATCACGCCATCAAAAGATGAGAGACATCACTCACTAGAACTGGAGAAAAAAGAAACCCTAGTACATCAAGTCAAGGAGAACATAAGCCCCTCTCCTACGGCTTTTTTTTTTTTTTTTAACCAGTATTCCTTAACCGGCAAAAGACGCTTTAAATCATAAGGAACAACTCCGAATCAACACGGTTCCACATTCCTTGTACTACTAATGTACCAGCAATTATAAGTTTTTATGGCCAAAAACATAGCAATTGGAAACTATTGTAGCATTAAAAGCCCTTTCAAACATGGTTTTATATGCAGACAAATACGAGCTAACACAGAGATTTATAAATAAAATAAAACCTACCACAGAGAAAGAACGAAGAATTAAATGTACACTTCATGAAACACGAAACTATTGAAACAGTATAAAACAAATATTTAGAAATGATATACTGCCACTAACAGACGCTTGAGAAAAATTCATTCCAATACTACCAACTATACATACAATCGTGGACCAAGGTAAGAAATAACTGAAGGATTATATATTTATTCTTCCAAAAGCATTAGAAAATGTAATAATAAATGAATGAATATAACAACTCTGAATCCTTGAATTATACAAACCCTTACAAAACTAAGAAAAGGAAAAAATATCCATGTATGACCCAGTGCCAGGCATGGAAAGACTATTTGCCTTTATATATAGGCTTCAACTTATTGATAATAATATGCAAAACACAACAATAAAGCTTCATACACATCCTAAAAAATGATAATTTGATAAACTATGCAAATAACCTTACAACCCTAAAGATTTAGGTGACAGTAAATGTGAAACTGTGAAATATATAGCAGTTGATGAAAGGTTGTGACCTCTCAGACTATAGCAACATGGAAAGTGTATATTGAAAAATTACTTTTTGAGACAGAGAAGAATTCAGCCTATTGAGACTTACAGATGAACGAACACATACTTGGTTTTGAAATGATACAAAACATACTTTTTACTCAAATACAATAAAACTGCTGATGACTAGTAATAGTGCAATTACTTCAGTGATCAGTGTGTTAGCCTGTTCCGCTTAGAATATAATCAACTTTGTATGCTCAATCTGAAATAAGTGACAAACATAAAATTCATTCTATCACTGTAAAACAATATCCATTTCTAAATCTTTAGAAACAACTGACCACAGATTAGCTTTCTGCAGATGTGTTAACATTCATAACTTAAAATTTTGGGAAAGACATTCACTGACGGTCAACAGTCAACTACCAAAATGCGTTACTTTAGCTGCTAGCAATTAATTTGTGATATGAGGATTATTAGAGGGATAGCGCGAACGCAGTCCCTCGCTACCATAAATTTCGCACCCGAGTTGACCACATTTGGGTCAATCGCAAGGGTCAGCACCACCGGAGTGCAATGGTGAGCCTCACCTTGGGGGAACCGCCTTCGTGATCATGGTGTCCCCTGTGCCAGGTAAGTATGCTCAACCACCCTGCACTTGCACACAACATGCCACACACTGCATACAATCAACGAATAGAAAACATATGATGGTATTAATCAATTATTACGAAATAATAACCCTACAGACTGATAGCATGTCTTTTTCAGTTGAAAATTTCCAATTTGAAAAGTCTGAATTATCCATAAAAGAGAGTAGAACAATTTCAAAAAAATTACAGAAGCGTCTGATGACATATACAAGGTAGAGGTAAGTAAGCCCATAGCCTCAATTGCTTGCATTCAATTCACAAATATTACAGATTAAACATTATTCAGAACGTTCTAAACCTTTGGACATTACTCTTATCACTTAGGTTAACGTCAATTTCGGAATCGCTCATTTTATCCTGTTAATTTTTCAAATTAAATTCAACGTTGAACGCAAGATAAGTATGCTACAGCTCTAACATTTCTCACGACTCCCGTTAGGTGGTGCTTCGATCGCCGATGAATAAACAGCGGGAATTTTAAATATTGCCAATTTCTTTAATCAAGTTGAAGCGAGCAAAAGACTGGCTTAATTTAAAAATAAGTGATGTTTCCTAGACAGAAAGTAAGGTGTATTTGAAACGTGCGCTTAAAGCCAATTTCATTGTTTCTCTTTATTTACACGATGAAAATTACTTTTATCTGTTTTGAAAAGCTGAAACGTTTATGAAATGCAATAATTTGAATATACAAAAGCTGATGTTTCTATTCATCCTTATCAAATTAAGGAAAAAATCTATGCATTGCCAGTTCTCAATACACACTATGGAGGGGCAAGCACTTCACATTTTGCCAAATTAGAGAGAACATCGAAGAAAAGCAACACAGAAAAGCTGACATCGATCAGTACTTTGTACCAAAGCTCAATACCTGCATGTAATTCCAAAATGTTAGAAATTTAAACTCTACAAACATAATGCCAACCTATATAAGATTTTTAAGTTACTGAACAGTGAGATTTCTTTAATGAGATGGGTACATAATTCTCTATTCGACTATATACAGTGAAAAGAATGTTTACGAAAACAACCTAAAATGTTCACTTCCTGGCAAGAACAGTTGAATCGAACTCGGATCACTCGGTTGCGAGCCGAGGGTATCCATGCTCAAAAACACAATGAATGACCGAACCGTGAAATTCAGGCATGAGGCCACTTTTTTCTAGTTCTTCCATAGGCCAATGAAATGAGTTGGATGTGGATTTAAACAATATGATGAAGAAATCTACAAAATATTGCACAGAGATACAGAAAACTCAATACGTATAAAATTAACTGCAATAATTGTAACATTTATCTGTACCCAGGTTTTCAAATGCCATTAATTAAACTACGTGTATATGAAGTTTACCTTCATATACTCCAATTAACGATCATATATCTACAGACTACAGGTACGTAAAAAGGGTTTGGAAGAACGTAACTACAATGTATCCCTTGCAAGGAAAACATCATTTTCTTTTAGACTTGTAAGTGATCATTTTCTTTGGTGATTGTACCGTTATCTAACTACATTGATCAAATTTAGCTTTTTTTTTCTTCAGATCCGATATCCATCTTATCAACCACTACTGAAAAGTTACATCATCAAAAGTAGGAGAAGAAATAAACCAGTGCCTCGTTTTTTTTCTTTAAAAACCAGTATTCCTGATACGGAAAAACTCTTTAAATCAATCATAGTAACTAAGTTTTTAAGGCCAAAAACATAACAATTGGAAACTGTACTAGTATTAAAAAGTCCTTTGAAACACAGTCTCATATATACTACACACATACGAGTTAACAAAAAGATTTATAAATAAACAAAACCTACCACGGAGGTAAAACTAAAAATCAAATTTACGCTTAGTGGACACCTAGTCAAAGGGAAACGAAACCTTTGAAACAGAGCATAAAAGAATTAATCAGAAATTATATACTGCCACTAACAGACGCTTGATGAAATATATAGACTGAGAAAAAAAATCAGTGCAATACTACCAACTACACAATCGTGTACCAATTGAGGTAGGAAATAACTGATGGAATAATACACCTATCTTCCAAAAGCATTAGAGAATGTAAAATGAAATAAATGAAAATAACAACTCTGAATCCTTGAACTATACAGACATGAGAACCCTTACAAAAATAAGAGAATCAAAACATCCATTTATGGCCTAGTGCCAGGCCGGGGAAAGAAAGACTATTTTGACACTCCTTTATGAATAGACTTCAACGTATTGATAATACAAAACATAAAAATAAAACTTCATACGTATGTAAAAAAATTATAATTTGATAAACCTTGTAAATAGCCCTACAACCCTAAAGACAGCCTTATGTGACAGTAAATGTGAAAGGGTGAAATATATAGCAGTTGACCAAAGACTGTGACCTCTCGCACTATGGCAACATGGAAAGTGCATATTGAAAAATTACTTTTCGAGACAGACGAGAATTCAGCCTATTGACTTACAGATGAACGAACACATAGTTGTTTTTGAAACTATACAAAACATATCTTTTTACTCAAATATACAATAAAAATGCTGTTGGATAGTAACAGTGCAATTACTTCAGTGATCAGTGTGTTAGCGTGTTCAACTTAAGAGTATAATCAACTTCATATGATCGCTTAGAAAGAAGTGACAAATATAAAATGAGTACATTTCATTCTATCCACTGTAAAACAAAATCCATTTCTAAATCTTTAGAGATAACTGACCACAGATTAGCTTTCTGCAGATGTGTTATATTCATAATTTAAAAGTTTTAGAAAAGACATTCACTGACGGTCAACAGTCAACTAACTCCCATAATGCAATGTTACTTTGGCTGCTGGCAATTAATTTGTGATATGAGGATTATTAGAGGGATAGCGCGAACGCAGTCCCTCGCTACCAAAAATTGCGCACCCGAGTTGACCACATTTGGGTCAATCGCAAGGGTCAGCACCACCGGAGTGCAATGGTGAGCCTCACCTGGGGGAACCACCTTTGTGATCATGGTGTCCCCTGTGCCAGGTAAGTATGCTCAACCACCCTTCACTTGCACACAACATGCCGCAAACTGAACACAATCCATAAACAGAAAACTTATAATGGTATTAATGCATATTTACGATATAACAATCCTACAGACTGATAGCATGTCTTTTATAGTTAATAATTTTCAATTTCAAAAGTTTGAATTATCCATAAAGGAGAAGAAAAACTAAAAAATAAAAGAAACGTCCAAAGACATTCATATAATAGATATAGACTAACCCACAGCCTCGACTGATCGCATTTAATCAACAAATGCTACAAAATAAAAGTTATTCAACACGTTCTATAAAACTTTGGCCATTACCCTTATCATTACCACTATTGTTAATTTCTGAACCGCTAATTTTATCCTGTCAATTATCAAATTACAATTCAACGTTGAATGCAAGCCAGCAGTAGCCATGTCTAACACTTCTCACGATTCCCGTTGGGTGGTGCTTCGATCGCCGATGAACAGGCAGCGGGAATTTTAAATCTGTCATTCGCATATTATATGTTGAAGCGAGCAAAAGGCGGGCTTAATTAAAAACTTGGGTTTCAAACTTGGGGGTCATGACAAGAATTTATGGAGGCCATAGCAGACTGTGACAAAATTACAAATTATACATTTCATTTCAAAATATTGTTAGAAGTCAGAATATATATAAAATGCACCACTCTGTCCCGGCAAAAGAAGAAAAAATATTTTAAATTTAAAAAAATTATTCGGCTGCCAAAAATCTCTACTAAGAAAAATCACCGAATGTATCCTGGTGTTCAATGCATCGATCACATACCCAAAATTTGGTGAAATTGCACTTCGGCTAAGCTTTCCTTTTTCATATTGAACTACTATACTCTGTTTTTTTCCATTTGTCCATCCGCCTGTGGTGTTTTCGCATGGTAAAACTGCGTCCCCGGGCTTTAAATGGTTACAATGTGTAAGTTTTAGGTAAATAAAAGGATATCTGGGTGTACATTTGCAACTGAAAAGTGTTTTAATAAATTACTGTATGCTAATTACACCGTTAATATTCGAAATAGGATATTATTATTATTGTTGAATGTAAGCTGAATGTAACTATGTAAAGCCCGGGACGCAGTGTTACCATACGCATACACCACAGCCGGATGGACAGATGGAAAAAAACGGAGTATAGGCTATACCTATTATGAATTCGAGCCAGAACCGATTAAATGTGGACCCCGACATGAGATGAGCTTTGTCAATGACAACCTCAGATTCATCACCCGATTGGAAATTATCAATTTCAGGCTTCCCAATGAAGCGTTCATAATATATAAAGATAATTGATTAAAATTTCCTCTGAGGCTACATAGTGTCGCTCCCTCAGGGGAGGTGGAACATATAACCTACCCATGTGAACTCTCAAGAGAGACTGTGAGTTTCCAGCCCTGTGATTGGCTTATCAACAGCCAATCAGGAGCTTCGTAAGGGACTGGACTAGACATCAAATGTACGGTTGATGTGAATCTACCATAGTCTTTTGTAGTGTAGTGATTTAATTGTAGACATTAAGCATACTACAGAAATTCATCAACTAAGAGCATCATAAGTGTCAAGTTTGTAATAAATTTAGATCTTGTAAAGCACCGGTGTTTTCGTCATCAAAATCTTATTTATTTATAAGTTTTATCCTTTTTTTTACCTCTATTTTATTGGGGGGTGGGGTGTAGAAATTTGGAGCCATACGAAAAGGTTGAGAATTCGACGAATGAAGTGAAAAAGTCAGAACCACCGATTTGAAACAATAGTGTTGGTTCCTAAACAGAAAAGTAAGTGTATATTCGAAACGCGTATGCTGCAAGACAATTTCACTGTATCTCTTTATTTAAAGGATTAAAAAGATGACATGTTTAATGAAATGCAATAATGTACAAAACACTGATGTTTCTATTCAAATCCACCCAACAAATGTACGCATTGCCACAATTCTCAATAGACACTATGAAGGGGAAGCATTGTATATTTTACCAAACTAGAGAGAACTTCCCAGCAACACAGAAAAGCTGACCTCGATCTGTACTTTGTACCCAGGTGGAATACCTGCATGCTATTCCAAAATGCTGGAAATTTAAACTCTACAAACATAACGCGAACCTGTTTGTATAAGAATTTTTAGCATAAATTACCGAACAATGAGATTTCTTTCATCAAACAATGATATATATAATTATTCGATTATTACTGTAGTAAAAAAAATAACGAAAATAAACCTGAAACGTTCATCTCCTAGCAAGACCTGTTTTATCTGTTTGTTTGTTTGTATGGTATGGTGTTTTTACGTTGCATGGAACCAGTGGTTATTCAACAACGGGACCAACGGCTTAACGTGACTTCCGAACCACGTCGAGAGTGAACTTCTATCACCAAGAAATACACATCTCTCACTCCTCAGTGGAATGCCCGAGAATCGAACTCGCGGCCACCGAGGTGGCACGCCAACACCAAACCGACCACGCCACTGAGGCGCTCGACCAGTTTTATCGAACGCAAGTCCCTTGGTAGCGAGCCAAGGGTATCCTTTCTCAAAAACAATGAATGAACGAACCGTGTCATTCAGGCACTAGGCCACTTTCTGCTGGTTCCTGTATAGGCCAATGCAATGAAATTTGAATTGGTTAGACAACAGGATAAAGAGATCCCGAAAATATTTACACACACTTGCAATAATTGTAACCAGGTTTTCAAATGCCATTAACTAAACTAAGTAAGTAATGATATGGGTCATATAACTGGAGACTTTACATTCATATACTCTAGATTTACGATATTGCATTATGGTCGCGAACCCGAAGCCACTACATAATTCAAAATATGGAAATATACTAACGATCATATATCTACAGGTATGTAAAAAGGGACTGGAAGAACGTAACTTAGTATCTCCTATGAGTTTTTTTTTTTTTTTTTTTAACTACTATTCCTTAACCGGCAAAAGACGCTTTAAATCATAGGGAACAACTCCGACTCAACACGGTTGCCCAAAAATTGTACTACTAAAGTATCAGTAATTATAAGTTTTGATGGCCAAAAACATAGCAATTGGAAACTATTGTAGTATTAAAAGTCCTTTGAAACATGGTTTTATATGCAGACAAATACGAGCTAACACAGAGATTTATAAATAAAATAAAACCTACCACAGAGAAAGAACGAAGAATTAGATTTACACTTCATGGAAGACGAAACTATTGAAACAGTATAAAACAAATATTCAGAAATTATATACTGCCACTAAAAGACGCTTGAGAAAATTTAATTTCAATTATACCAACTGTACGTACAATCATGTACCAAGGTAAGAAATAACTGATAGATTATATATACTTATTCTTCCAAAAGCATTAGAAAATGTAGTAATAAATGAATGAATATAACAACTCTGAATCCTTGAATTATACGACATAAAACCCTTTCAATACTAAGGGAATGAAAAAATATCCATGTATGGCCCAGTGCCAGGCATGAAAGACTATCTGACAAGCCTTTATATATAGGCTTCAACTTATTGATAATGATATGAAAACACAACAATAAAGCTTCATACACATCCTAAAAATGATAATTTGATAAACCATGCAAATAACCCTACAACCCTAAAGATTTAGGTGACAGTAATGTGAAACTGTAAAATATATAGCAGTTGATGAAAGGTTGTGACCTCTCAGATAATAGCAACATGGAAAGTGTATATTGAAAAATTACTTTTTGAGACGGAAAAGAATTCAGCCTATTGAGACTTACAGATGAACGAACACATACTTGGTTTTGAATTATACAAAACATACTTTTTGCTCAAAACTGCTGATGACTAGTAATAGTGCAATTACTTCAGTGATCAGTGTGTTAGCCGTTCCGCTTAGAATGAAGAATGAATGAATGAAGAATGAATGAATGATTGGAAGTTTTCTGGCATCCTGACATCGAAGGTCATTGACGCCGATATCGTTTATTATAAAATTATTTGAATAAAAGTATATTCAATTAAAACCATAAAAGCAAATATATCATTGTAAAAGTTAAATAGCTTTCAGAAGACCTGCTTCTGAAATAAATCTAAAAATGCCACTTGCATTGTATGACACATCATGTCCAAAAAATCTTGGCAAGGATGAACCTGCCATCCTCACCTCGAGCCTCAAACAGATATCTATTTCTTTCCGTGCTATAAGTGGGGCATTCAGTGGGGCATTCAGTCAACAAATGCCTCACTGTCAAGGGTATCAAACAGTCGTCACAATATGGTTGGTGTTGGCCAGCTAGCAGAAACTCATGTGTCATCCGAGTGTGACCAATTCGGAGACAACAAAGAGTAGTCTCCCACTTTCGGGGCATCACGTTATATTTCCAAGGGGATATAACATTTGTTATTTCTCTCATCTTATTATCAGCTAAGCTATCCCAATGCTTTTGCCAATTATTATAAATAAAATTCTTAATTCTTGGTAAAAAATCATTACATGGAATGGGATATCTTCTTGGTAGCAACTCAGCTGCAGCATTCTTTGCCAGTGAATCTGCCTCCTCATTTCCACACACACCTACGTGTGCCGGAACCCAACAAAATCGAACTGTTATGCCTTTCAGACCAATAATGAAAAGCCACTCTAAATCTCTACAGTTTGAAGGACACTTCTTGTATCACTAAAAATGGTAAAAATTGCCCTAATCTTTTAATGCTATTTTCTCAATAGCGGTTAATATGCCATATAGTTCTGCAGTAGATATGGAAGATACTAGAGGAAGTGCAACTCTACAATTAAAAGAACTACTATATACTCCAAATCCAACGCCAGCATCAGATTTGGAGCCATCTGTATATATAAAAGTCGATTCCCTATGTTCTTCGACATGTTCATGAAAGAGAGACCTGGCTTCTAATTCAGTCATGTTCTTTTTTATACCAATAAAATATTTACAAAAAGATATCTCTGGTAATTTCCATGGAGGGGTTGGTGATATCCTAAATGGAAGAACTCTATTTCTTGCTATATCAAGACCGTTTATTAATTGTTTTACCCGAAAACCATAAGGTTGAGGAGATTTTGGGTGTAAATCAAAATATCTAAATGCCTTACAAAGTTTGCAGTCTGACAGGCTAAAGAATTGGGAAGTCTTTGCAACCTAAACCAATACCGAATAATAGAAGACTTTCGGTAAAGGTCTAAAGTTAATTCTCCAGCGTCAACAAGGAGACTTGGAATAGGCGAAGTTCTAAACGCTCCTGTAGACAATCTAATACCAGCATGGTGTATAGAATCTAATACCTTTAATCGGCTTGGGGGGGGGGCTGAGGAGTATATTTCACACCCATAACTAATTTTTGAAAAAATTAAGGCTTTGTATAATTTTAGTTTTGCGGTCTGCCCCCCATGATGTATGTGACAATGCTTTTAAAAGATTTAGGGCCTCAAGGCACTTAACTTTCAACCCCTTTAAGTGAGGAACCCATGTCAACCTGCAATCAAATATCAAACCTAAAAATCTAGCTTCACTTACACATGGGATCCGTTGGCCTTTGATGTATATATCAGGGTCTGGATGTACTCCCCGAATACGACAGAAATGGACAACAACAGTTTTGCTTGTCGAAAACTTAAATCCATTCTTATCGGCCCACTGAATAATTTTGTCAATTGAGAGTTGTAGTTTTCTTTCAACCATCGACATTCTAGATCCAGCAAATGATATGGAGAGATCATCTACAAATAATGTTGAGAGAATATCTTGGGGAATGACAGAGGATATCCCATTATTGGCTAGTGCAAACAGTGTAACACTTAGCACACTACCCTGGGGAACTCCTTCTCCTGACATCTCCTCTGATAGAGTTTCCCCCACTCTCACTTGAAAAAATCTATGTGAAACAAATGATTGAATGAACAATGGTAACTCTCCTCGTAATCCCAATTCATGAATGGTTTTAAGTATACCATATCTCCATGCAGTATCATATGCCTTCTCAAGATCAAAAAAGACTGTTACATGGTGCTGTTTGGAAGCAAAGGCTTCACAAATAGAGGATTCCAGTCGTATCAACACATCAGTCGTTGAATGCATTTTTCTAAATCCACACTGGATAGGTGATAAAATACCCTTCTTTTCCAGGTACCATATCAGTCTTACATTGACCATCTTCTCCATGATCTTACATAAACAAGATGTCAATGCTATTGGTCGATAGTTGCAGCTAAAAACTTATCCTTACCAGGTTTTAAAAAGGCTAAAATAATGGCTAGTTCCCAAACTCTTGGATAACTATGATCATGCCATATTCTGTTAATAATGCTTAAAATAAACAACTTGGTATTAACAGGTACATGTTTAATCATTGCATATGGAATTCCATCGGGTCTAGGGCTGTATCATTACACGTAGCAAGTGCGGAGTCAAATTCTCTTTTAGTAAAAGGAGAGTTGTATGACTCTTCCCTTCCTGTTGCAAAATTTAAAATTTTCTTTTCTTCAATGCTCCTAAACTGATGACCAGGAGCTGCTTCACACTTGCATGATACATTTGAGAAATGATCCGCCAGGGCATTGCTAACCTCAGTTGCTCCAGTCACATACTGATCATTCACCTTCAACACTGGTGGTGGGTTGGGGGTGAATTTGCCTGCTATCTTTTTCACTTTCCTCCACACAGAAGATGGTGGTGTTCTACTGTTAATGGAGGAAACAAAAGACACCCAAGACTGGCGCCTAGCTTCTTTCATGGCACGATGGACCTGTGCTCTACATTTCTTGTATATAATTAAATTCTCCTCAGTACGGCGTCTGCGCAATCGGGTTAAAGACCTTCTTGTGGCTCTGTGCAAGATAGTTAGTTCTGAAGACCACCAGGGGACTGGTCGTCGTTTGAATAACCCTGTTGTTTTGGGAATTGAATTGACTCCTGCTGTATGAAGGGTTCCATTCAGCATGTCTATGGCATCATCAATATTTTCAAACTGTTCTGCATTCCCTTCAATTTCGCTTAGCTCACGAAATCTACCCCAGTCTGCCTTGTCAAGATTCCATCGTGGCGATCTCTGTAAAGGTGGACCATTGTTGGTGTTTATAATGATTGGTGCATGATCACTAGTATGCCAATCATCTAATGTCCTCCAATCGAAATCGAGAAGGCAATTAGAGCTTGCGATTGATAGGTCAATGCATGACAAGGTACCTGTCTGGACATGAAAGTGTGTGGGCTCTCCTGTATTAAGGAGTCCGACATCCTCATTTTCCACAATTGACGATATAATATTGCCCCTTGTGTTTGCTAAAACATCGCCCCATAAAGGATGTCTACCATTCAAATCTCCCAGTAAGAGAAAAGGTTGGGGGAGTTGTTGAATCACCTCTACTAAATTATCATACAAAATATTATCATTTGGAGGTAGGTACAGAGAGCATATTGTATATTTTCTCCCTATATCAATCTGTACAACCACTGCCTGCAGAGGTGTACGAATAGACAAAGATATTTGGGGAACATCTCGACGAACGTAAATGAGACTTCCGCCATGGCTCCCTGCTTGCTGATTATATGGTGTTCTATAGCTAATATACTCTCGAGGACAAGGAGTATTAGCATCAAGCTGCTCTCCTGTAGACATACAATTATGGGGAATGCTCATGAATTAGTAGCTTAAGTTCTTCATATTTGGCCCTTAAACCCTGACAATTCCATTGCAAAATGGAGGAGAAAACTATGGATCACTTCTGGAAGACATCTTGGATGAGGTCTTCCCATTGGCAACTTTTAATCTAACATTATTTCCTGTAGGTTTCTTTAGAGATGGTCTTGATATATTGGGTTTTACGTTTGTCTTTTTCTTTGTGTCCTTTTGATCTATTTGTTGAGGCGGATGGTGGACCTCAACTTGAATTTCTGATTTATTCAAGTTATCTTCCAGTTGATCAGAAACATCAATAGATAAAACATCAAATTTATTTGACGTCATAGCTTTAATGTTTCTGATGGAAGGGGGTGAGAGAGATGGAGGTCTCTCTGTTTTTCGATTAATAGGTGGTGGGCTTCTAGGTTTTTGCACCTTCCCCACAACAGGTGCACCAGGTAAGTTGGTTTTAAGTGGAACCTCCATCAAATCAGGCAGGACATGGCCTGAGAGAGGTTTGTACTACTAATTGTAATGGGGGACTAAGGTTGTACAGGGATGGGCAATGCCCCACAGTTAATACACTGTGGCAAAGCCTCAGAAGGCAATATGCTTACCTCATCATGCAGCATTTTATCATTAGATGGTATATTTCTTTTTCTAGAACTATTGGCAGTGCTAGGTGGGTTTGATTTTAGTGCCTTTGCATAACTACTTGATTTATCTAATAGTCTTTTGGCATATCCCACACTTATATGTTCTAAATTGGATTTGTTAAGGCAGCTTATTCCGACTTATACAGCTCGCAGCTCCGGTCAGTGGATTTATGATTTGAGCTGCAATTTAAACACCTGGCCTCAAGTGCACATTCTCCATGGTAAGATTTGGAGCAAATACCACATTTTTTTCTTTTTTCGTTTTTGCAAACTTTTGACAGGTGTCGAAATTTAAAACAATTAAAACATTGCAGTGGTTTCTGCTTGAATGGTCGAACTTCATAATTTCATTTTCAATAATAATGCGGGAAGGTACATCAGCATCCTGGAAAGTAAGGATAATCATTGATGTACCTGGGACTTTGTGTACTTTCCATACATTAGTGGACACATGGCCAGTATCTCCTCCTCTGTAAATTCATACAGATCTTTGTTAAAACTACTCCCCTTCCGTAGCCTAAAATTTAGGTGGGGTTTGACATCTAAATTAATATCATCATCATTGTTGTTTTAAGGTTGGATAGTATTACAGATTGTGTGCATGATTTGGCATGGATAAGGTAACAATTTTTTCTAAAACGAGATATATCTCCCGGTGCAATAGTTCCTACTTTTTTCTGAATTAATTTGCATATTTTGAAATAGTTCCCTGTAACCCCCTGAGATTCAGCTACAAGCCACATCGGTGGTTTTGGCTTCCTCTGGGAAGACATAACTAAATCAGCATCTTTTTCAAACCAGTCCGCAGGTCTATAAACATCCAAATCCTTTGGTACCTTGTCGCAAAGAGCAGCCATTATATTCAAGTTATTAATTTTGATATTATTAATATTACATACTGCATTAAATGCTTCGTCATGACTATTGTAAGATATCCATGAATCCCATTTTGTATCTTCCAGTTTCATTCTTATTTCTGTTATAGATCCATAACACTCAAATTCTTTATATATATTATCCTAATTTGTCTCTATTGGAATTTGGGTAACATGAAGGATTCGAAGTTTCCTTGGTTACCCAGATTACTCAATTTTGGAATATCAATAGAATGGTCCTTCCTAGTTCGGAGGTCATCAACAGTTTTCCCTAATTAAATTAGCAGAGGTCGTCAACAGTGTCTGAGGTTCGCCATTCGATCCAGGGGTATAAGAAACATTAATTTCAGTCATTAAATTAGTTGGGGATAAGAAAAAAAATTAGACTGTCTGACATCCCAAAAGAGAACCCATTATCCTTTCATGAAATTAATTTCTCCATCAATGACACCTGCGAGAGCTGCTTCCTAAATGTCCGCTCCCTACCCTACCACAAGGGATGGTACCACTATGATTAGAGTGGCTCAAGTGTATGCCAAACGCTTGATGGGACTGAGAGCATTACAAGAATACAATCATCCCCACTTTAATCATAGTGGCAGGCAAATCGGACAAAATGCCGAGTCCTATCTCTATGAAACCGGCCAACCCTGGAATCCGAAGGCCAAGTTTTGGTTCGAGAATAGTCCCACATGCCAGTATGGAAATACTGACATTCCAAGGTGTCCAAACATTATCGGGTAGTTGGCAAGACCACCACAGCTCCCACAATTGATTTTGAAAAATTTCCAATCCTGGATATGATGTCCCCTAAAAACATCTGGACAGTGAAATGGGTAAGAGTTTTGACACCAAGGTTGGAGAAAGTTGATAAATATGAAGAAGAATGAAACAATTATAAGTAATAGAAATAGGATGAGAGAAATTTAGAGTCAAACTGAGGAAAAAAAAAATTCCCCAGTTCGAGAGCCCTCTTGCCCGTCACCACGCTTCAGCACGGGAATGATATGCCGTGCGGAAGCCCAATGACTTCATAAGGCATCTCTCATTAAGAGGGGTTCCGCTTAGAATATAATCAATTTTGTATGCTCAATCTGGAATAAGTGACAAACATAAAAGAAATGTGACAAACATAAAATGATTTGTATTTCATTCTATCCACTGTAAAACAATATCCATTTCTAAATCTTTAGAAACAACTGATCACAGATTAGCTTTCTGCAGATGTGCTAACATTCATAACTTAAAATTTTGTGAAAGACATTCACTGACGGTCAATAGTCAACTACCAAAATGCATTACTTTGGCTGCTAGCAATTAAAATGTGATATTATTATTATTATTAAAGTAGTTTAACCAGACCACTGAGCTGACTTTCAGCTCTCATAGGGCTGGCCCGAAGGATTAGATTAAAATTGAAAAAACCATGTCTAGGCCAGAGGCAAAGCTCTGGAACTGAAGTGTTTTTTCGGTGTGATGACGAATGAGTCTCTACAATAAAATCGAATGGTACTTTTAAAATCGCAAACAGGGACGCCCATGTTGGAAATGTGCCTAAGCCTAGTTGCAGCCTTAGCAGCAGCGTCGGCTCGCTCATTCCCAACAATTCCAACATGGGACGGAGCCCAACAAAACCTAACAGAAAAACCTCTTCTATTAATTAAAAGATAAAACCAATCTTGTACTTCTTGCACTAGAGGGTGGCAAGAGACTAGGCTTTTAAGAGAAGATAAAACACTCAAAGAGTCGGTAAAAATGGTAAAAACCTTGTTAGTACAAGAACTATAAAAATATATTTAAGAGCAGTCAAAACTACCAGCAGTTCAGCTGTAAAAACAGAAAATTAGATGGAAGCTTCTTTTTAATAATATTATCACTAGTATCTACAGAGCAACCAACACCATCAGAACCCTTCGAACCATCAGTATATATATGATGAGAGTCACCATGTTCGGAGGCATGGTCCAAGAAACTTGCCCTCAACTGATCACCAGAACTGATGCTCCTGCTGTCCCTAATTGGGCAGATCTCTAGGCATGGTCTATTCCAAGGAGGAAACTTTGAGGGCGAAATTTCAGCTACTGCAGGAGGTAGTAATCCCACCTCCCTGGCAGAGCTTGCTAGTCGAACTTCAAGTGGCTTTGGCAGTCTAGGTCTATCTGGGGCTCTATCAGTTGGTTCTCTAACGTACTTATAGTTGGGGTTCAGCTTTGATGTAAGTACTCTTGATATGACTCTCAAGCCTAATTCCTCCCTACGGATAAATAGTGGGGGAAAACCTGACTCAACATATAGGCTTTCAACTGGTGAAGTTCTATAGGCTCCCGTACAAATACATAAAGCCATATTATGGACAACATCTAATTTCTGCAGTGTTGTCTTGCACGCACAACCATAAACTTGGCAACCATAATCAATTTTGCTTAGGCATAAAACCTGGTACATCCTCAAAAGGGTGATTCGATCTGCCCCCCCAGTTAAAATTAGAACAACTTTAAGAATATTAATTCGAAGCTTCACGTTACATACAACTTCATTAACATGTTGAGTAAAAGTTAATTTTTTATCAAATGTAACACCTAGATACTTAATGCTATCTTCATAAGGTAAAATCGAATCATTTAAAAACAGCGTAGGAATCTCTTCCACTCTTCTTAATCGACAAAATCGTATAGCTTTGGTTTTTTCTGGTGAAAATTTGAACCCTTTAGCACTGGCCCATGATGTTGAAGCATTAATAGCAGTCTGGATCATTTGACAAGCTTCAACAGCTGTGGACTTACTACAGATTATTGCATAATCATCAGCAAAGGCCAGACCATGCACCCCGACAGGAAACTTGTTCTAGTAGACCTTGACAGCTACATTAAAGTGTGTTGGACTAAGGACACTTCCCTGAGGTAACCCTTCTTCTTGAGGTAAGCGAGAAGAAATGTAAGAGCCCACTCTTACTTTCAGGTAACGTTCTGATAAAATATCTTTAAGACAATAAAACAAATTACCCACAATACCCACAATACCCACTCAACAAGTTGCATAAGGATACCCCCTCGCCAGGTAGTGTCGTAGGCTTTTTCTAGGTCAAAGAACACTGCAACAGTCTGGTTTTGCACAGCAAAAGCATTCTGTATCTCCCGAGTAAGGAACATCAAAGGGTCAGAAGTACTTCTATTTTTCCTAAAGCCAAACTGCCGATTAGATAAAAGATTCTTTGAATCCAAAATACACACAAGTCGAGCATTCACCATCCTCTCATAAATCTTGCTAACACAACTGGTTAGAGCAATTGGCCTATAGTTCTTAGGAAGGAAGGAATCTTTAAAAGGTTTTAAAACAGGTACAATAATCGATATCTTCCAAGACTCTGGTGAAGTTCCTGAAAGCCAAAAACTGTTTAAAATGTCTAAAAGAAATTGTTTTGTACTTCTAGGCAAATTAAAAATCATTGAGTACAGTATATCATCTTCCCCAGGAGATGTTGGTGAAGATAACGAGATTGCATGATCTAATTCTTTTATGGTGAAAGGAAGATTATAAGATTCTGAATTTAAACTAACAGCAGGAACAACCGTGGTACTGTCCCTGATATTCCTGAATGCAGGAGAGTAATGTAGGGCACTAGATATATTGGAGAAATGCCTACCAAAGGTTTCTGCAACTTCTCCAGAATCAGATATGAGGAACCATCAATTTTCAATATAGGCAAGGGAGGTGGAGAAAATTTCCCTTGCAGCTTTCGGATTCTGTTCCAGACTAATGACATCGGCGAATCATATTTTAATTCATTTATATATCTGATAAACGATTCCCTCTTTGCTTACTTAAATGTCTTTTGCTTAGCAAGAGCTCTTTTATAGATAATTTTATTTACCAAGCAAGGATATCTACAATATCTCTTGTAGCAAGTTCTTGTTATCTTTCGGCTCAATGCGCATGCATCACTCCACCAAGGTACTAGAGGACGCCGAGGTTTACCAGAAGTTCGAGGAATAGACAGCATGGCACCACACAACAATATACTGATTAAATACTCATAAGCAGATGTTGGGCTCTGAAAATCGTTTATCTCTTGATCAATTTCAGTAGATTTTTTGAATAATCCCCAGTCAGCCTCCCCTACCTTCCATTTTGGTAAACATGGAGATGGAATATTTTTCATATAAGTGAATGGGCCAATGATCACTGCCATGATCATTCTGGTCTACTACCCACTGGTAATCTAACCTCAAAGACGAAGAGCAGATAGTGAGGTCAATGGCTGAATCAGTATTATGAAAAACATCATGTCTTGTAGGGAACCATCATTCATTAAAGTGATGTCATTCAAGTCAAGCAGCTGTTCTATTATTAAACCCACACCGGTCGCAGTTTGGCTCTCCCCAGAGGGTGTGCTTGGCATTAAAATCCCCCATCAGAATGAAGGGTTTGGAAGCTGGTCTATCAGTGTCTGTAGGTCGTTTAATTCTAGATGGCGGGGATTACCCTGAGCATCCTGCAATCTACTTTCTAATGATGGATCAAGGTAGAGAGAGCAAATTGTGATCCATTTATAATTAAAAATTTGGACTGCACAAGCCTGCAACACAGTGTTCAATTGAACAACCCTGTGATTAACAGACTTGCAGACTATGATGCCTGTGCCTCCCTGAGCACGTACACCTATCAGGGGTGAAGACCTGTGAAATGAATAATTAAAACCCACATTGGGTGTGTGCTCTCCCAGCTTTGTCTCTTGTAGACACATCGCAGATAAATCATGTTCCCTAAACAGAACCCGAACTTGCTCTCTATTTGGTATAAAGCCACGGATGTTCCACTGCATGAGAGCCATTATTTAGAGGAAGGGATCTTAAAATTCTCTACTAATTTAGGAATCTGTGTCCTGGTGAGAGATATCTTATCAGCTTTACCAGTACTACTTGATCTAGATCTAGGTGTTACAGATCTTTTTGATGAAGGGCCTTCACTTGCCCTTTCAGCTTTGCTTTTGTTTTTCTTGTGATATCTGAATGACCGTGAATGAGGCGAAGAGGGAGAAAGGGACCTCTTCTGACGAATAAGGAGGGCCTCCATCTCCCGACCGTCATCTCCACGGTGCACTGTAATGTCAGGATCAGGTGAGGGCTCAATGTCTGGCAATGTCCCTGACACAGAGAAGTCGTCATCATACCGAGATCTGGCTTGAACCCTAGAATCAATAGGGTCCCCTGGCTTAACCAGTCTCTCTGCAACATGGGAAACCCCACCAGGGGGGGCATGGGCGAAGCCCCAACCAGGGGCAGGCCGCGCGAGGCCCCACCAGGGGGGGCATGGAAGTGCCCCACCGGGGGGGCACGGGGAAGCCCCAACAGGGAGGGCAACGGGGTGCCCCCCACTAGAGGGGGTGTGGGAAAACCCACCAGCGGGGCACCGGGGAGACCCACCAGAAGGGGCACTAGAAACAGCAGTATTCAACTGTTGTGCCTTCAAGGCATCCGAATAGGATTTCCTGCCCAACAGCTTTTTGGCCTGTCCCACACTGATGTGTTCAGCAATAGATTTTAGTAATGCCTCTTTTTCTTTTTTTGAATTCACTACATTTCTTATCACGGGCTCGATGTTCACCCTTACAGTTTATGCACATTACCGGTCCAGAACATTCGTCGTGCTCAGGCTGGCCACACGATTCACAGAGTTTATTTTCTGGTACAAACATAGACGGAGTGTCCAAAACCAAAACATTTAAAGCACTGGAGCACTCTCGGTCTATAAGGACGAACTTTCATGATTTCACTGTCAAGAATAATTTCAGATGGCAGGAAAGAATTTATAAAAGTTAAAATAAGCATTGATGAGCGGGGCACTTTATAAACCTTCCAAACCACGTCTGGACACATTTCCAAAATTTCCTCCTCATCCATTTCATGTAGATCTTCATTAAAGACACCCTTCGCGTAACTAAAATTATAATGAGGTTTTACCTCTTTTACCATACCCTCAGGATCAAGCTTTCAAATTTAGGAGCATTATCGATTGAACATCTGTCTTGGTATGAACTAAAAAACTATTACGCCCAAAGCGAGTTACTTCTGGGCTCCCAACGTTGCCGATCTTCTGGCTTACCAACCTTTTCACCTTGAAGAGGTTGCCTCTCTCACCATGTGTAGTGATAATTAACCACTTAGCTTGGGTCTGGTGATCTGGATATTTTAACTTATTCTACTAGCATCTTTTATTTCATTTGGTGGTTTATAAATGTCAAGATACCTAGGGACCTCTTCTGTCTCTACAAGTCCAACACTCATAGAATCCGACCTAAATTCTCTAAACGCTCTGTGAGCTTCTGATTCATTGTTGAAAATTATCCAGAATTCAAAATAACCATAATTTTTGCCAAGTTTATTCCTTAATTCTTTGATGTTCCCAAATTTACAAAATTCATTAAATATTGTGTCATAATTCCAGTCTAAAGGGACTGGTTTCACATGCAGAATGTTTGTAACAAGGAGCTCATTTGAAAAAGGCTCCAAAGTTACAATGGAGGAATTACCAGGTTTTTCCTTGTCCTTATCCTTGCCTAAGTCGTCAACCGAAGGTCTAATTGATGTCGCCATAAGACGAAGGATTTATGATTCGTCCAGGTAGCCCCCCCACCCACCACCATGGAGCACATTTAGAGGACAGTGTTATCCCATACAGGGCTGCCCTAGGGGTACCACCCCAGATATACACCCCACCCTCAGTGCTTAAGGCGTCATGATGTCCGTCGAGATCAGACCCAGCACTAAGAGCAGGGTTTGACATATAAACTTTCCCCTCGCTCGACCACGTTAGGTACTCGAGTTCTACGGGTGAGGTGGCATGCCAACCATCCTCACCCTCCACCAAATCCAATGAATAAGTCCAAATCATGTCCAAAATCAATCCAAAAGTCATCAACATAAAATCTGTACCTTATAGGGGGAGGAAGCAGAAGGATGAAAAGTTTTAGTAAAAGGAAAAGAGCTGACTTATTTAGTTGGATCAACAGCTGGGCACCAAGGCCCAGCGAGAAAGTAGTTCCCACCTTGCATCAGGGCCCAGCTGCTGAACCCTAAGCCCCCCCATCCTCGGCAAGGCTTCAGCATCTGGGGGGGGCTGAGGCTATTGCGCAAAGCTCCGCTGTGAATATTGAAGCTGTATTGGGTAGAGAGAACTGATATGATCTGTCCTGGGACACTGCAGCATATCCCACTCCATGTTCCGATTTAGATCCATCTGTGTATATTGCATAATGTGGACCTTTTCGGTTTATATGCTCTATTGTATGTTGTCTATGGTGTGATGGCGTATATAAGTTTTTTTTTGATAAATATTTCAATTGTGTGCAAGTTTTCATTTTATTCATTGTCCAAGGCGGAGGTAATTTTATTACTGGAGGAATTTGTATATTTACATTAGTGACTCAAACAGTCTTCTAGCTCTAATTGGAAAAGGGGGTGGATGATTGTTAATAAAAATATCTCTTTGTTCAAATAATTTTTTTGTTGGAGAATCGCTTGTCTTGATTCTCAAAGCACTCTTCATTATTACAAGCTCTCCTATGGAGTAGAGAGAGGTAGTTACACCACATTCAACCTGTAAGGAAGATGTCGGTGATGATTTAAAGCTCCTGAACATATTCTAAGGCCCTCATTATGAACTGGGTCCAATGCTTTCAGTGTTGCGTCTGACGCCGAGCCATATACTTCGCTACCGTAATCAATTATAGACAGGACTGTTGCTTTATACAGTAATGTAAGGGTTTGTCTATCGGCTCCCCAAGTGGTGTTTGATAATTTTCTAATTAGAATTAATGCTTTTTTACATTTTGATTTCAAGTATGTTATGTGAGGTTTCCAGTGTCAAGATGCGGTATGCAAATTACTAAACCTAAAAATTTTGCAGTTTGTCTAATTGGTAGTATCTAAGATTTCTGATTTTTAAATCTATCACTTCACCATTCATCCACCTTTTATCTTTATAAAACACTACTGCTTGAGTCTTATGTATGGATAACTTAAATCCTACAGATTGAGTTCCATTCATTTATTTTTTATTATACTTTTATTAATGATAGCGTCTTCTGCATGTTTAATACGAGAGGCTGAATAATATATCGCAAAAATCATCCAAGTATAGGTTGCTTTTAATTCCAGTAGGCAGATTTTTATTGATATCATTGATTGCAAGGGTAAACAGTGTGCCACTAAGGACACTTCCCTGTGGAACACCATTTTCAAGTGGAAATGTTCTTGACAATACATCATCAATTCTCACTTGAAAACTACGATTTGTTAAAAAATTTTGGATGAATCTAGGTAAATGTCCACGGACGTTGTTATTTTTGTAAACTTTTTAATATAGGGTACCTCCAGGTAGTATCGTAAGCCTTTTCAATGTCAAAAAAGACTGCTACAGTTATTTGATTCCGCTCAAATCCTCTTCGTATATGGTCTTCGAGGTAGAGAGAGAATCTAACGTAGATCTGTTGCACTGTGACCCGAATTGAGGGGGAGTCAAGATTTTATTTTCTCGAATGTGCCATGTTAATCGAGCATTTACCATTTTTTTCTAGTAATTTGCATAAGCAACTTGTTAGAGAAATTGGTCTGTAGTATTTGCATCACTTGGATCTTTTCCAGGTTTGGGGATAGGAATTATTTTTGCTTTACGCCATTCATCAGGAAATAAATTTCTAAGCCATAAATGATTATAAAATTGTAACAAGTATGTCTTTGCCAGAGGTGCTAAGTGGCAGATCATCTCAAAACAAATATTGTCACCTCCAGGAGCAGATTTATTGCTGTTAGTGAGAGCATATTCTAACTCTTCCATATTAAATTTCCTATTATAATATATGTCTTCTATTGTTTCAAAATTTATTGCTATTAGTTCTATATTATTTTTCTTTGTGCGGAAGTGGTCATCTAAATTTCTATCACAACTTACATTAGCTAAGTTTTCTCCTATTATGTTTACTTATTTCTTTAGGATCGAGTATTCTTTTTCCGTCTTTTAATATGGCATGTCTGGGAGGTTTCACATGGGTACCATTTATTTTTCTGAATTTTTCCCATATTTTTTGTATGGGAGTATTATTAGAGAGATCTGAAACATATTTCCTCCATGAAATTATTCTTCCTTGAATTACTTCCTTTCGGAATTTTGCAGATACTTTGTTGTATATAGGCTTCAATGCATCATTTCTAGCAACAATATTGTCATTTTTTGTAAAGTACCTTCTAATATTGATGTTTTATTTATTTTACTGAACTTTCTATTCAAATTATCCAATCGTCTCCCTATAGTGTGTTTTGTATATTATTAATCCTGTTAGCTTTTCAGACCACCACGGAACTTTGTGTTTTGTTGGATGGGGTTTTGATTTTGGTATTGCTTTATCAGCAGCATCTTTGATGTAATTAACAAGAAACTTATTAGTTTCATTATGATCTTTCAGATATTCAAATGGCGGTATACTTCTTGTATGCATTTCATATTGCTCCCAATCTGCTTTATAAATGTTATAGTGAGGAACATGTTTTGCTGGATTATTTTGTAAAAAGGAAATTAATATTGGGAAATGATCACTGGTGTACAAGTCATCAATTGTGTTCCAATCTAATTTGTCAACTATACTTGTTGAACAGAGAGTTAAATCTACAGAGGAAAATGTTCCATGCGTTTTTGAATAATATGTGCTAACTTCATCATCATTTATACAACACATGTCATTTGAATCTATAAGTTGTTCTACTTTACTTCCTGTTCTATTTGAGTTTGAACAGTTACAATCCCATATTGGGTTGTGAGCATTAAAATCCCCTAATATTATTATAGGTTCTTTGATATTTTTAATAAATTCTCCAAGTTTATCAATATCGTAATGTTTATTTGGTTGATTGTAATAATTATATATTATAATTATCGTTTTTAATTCGAATTCTAATACCTGATATTTGGAGGTCAGCAATTTTTACTGGTACTTTGTCATAACATACTTTGTTATGTACATATATGGCTGTACCTAAATTTCCTTCTTCTTCCTGTGATGTTGATATTAAGGTATATTTAACCTATTGTAGGTATTGTATTATTGACATGTTGTGAGCATAATATCATAGATTCATATTCCTTTAATAACCTTTGTACTTCTCCCAGGTGTAATCTGGTCTGTAGACCATTTACGTTCCATTGTATAATATAAACTATTGAAAAATATTATGTTATATCGGTCGTGTTTTGTTTTCTTTTTTTGTATTTTCATCAACTTGAATTTTTTCTAAAATTTTATTTACCACATTCAGTTGTTTATCTTTATAATATTTTAAGTGCTCAATACACATACATCCTTTTTCATGGGTGTTTAAATCGGTGGCCTCTTTCTTTCTATATTTCATAAAATTTCTAATAATGTTTGTTAACCAATCTTTTGTTATATTTTTGTTTTCATTGCACAATGCAATGAAGCAATCATTGCAGCCACATGTGTTGTCATGTTTATCTACTGCTTTGTTTGTTCTTGTTATACCAATTATTGGTGATGGAGTAATCTTATCACCCTTGACATAGTCACCTTCATCCATGGTATGGTTCTCCTCCACTTCTTTGGTGTTTTGGATCTCTGCATCCATAGGTTTTATTATTATTTTAGGAGATAAAGGTATTTTCTCATTTTGTTTTTCTTCTTTCTTCATATCTTTGGTTTTTGGTTTAACTGATATTTCTCTAATTATAGTTGGTTTCTTCGTTTTTGGTGGTGTTCTCTCTAAAGGTCTTTTTTTTTCTTTAATTTTCGGTACATCACAACTTCCTCCTTCCACCTCTGTGGTAGTATCTTCTTGTGCTTCTATATGCATTAACACTTCAAATGAATTTGACAGAATATTATCCAATTTATTTGTACTTGTTTCCAGATTCTTTACTATCTCAGTTTTTTCCTGCATATTACTGACTTCTTCTTGAGACCCACTTTGCTGCATCTTGCTACTTCTATCTGTATGATTTTTTGTATCAATACTGGTTCCAGTTATAGTAGAATACGTACGTTTTCTTAGCGGGATCTTGAATTCCTCTCACTTTCAATTCTAATTTAGCCTCTGCTATGGACATGCCTGATCTTTCTTTTTAACATTTTTAATTCCGTATTGTATATGTAATACATGCATTCTTTGGATCTTGCATGATGATTCTGATCACAGTTTACACATTTAGGCTCACCGCACTTCCATTTGGTGGTGTTCTCTGTAGATCCACAGTAAGCACATACCGGTTCATTCCTGCAATTTCTCTTTGTGTGTCCATACTTACTGCAATTTTGACACGGTGCAGTGGCTTTGGTATATAGGGTCTTAACTCTCTATTTTGTCCTAAAATTTTTATTTTTTGAGGTAGTTGTGAACCTTCAAATTTTATTTTTGCTATTTTTACTACTTGTTTACTGCCTCTTTTACTTGTAATATCATATACCTCGCAATCTTCAACATTGGGGTATCTCTTTTTCAAAGAGTCTAAAAGCATTTTCTTATTAATTGGTTCATCATTATTGTCTGGAAGTACAATGGTACCCTGAATGCTGTTCATATTGTCATGTTTTTCCACTTTAACATTAATAGTATCTATAATTTTTAAAGACAAATAGTCTTCTGACTGGCTTTTTGTTGTGGCTTCTATAAGCCAAGTCTTCTCTTTTATTTTTCTGAAAGACATTTCTGTCGTTGGATGTCTGTTTAGTAAAAAATTTTCTAATTTCAAGGCTGAAAATATTTGTTCAGCTTCCATGGTTAGAAACCTTGACCAACTTCCACTCCCAAAGAGGGAGTCAAAGTGAATCAAGGTTGGGTCATGACGGTACTGATATTTCTTTGGTTTAATATATGGTATTAATGTTTTAATACCAAACTGGTCTTTTTGATTTGAGCTTCCGTTAGATTGGTCCAAATTCGTGCCAGAAGTCGTAGGGATATTTTTTAAATTTTCCATATAATAAATTTGTAAACTTCGTCCAGGATGAGGTCCCTCTCACCAGGGAGGCCCAACAGGGGGAGGAGCAATACTGTTACACAGTGGTAACTACCCTGGGACACTCACCTGGATATACGCCATACCCACAATGCCTTAAGGGTCGTCAGTCCCATGAGATCGGACCCAGCACTGCGGGCATGGCTTGACATAAAAATTTCCCCTCGCTCAACCACGTCAGGTACTCTAGTTTTACGGGTGGAGTGGCATGCCGTCCAACTCCACCCTCCATCAAGTTAAAAGAGCAGTCAATTCAATAGTCCAAAACTATGCCAAGGTCGTCAACGAAAGGAGGAGAAGTGAAATGGGGAAATTTAAAAGGAGGAGGAGTAAAGGAGTTAAAGGTCCCAATGTTCAGTTGGATCCACAGCAGAGAGCGCAGGCATAAAGGGGCATACTCTCTCTGCAGTGGATCCCTAAGCCCCCCACCTCGTCAAGGAGTTGGGATCAGGGGGAATAACCTTACAGCCATAAAGATTTAGGTGACAGTAAATGTGAAACTGTGAAATATATTGCAGTTGATGAAAGGTTGTGACCTCTCAGACTATAGCAAGATAGAAAGTGTATATTGAAAAATTACTTTTTGAGACAGAAGAATTCAGCCTATTGAGACTTACAGATGAACGAACACATACTTGGTTTTGAAATGATACAAAACATACTTTTTACTCAAATACAATAAAACTGCTGATGACTAGTAATAGTGCAATTACTTCAGTGATCAGTGTGTTAGCCTGTTCCGCTTAGAATATAATCAACTTTGTATGCTCAATCTGAAATAAGTGACAAACATAAAAGAAATGTGACAAACATAAAATGATTTGTATTTCATTCTATCACTGTAAAACAATATCCATTTCTAAATCTTTAGAAACAACTGACCACAGATTAGCTTTCTGCAGATGTGTTAACATTCATAACTTAAAATTTTGGGAAATACATTCACTGACGGTCAACAGTCAACTACCAATATGCGTTACTTTAGCTGCTAGCAATTAATTTGTGATATGAGGATTATTAGAGGGATAGCGCGAACGCAGTCCCTCGCTACCATAAATTTCGCACCCGAGTTGACCACATTTGGGTCAATCGCAAGGGTCAGCACCACCGGAGTGCAATGGTGAGCCTCACCTTGGGGGAACCGCCTTCATGATCATGGTGTCCCCTGTGCCAGGTAAGTATGCTCAACCACCCTGCACTTGCACACAACATGCCGCACACTGCATACAATCAACGAATAGAAAACATATGATGGTATTAATGAATTATTACGAAATAATAACCCTACAGACTGATAGCATGTCTTTTTCATTGATAATTTCCAATTTGAAAAATCTGAATTATCCATAAAAGAGAGTAGAACAATTTCAAAAAAATTACAGAAGCGTCTGATGACATAATACAAGGTAGAGGTAAGTAAGCCTCAATTGCTTGCATTAGATTCACAAATATTACAGATTAAACATTATTCAGAACGTTCTAAACCTTTGGACATTACTCTTATCACTTAGGTTAACGTCAATTTCGGAATCGCTCATTTTATCCTGTTAATTTTTCAAATTAAATTCAACATTGAACGCAAGATAAGTATGATACAGCTCTAACATTTCTCACGACTCCCGTTAGGTGGTGCTTCGATCGCCGATGAATAAACAGCGGGAATTTTAAATAGTGCCAATTTCATTTATCAAGTTGAAGCGAGCAAAAGACTGGCTTAATTTAAAACAAGTGATGTTTCCTAGACAGAAAGTAAGGAGTATTTATTTGAAACGTGCGCTTAAAGCCAATTTCATTGTTTTCCTTTATTTACAGGATTAAAATTACTTATATCTGTTTTGAAAAGCTGAAACGTTCATGCAATGCAATTTAATATACAAGAGCTGATGTTTCTACTCATCCTTATCAAATTAAGAAAAAAATCTATGCATCGCCAGTTCTCAATACACACTATGGAGGGGCAAGCACTTCACATTTTGCCAAATTAGAGAGAACATCGAAGAAAAGTAACAGAAAAACTGACCTCGATCTGTGCTTTGTACCAAACCTCAATACCTGCATGTAATTCCAAAATGTTAGAAATTTAAACTCTACAAACATAATGCCAACTTATGTAAGATTTTTAAGTTACTGAACAGTGAGATTGCTTTAATGAGATAGATACATAATTCTCTATTCGGCTAAATACAGTGAAAAGAATGTTTACGAAAACAACCTAAAATGTTCACTTCCTGGTAAGAACAGTTGAATCGAACTCGGATCACTCGGTTGCGAGCCGAGGGTGCCCATTCACAATGAATAAACGAACCGTGAAATTCAGGCATGAGGCCACTTTTTTCTAGTTCTTCCATAAGCCAATGAAATGAAGTTGGATGTGGTTAGATAATAGGATGAAGAAATCTAGAAAATATTTCCACAGAGATACAGAATGCTCATTACGTATAAAATTAACTGCAATAATTGTAACATTTATCTGTACCCAGGTTTTCAAATGCCATTAATTAAACTACATGTATATGAAGTTTACCTTCATATACTCCAATTAACGATCATATATCTACAGACTACAGGTACGTAAAAGGGGATTGGAAGAACGTAACTAAGTATCCCTTGTGAGTAAAACTTCATTTTCTTTTCGACTTGGAAGTGATCGTTTTCTTTGGTGACTGTACCGTTATCTAACTACATTACATAAATTTTAAATTAATTACAACTTATAAAATTTAGCATTTTCCTTCCGATCTGATATTCATCTTATCAACCACTACTGATAAGTTACACCCTCAAAAGATGAGAGACATTCCTCACTAGAAGAGGAGAAAAAATAAACTGCAAGTCCCTCTTTTTTTAATGTTTTTTTTACTGTTATTCTTAAAATTAAAAAGATGCTTTAAATCAATCAGTAACTAAAATTTTATACCAAAAACATACCAATTGGAAACTATACTAGTTTTAAAAGTCCTTTGAAACACGGTCTCATATATACTAGACATACAAGCTAACACAGATTTATAAATAAACAAAACCTACCAGAGAAAACACTAAAAGAGGAAGGGCGGCACCAAAACCTCAGCCCAGAAGAAGGTTCTATACCAGGGAGGAGCTGGAGGAATCCAGGAGGGAAGCAGGATTCAGCAGGAAACGGAACAGCTCCAGGTCTGCATCAAGAAGACCTTCCCCCCAGCAAACAAATCCACAGGCACCTAAGCCATTGCCAAGGTCTATATACATCAAAACAGTCGATCTCAGGGACAGATTGACAGACTTCTCAAAACGCATCATAAAGGGAGACATCAATGCAGAAACTATCCAAGAGTGCATAGATGTACTTCTTAAGAGCTTCATCAAAGGAGCTTCCAAGTCCCCCTCCCCCTCTACCACTATGCAGGAGGCAGCGACCCAAGCTGCACCAAAACCCACTCCTCAAACCCCCTCACCTCTACCTTCCACATCCGCCCTCAACCCCTCACCTTCCACATCCTCTGACCAAATAAACCACACCCTCAACTCATCCAACTCACCCTCATCATCACCATCAACCACTGAAGGCATGACAGAGGAAACTGGAATAACATTCGCACCAAGGGACCCCAGACAGTTCTCCTCAACGTACCAATCATGCTGAACATCATCAATTGGAACGCTGGTGGAATAAGGACAAAGGCAGCTACACTAATTGCAGTCTGCAAAACAGAAAATGTGGACATCATTCTACTGCAAGAAACCATGCTAACAACTGGGACAAAATTCAGAATAACTGGATATAATGTCTACACAACCCCATGCATAGGCACAGACAGAGGATTGGCAATTCTCGTCAAGAATTCAATCCCAACAGCAAGAACACACAACCCAATCCCCTGTGGCAACAATGTGGAAACCCTAGCCGTGAGAATCACACTGCTAAACCAGAGGATAGATATATACAACATATATAGAAAAATACATAGAGAAGAACCAGGAGAACTACAGCTCACACAGCTCTTCGCACATGCAGCAGATTCACCAACAATTATATGTGGGGACTTCAACGCGCATCACCCTCTGCTATCATCCCCATCGGCCACAAACCAACCTGGAGAGCACATAGCCTTCTCTCTAGATGAGTTTGAAGGAGTCTCACTACTCAACTCAGGGCAACCTACACACATAAGAGGAGGCAGATTAGATTTGACATTTGCCACAACAACAATCAGACACCTAACAAGGTGGCAAGTACACACGACATTAGTGAGCGACCACTTTGCCACAGTAACAGAGCTGGAGATGCAGCAACTACCGCCAATACCGCCACCCCCTCCGACATGGAACCAAGACCTAGCAGATTGGGTTGTGTTTCGAAGAGTGGGCAGCACAATACACACCTCCAGAAGACATAGATCAGCTAGAAAAAGATCTAGTTGAGGCTATACACAATGCTGCAAACAGGGCAATGCCCATGAGAGTAGGAAGAAGAGACCACACCTACAAAGACTCCTGGTACTACTGCCCAGAAGTAAGAAGACTGAAAACCCTACTGAACAGGGTAACAAAAATTTATAGGAAAAGGACAACAGAAAACAGGGAACTACTACAAGCAGTCAAAAATGATGTTCAACAGCAGCTGCAAGAGATAAGAATTGAAAAGTGGATGGAATGGTGTACAAAACTATCACAGTACACATCTCTCTCGGAGCTATGGAAGTGGCTGAACAGAGTAGCCGGAAAGAAGAGAACACCCGTAGCAACTCACCCTCACCCACTAGAAGAAGCGGAAAGACTGGCAACATCCTTCGCCAATAGGACTAGCTCAGGTAACCTCTCCCCTGAAACAAGAAGAATTCAGGATCAACTAGCACCGATTCGATGGGAGGAGATCGATGCGGCCTGCCACAGACCAGACGATACTGACATCCCTTACACAGTAGAGGAACTGAAAGCAGTTTTTAAAGTTGGCAGAGACACAGCACCAGGAGCAGACAGGATAACATACACCATGATCAGCAAAATGGGTCCTGCAGGAGAAACAGCCTTTCTGAGAATCCTGAACAAAACACACATCGAGCACACAAGACCACAAACCTGGCGGCAGCAAGACACGCAGCCAATCCCCAAACCTAAAGATCCAGAGAACCCAAGACCAATCGCATTGGTGTCATGCATTGAGAAAACTGGAGAAAAAATGGTACTAAATAGAATGAAGTACAAGATTGGTCCACTGCACAAGCAGCTATATGCATATCAGGAAGGAGTCGGAACTACAGAGTGCATAACAGATGTTCTCAGCTATATAAATCAGAAGAAGGCCACAGTAGTCTTCATAGATTTTGAAAAGGCTTTTGAACTAGCCAGTCCAGCAGCAATACTACAATCAGTAGTAAGGAAGGGAGTCCAAGGACACTTACTAGCCATGACAAAAAACTACGTGCTGAGAAGGCAGGCCAGAGTAAAATTCCAAGGAGTGATGTCTACATTCCACGACTTGGAAAATGGCACCCCTCAGGGAGGAATTCTGAGTCCATTTTTATTTAATATACTAATGGAGAATATAGCCTCCCTGCAGCTTCCAGAAGGCGTAGAAATTCTTCATCTATGCCAATGATGTGTGTGTAGTAGCAAGGGGAGCTGTTAGAGTACCCAGAATGCAAAGGGCACTCAATGACATCAACAATAAATCAAATGAGCTAGGCCTAAAAATAAACATAAATAAAACAAAGGCCATGACAATAAAAGCCCACAGACCGCTGCAACCACTAACAATAGGAGCTGAGCCCATAGAATGGGTAGACAGCTACATGTACCTAGGAGTTGTCATAGATCAGCAGCTAACTTTCAAGGAAGAAATCAAGTACTTGAGAGAAAGAGCAAATGCAAGACTTGCTGCCATGAGATACATGTCATCCCTGAAGGAGGGAGCAAATGAACACATACAAAGGAAGTACTACCTAGCCTGCACTAGAACATTGGTGGACTATGCTGCCCCCACTCTGATAAGGCTGACAGAGGCTCAGAAAGAATCACTGGAGGTCATTCAAAACAATGCAATGAGACTCATGCTAGGAGCACCTACATGGACAAGGCTGTGCAACCTCAGGCTTGAAACTAACCTGCCAAAGCTAGAGGATAGGATTGCACAGCGAAATGTAAGCACAATGGCCAAGATGTTCCTCTCAGAAAGAGACTCTATCTCTAAGAAAAGAGCAAGAGAGGAACTTGCCAACACCCACCCGATTCAAACTTCGAGTTCCTATGGTAAGGACCAAAGTGAACAACATCAAAAGTCTAGGCATGGCAGAAACACTGCTGCAACTAGGTCCAGACACAACCACAGGGCACACAACAACTACCACCCTGGAAGAAGGACACTACAATATACAAATACACAAGCCTGCCAAGAGCAAAAGAGGACTGCACAGGAGAAGAGCTAAGAGCGGCAGCCTATGAAGCAATCAGAAACACTGAGACCATAGGGGCACAAACATACTACACTGATGGCACTGTAGATCCTGAGAATCAAACTACGGGAGCTGCAGTATATTCAAGAAACTTCACAGCCTGCTGGAGGACCTCCAACCACGCCTCCACTATGCAGACAGAGTTAACAGCAATAAGACAGGCACTGCTGTACTCACTGGAGAATGAAGTAGGGCCTGTAATCATCCACACAGACTCAAAGTCCTCAATGCAAGCCCTGCAACAACAGAAAATTAAAGAAAATAAGGCACTGCTGGCTGGAATTAAAACACTGCTACTCCCAGCCACGGCGAAAAGAGGAAGACCTGTCACCTTAAACTGGATACCCAGTCACATAGGAATTCCAGGCAATGAGAGGGCTGATGAGCTAGCCAAAAGTACAAAACACATTGACAGAGTGCAAGTACATATACAACCTGCACTGCAACAAGTCAAAAATGCAATGAAACCACTCTGCAAAGAAAAATTGATAAATGACCATCGTGAGTGGGTAGAAAAGAACTCACCGTCTGCCAGATGGTATAAGAAATCGACTGGTCTAGTGCCTCCTCCCATAGACAGGCACACACCAAGAAAACTTGCTGTGATCATCCACAGACTCAGGCTAGGATATAAAGCCTGCTGGAAATTGTGGAAAACAGTGTCAGACCATGTGAACACTGTCAAGAAGAAACACAGCAACCACTCCTTCACTACCTGCTGGAATGCAGAGAAACAGCACAGCTAAGAGGTGCAGCACAAAATGCAATACCTGCACAAGATGCTGAGCATGCAGCTGCCACAGTCACAAAGACAATCATTGAAACTTAGAAGAGCATGCCCAGGTGCTCTACAACCTACCTCCACCAAGGTAATCAAACTAATAAAATCAATCACCCTCATCACATCCCCTCATTGTAAGGCTCTATCCACATCATCCACTATCATTCTTTTAAACACTTTACCTACAACTAAAAATCCTCCCGCAGGGACCCAAGGGAGTAAAGGGTTGGACAACCCCACCTGCACCGCTTCTCGATTTTCGAAAGCCTTACACTCATTCAAACTTCTTCTATAATATGACATGATGGCCCTCTCTTACTGACACCATCATCCTTCCCCTGTCCACTCCTATCTCTACAACTAAAGATATTTCCAATTTCAAAAAAAACTAACCATGTACCTAAAGAATCTTTTCAGATCACCTACGGGCCGAACAAGGGAAAGGCCCGTGCCAACAAGAAGTGTTGGCTTAATACAACAACAACAACAACAACAACACTAAAAATCAAATTTGCGCTTCATGTACACCCAATCAAAGGGAAATGAAACTTTCGAAACAGAGCATAAAATAAACAATCAGAAATCATATATTGCCACTAACAGACGCTTGATGAAATATATAGACTGAAGAAAAAATCAGTGCAACACTACCAACTACACAATCGTGTACTAATTGAGGTAGGAAATAACTGATGGAGTATACACCTATTCTTCCAAAAGCTTTAGAGAATGTAAAATGAAATGAATGAAAATAACAACTCTGAATCCTTGAAATATACGGACATGAGAACCCTTACAAAAATAAGAGAATCAAAACATCCATTTATGGCCTAGTGCCAGGCCGGGGAAAGACTATTCGACACTCATTTATGAATAGACTTCAACGTATTGATAATACAAATCATAAAAATAAAAGCTTCATACGTATGTAAAAAATTATAATTTGATAAACCTTGTAAATAGCCCTACAACCCTAAAGACTTAACCTTAGGTGACAGTAAATGTGAAAGGGTGAAATATATAGCAGTTGACGAAAGACTGTAACATCTCGCACTATGGCAACATGGAAAGTGCATATTGAAAAATTACTTTTCGAGACAGACGAGAATTCAGCCTATTAACTTACAGATGAACAAACACATAGTTGTTTTTGAAACTATACAAAACATGTCGTTTTACTCAAATATACAATAAAAATGCTGATGGATAGTAACAGTGCAATTACTTCAGTGATCAGTGTGTTAGCGTGTTCAACTTAGAATATAATCAACTTCACATGATCGCTAAGAAAGAAGTGACAAATATAAAATGAGTTACATTTCATTCTATCCACTGTAAACAAAATCCTTTTCTAAATCTTTAGAGACAACTGACCAAAGATTAGCTTTCTGCAGATGTGTTGTATTCATAACTTAGAAGTTTTAGAAAAGACATTTACTGACGGTCAACAGTCAACTAACTCCCATAATGCAATGTTACTTTGGCTGTTGGCAATTAATTTGTGATATGAGGATTATTAGAGGGATAGCGCGAACGCAGTCCCTCGCTACCAAAAATTGCGCACCCGAGTTGACCACATTTGGGTCAATCGCAAGGGTCAGCACCACCGGAGTGCAATGGTGAGCCTCACCTTGGGGGAACCACCTTCGTGATCATGGTGTCCCCTGTGCCAGGTAAGTATGCTCAACCACCCTTCACTTGCACACAACATGCCGCAAACTGAACACAATCCATGAACAGAAAACTTATGATGGTATTAATGCATATTTACGATATAACAATCCTACAGACTGATAGCATGTCTTTTATAGTTAATAATTTTCAATTGCAAAAGTTTGAATTATCCATAAAGGAGAATAAAGACTTTAAAAAATAAAAGAAACGTCCAATGACATTCATATAATAGATATAGACTAACCCACAGCCTCGACTGATCGCATTTAATCAACAAATGCTACAAAATAAAAGTTATTCAGCACGTTCTATAAAACTTTGGCCATTACCCTTATCATTACCACTATTGTTAATTTCTGAACCGCTAATTTTATCCACTCAATTTATCAAATTACAATTCAATGTTGAATGCAGTAGCCAATAGCCATGTCTAACACTTCTCACGATTCCCGTTGGGTGGTGCTTCGATCGCCGATGAACAGGCAGCGGGAATTTTAAATATGTCATTCGCATATTATATGTTGAAGCGAGCAAAAGGCAGGCTTAATTTAAAACATGGGTTCTCAACTTGGGGGTCATGACAAGAATTTATGGAGGCCATAGCAGACTGTGACAAAATTACAAATTATACATTTCATTATAAAATATTGTTAGAAGTCGGAATATATATAAAATGCACCACTCTGTCCCGGCAGAAGAAAAAAAAATATTTTAAATTTAAAAAAATGATTCGGCTGCCAAAATCTATACTAAGAAAAATCACCGAATGTATCCTGGTGTTCAATGCATCGATCACATACCCAAAATTTAGTGAAATTGCAATTCGGCTAAGCTTTCCTTTTTCATATTGAACTACTATACCTATTTATGTGAGTCTGGTTTCTACACTCTTCTACAAATTATGAATTCGACCCAGTACCGATTAAATGTGGACCCCGACATGAGATGAGCTTTGTCAATGACAACCTCAGATTCATCAACCGATTGGAAATTATCAATTTCAAGCTTCACACTGAAGTGTTCATAATATATAAAGATAATTGGGCTTTTTCCTCAATAAATTAATATTTCCTCTGAGGCTATATGGTGTCGCTAGTGACGGCTATAGTAGATTCACATCAACCGTGCATTTGATGTCTAGGCCAGTCCCTTACAACGCTCCTGATTGGCTGTTGATAAGCCAATCACGGGGCTGGAAACTGTCTCTCTTTCGAGAGTTCATATAGGCAGGATGTATGTTTCACCTCTCCTGAGGGATACTTTTGAAAGACGTATCCCTCAGGAGAGCTGGAACATAGATCTTACCCATGTGAAGTCTCTCGAGAGACTCTTAGTTTCCAGCCCTGTGATTGGCTTATCAACAGCCAATCAGGAGCATCGTAAGGGACTGGACTAGACATCAAACGCACGGTTGATGTGAATCTACCATAGTCTCTTGTAGTATAGTGATTTAATTGTAGACATTAAGCATACTACAGAAATTCATCAACTAAGAGCATCATATAACTGTCAAGATTGTAATTAATTTATTTCTTGTAAAGTACCGGTGTTTTCGTCATCAAAATCTTATTTACTTATAAGTTTTATCCTTTTTTTACCTCTATTTTATTGGGGGGTGGGGTGTAGAAATTTGGAGCCATACGAAAAGGTTGAGAATTCCACGAATGCAGTGAAAAAGAGTCAGAACCACCGATTTGAAACAATAGTGTTGGTTCCTAAACAGAAAAGTAAGTGTATATTTGAAACTTGTATGCTGCAAGACAATTTCACTGTATCTCTTTATTTAAAGGATTAAAAAGCTGAAACGTTCATGAAATGCAATAATGTAAAAAACACTGATGCTTCTATTCATCCTTACGATTCAAATCCACTAAACAAATGTACGCATTGCCACAATTCTCAATAGACACTATGAAGGGGAAGCATTGTATATTTTACCAAAATAGAGAGAACTTCCCAGCAACAGAAAAGCGGATCTCGATCTGTACTTTGTACCCAGGTGGAATACCTGCATGCTATTCCAAAATGCTGGAAATTTAAACTCTACAAAACATAACGCGAACCTGCTTGTATAAGAATTTTTAGCATGAATTACCGAACAATGAGCTTTCTTTCATCAAACAGTTATATATTTAATTATTCAATTATTACTGTAATAAAAAAAAATAACGAAAATAAACCTGAAACGTTCATCTCCTAGCAAGACCTGTTTTATCTGTTTGTTTGTTTGTATGGTATGGTGGTTTTTACGTTGCATGGAACCAGTAGTTATTCAACAACGGGACCAACGGCTTAACGTGACTTCCAAACCACGTCGGGAGTGAACTTCTATCACGAAGAAATACACATCTCTCACTCCTCAGTGGAATGCCCGAGAATCGAACTCCCGGCCACCGAGGTGGCACGCCAACACCAAACCGACCACGCCACTGAGGCGCTCGACCCGTTTTATCGAACGCGAGTCCCTTGGTAGCGAGCCAAGGGTATCCCTTCTTAAAAACAATGAAGGAACGAACCGTGTCATTCAGGCACTAGGCCACTTTCTGCTGGTTCCTGTACAGGCCAATGAAATGAAATTTGAATTGGTTAGACAACAGGATAAAGATATCCCGAAAATATTTACACACACTTGCAATAATTGTAACCAGGTTTTCAAATGCCATTAAATAAACTAAGTAAGTAATGATAGGGTTCATATATAACTGGAAAGTTTACATTTTTATACTCTAGACTTACGATATTGCATTACGGTCGCGAACCCGAAGCCACTACATAATTCAAAATATGGAAATATACCAACCATCATACATCTACAGGTATGTAAAAAGGGTCTGGAGAAACGTAACTTAGTATCCCATGTGAGTAAACCTTCATTTTCTTTTCGACTTGTAAGTTATCGTTTTCTTTGGTGACTGCATCGTTACCTTACTATGCATTTAATATATTTGAAATTAATTGTAACTTATAAAAGTTAGAATCTTCTTCAGATCCGATATCCATCCTATCAAACATGACTGAAAAGTCACGGCATCAAAAGATCAGAGACATCACTCACTAGAACTGGAGAAAAAAAAAACCCTAGTACATCAAGTCAAGGAGAACATAAGCCCCTCTCCTACTGCTTTTTTTTTTTTTTAACCAGTATTCCTTAACCGGCAAAAGACGCTTTAAATCATAAGGAACAACTCCGAATCAACACGGTTCCACATTCCTTGTACTACTAATGTACCAGCAATTATAAGTTTTTATGGCCAAAAACATAGCAATTGGAAACTATTGTAGCATTAAAAGTCCTTTCAAACATGGTTTTATATGCAGACAAATACGAGCTAACACAGTATAAACAAATATTTAGAAATGATATACTGCCACTAGCAGACGCTTGAGAAAAATTCATTCCAATACAACCAACTATACATACAATCGTGGACCAAGGTAAGAAATAACTGAAGGATTATATATTTATTCTTCCAAAAGCATTAGAAAATGTAATAATAAATGAATGAATATAACAACTCTGAATCCTTGAATTATACAAACCCTTACAAAACTAAGAAAATGAAAAAATATCCATGTATGACCCAGTGCCAGGCATGGAAAGACTATTTGCCTTTATATATAGGCTTCAACTTATTGATAATAATATGCAAAACACAACAATAAAGCTTCATACACATCCTAAAAAATGATAATTTGATAAACCATGCAAATAACTTTATAACCCTAAAGATTTAGGAGACAGTAAATGTGAAACTGTGAAATATATAGCAGTTGATGAAAGGTTGTGACCTCTTACACTATAGCAATATGGAAAGTGTATACAGATTGAAAAATTACTTTTTGAGATAGACGAGAATTCAGCCTATTGACTTACAGATGAACGAACACATACTTGGTTTTGAAATGATACAAAAATGTTATTGTTATAATACAATTAAGTTTGTTCATACTTACCTGGCAGATATATATATAGCTGTATTTTCTGACGTCCGACAGAATTTCAAAACTCGCGGCACACGTAGTGGGCGGCCAGGTGGTAGTACCCATTCCCGCCGCTGGGAGGCGGATATCAGGAACCATTCCCATTTTCTATTCATATTTTATTCATGACCCTTGTCTCCTGAGGGGAGGAGGGTGGGCACTCTAATTATATATATCTGCCAGGTAAGTATGAACAAACTTAATTGTATTATAACAATAACATTTTGTTCATGAAACTTACCTGTCAGATATATATATAGCTGAATCCCACCTTCGGATGGTGGGTAGAGACAGAATAGGATTTTTAGGAAACTTAAATTAAGTAAAAATTTACTTCTTGGTTCCTTACCTGATAGCAAAGTAGACTCTGTGATTACTGTCACTTAAGCCTGCTTCTGCTTTTATCAGAGTTGCCAGCCAGGTGTAGACCTGTAGTGCTGGTGCACTCTGGATGCTCTGTCAACGGGGACGTGACCTCAATGTGACAAGACCATCTAGCCAAACATATGGCAGTAACACAGCAACCGACCACCACCTGACCAACTAACCAAAAAACCCCTGACAGTTAAACTAAAGAATGGGAGATTTCCACAGAAGATCTCACCATCAACCAAAAACACAATAAAAAACTAACCTAAACTAAGCTAATGGATAGGGAGAGAGCTACCTTCAGCCCCAAAACTGTGTCTGCCGAAATGTAAGGCCCCAAAGAACTACAGTTCTCGTAGATCGTTCTCACATCCCGGAGGTAATGTGAGGCGAATACGGAATTGCTCCTCCAAAAGGTGCTATCAAGGATATCTTTGATAGACATATTCCTTTGGAAGGCAAGAGAAGTAGCTACGGCTCTGACTTCGTGAGCTTTCACTTTAAAGAGGCTCAAATCAGTCTTCTGGCAAGATGAATGAGCCTCTTTAATGACGTCCCTCAAGAAGAAAGCCACAGCATTCTTCGACAACGGCAAATCTGGTCTCTTCACCGAGCACCAGAGATTACCTGAGGGACCTCTTATCTCTTTAGTTCTATTAACATAGAACTTGAGAGCCCTGACAGGGCACAGGGCTCTCTCTGGTTCTTGACCCACGAGACCCGACATACCTTTGATTTCAAAGCTCCTCGGCCAAGGATTAGACGGGTTATCGTTTTTTGCCAAAAAAGACGGGCTCAACGAGCAGACAGCGTTGTCCCCCTTGAAGCCCACTAGGCTACTGAACGCTTGGATTTCACTAACTCTCTTCGCCGTCGCCAGAGAAGCTAGGAAAAGCGTTTTCCTCGTCAAGTCCCTTAGAGAAGCTTCGTGGAGAGGCTCAAAGGGACTTAGCATTAGATGTTTCAAAACCACATCGAGATTCCATGAGGGTGGTCTTGCCTGTGGAATCTTGGAGGTTTCGAACGACCTTAAGAGATCGTGTAGATCCTTATTGTCAGAGAGGTCCAGTCCTCTGTGGCGAAAAACGGCAGACAACATACTCCTATAACCTTTAATTGTAGGAACTGCCAATTTCTGCACATTTCTTAAATAGAGCAAGAAATCTGCTATCTGGTTCACAGAGGTCGTGGAAGAGGAAATTCCTTCCTTTCTGCACCATGCCCTGAAGGAGGCCCACTTAGACTGGTAGACAGCTCTTGAAGAGGCTCTTCGAGCATTAGCGATTGCTCTCGCAGCTGCCTTTGAAAAGCCTCTCGCTCTGGCCAACTTTTCGATAGTCTGAACGCAGTCAGAGCCAGAGCGGAGAGGTTTTGGTGATACCTTTTGAAGTGAGGCTGTCTGAGTAGATCTCTCCTCCAGGGCAACGTTCTTGGGAAGTCCACAAGGAAAGTCATGACCTCTGTGAACCACTCTCTTGCTGGCCACATCGGGGCAATCAGAGTCAACCTTGTCCCTTCTGAAGCTGCGAACTTCCTCATGACCTCCCCCATGATCTTGAATGGGGGAAAGGCGTAAAGATCTAGGTCTGTCCAGTTCCAGAGCAACGCGTCCACCGCAATTGCCCCTGGATCCAGAACCGGGGAGCAATACAGAGGAAGCCTCTTCGTCCTCGACGTAGCGAATAGGTCGACTAAGAGGACGTCCCCACAATCTCCATAATTGTTGACAGACTTCCTGGTGCAAGGTCCATTCTGTTGGCAGAATCTGATTTCGTCGACTGAGAAGGTCCGCCCTGACATTCTGAACCCCTGCCACGAATCTCGTCAGGATCTTGATGTGCCTTGCGTCTGCCCATAGCAGAACTTCCCTAGCAAGGAGAAAAAGGGATCTGGAGCGAGTTCCTCCCTGATTCTTTAGATATGCAAGGGCTGTGGTACTGTCTGAGTTGACTTGAACAACCTTGCCTGACAGTTTGTCTTCGAAGAACTGCAGCGACAGGAATATCGCTGCCAGTTCCTTTACATTGATGTGCCAGGCTACCTGTTCCCCTCTCCAGGAGCCTGACACTTCCTCCCCCCCTAGTGTTGCTCCCCAACCGGAAATGGAAGCGTCTGAGAACAACACTAGGTCGGGGCTCAGAAGATTTAGGGAGAAGCCCTCTCGTAACTTCTGAGGGTCGAGCCACCATCTTAAGTGGTCTTTTACTTTGTTTGAGATCCTTAGGATCGCATTCAGGTCCTCCTTCGACTTCCATTCTTCCGCAAGGAAAAATTGAAGAGGCCTGAGGTGCAGTCTTCCCAGCGAGACAAACTTTTCCAGCGAGGAAATGGTGCCCAGCAGACTCATCCACTCCCTCGCCGAACAAGCTTCTCTCCCTAGGAAGGCTGCGACTTTCTCTAAACCCAGCCGCTGACGTTCCTGGGATGGAAACGCCCGAAAAGCCACTGAATCCATCTGAATCCCCAGATACACGATGGACTGTGTCGGGGTCAGATGCGACTTTTCGGAGTTGACCAAAAGACCCAGAGATTTTGCTAGGGCTAACGTCAACTGAAGGTCCTTCAGACATTTTCGTCTCGACGACGCTCTGATCAGCCAATCGTCGAGGTCGAGGGATATCCTGATCCCTGAAGAATGGAGCCACTTCGCTACATTCCTCATTATCATTGTAAAACCATTGGGGCCGTGCTGAGACCAAAACAAAGGGCTCTGAATTGCCAAACCCTGTTGTCTAAGACGAATCTCAGGTACTTCCTTGAAAGAGGGTGGACGGGGACGTGAAAGTACGTGTCCTGCAGGTCCAGAGACACCATCCAGTCGCCAGGTCTCAAGGCTCCTAGCACCGACTGAGGCGTCTCCATTTTGAACTTGTTCTTCTCCACAAAAAGATTGAGCCTGCTCACATCCAGGACTGGGCGCCAACCCGACGACTGCTTCGGTACCAGGAAAATCCTGTTGTAGAAGCCCGGTGACCCAGGTCCAAGACTTGCTCCACCGCTCTTTTTTCGACCATCTGGTCTAAAAGATCGAAAAGGATACTTTTCTTCTCTCCCTGATAAGACGGAGAGAGGTCTCTGGGAGTTGATGTTAAAGGAGGAGGATGTAAAAAGGGGATCTTGTACCCCTGCTCTACGATCTTGAGAGTCCAAAAATCCGCCCCTCTCTGCCTCCATGCCTCCGCAAAGAACTTCAGCCTGGCCCCGACTGGCGTCTGAAGGACAAGATCATTTGGTGGATTTCGGTTTAAATGAAGCTCTTCCTCTCGAAAAACCTCTCCCTCGAGGAGCTGCTCTCGAGGGGGGTGCCCCGCGAAAGGGTTTGACTTTCTTCGGGGGTTTACCGAATGAAGATGTGGAAGGAACTGCTGGGCATCTTGAAGACTGTACCAAGAGGTCCTGGGTCGCCTTCTCCTGCAAACTCGTTGCAAGATCCTTTACCATAGCCTGGGGGAAGAGATGGTCCGAAAGAGGCGCAAAGAGCAATTCCGCTTTCTGAGCGGGAGAAACCGACTTCGCGGTAAAATTACATAACAGAGCTCTTTTCTTTAGGAAAGCCGTTCCAAAATGAGAAACTAGCTCTTCCGAACCATCCCTGACGGCCTTGTCCATAAACGACAACACGCTGGACAGCTCCCCCAGACTGAGAGAATCAGGACTTCTAGACTGAAAGTCCAAAACTCCCAAGCACCAGTCTAAGAAATTAAAGACACTCAAAGTGCGCAGCAGTCCCTTCAATGGTGGTCCGTCTCCACAGGAGTCCAGGACACCTTAGCAGACGATAAGAGGGACCTCCTCTGAGCGTCCACTAAACTGGAGAAGTCCCCAAGAGCGGACGAAGGAACCTTTACTCCCACGTCCTCCTTGGTTTCATACCAAATTCCTCCTTTCCCGGAGAGTCTAGAGGGAGGAAGGGCGAAAGTGGTCTTGCCCTGGTCCTTCCTTCGAGACATAAAATCTTGTAGCTTCTTGAAAGCCCTCTTGGTCGAAAGCGACATCTTCATTTCAACGAACTCAGGGGTCTTAAATGACTTAGAAGACGAAAGCTGAGAGGGAGGAGACCTAGGGGCTGCCGGCTGAAACTTATCCCCGAAGGATGAACGTAACAGCCGCACAAGAACCTTATAGTCCGAGACAGCTGAAGCTACAGGAGGTTCTTCTTCAACTGAACTCCCTGGACTACTAAGTTCCCCTTCCTCCCTAAGAGGAACTGGAGAACGTCCATCCGGAGAGGGCGTAAGTCCAGCAGTCTTAGGCCTGAACAAAGACTTCCGTTGATTGGAAGTCACCGCTTCAGGTACGGAATCACCCTTACGACGATCCTTTGAAGGACGGACATCCTGCGAACGTAGCGAGTCCTTTGAAGCAACGGGAACTGTCTTACCAGACACGTCCCTACGAGAGGAAGCGCGAGCTTCCTGACGAGAGGCGCCAAAAGCGTCCTGCTTAGCCAAGCAAGCGTCCTGCTGAGCGTCCTCAAAAGCGTCCTGCCTCGTCCGAAAAGCGTCCTGCTTCGAACGGCGAGCGTCCTGCCGAGCGTCCTCAAAAGCGTCCTGCCGAGAGCGCAAAGCGTCCTGCTTCGAACGGCGAGCGTCCTGCCGAGAGCGCAAAGCGTCCTGCTTCGAACGACGAGCGTCCTCCAAAGCGTGTGCGAAAGATCTACTCGGAGAACGAGAACGGTGACAATCCGGAGGTGGAGAGAGAGACGAACGAGAATGAGACTGCTTCGTCCTCTTGACGGGCAGCCTAACGTCCTTTCTCCGCTTAGGCTCGACTGCTGCTGGGCGAGTCCTTTGAGCCATGAGAGACGTAATCTGGTCCTGAAGGGACACAAGGATATCCTTCGTAGGTGACGAAGGAGCAGAAGAAGGGGCAGGACTGACCCTGCGAGAAGGCGAGGGGCGAGGGGACGCCTCCTTCCTTCTAGCAGGTACAGCTACCTGCATCTCAGGTGAACACGCCTGTGCGCGCAAACCAACGTCCTCGTCGGTTGAGGCTCTACCTCTCTTCTGAGGAGGAAAAGCGTCATACGCGTCCTCTGACGAAAGTGGTGACATAGGACGTGAAGCGTCCTCAAAACGAAAAGTCCTTTTCAACGGACGCGAGTCTCTCCGAGCGCTCCACCCCTTGCGCGGGGAGGACGCTTCGGAGGACGAAAAGCAATCCTTCAGGACGCGCGCTCGTGCGCGCTCCTTGGCAGCCTGGGACTTAGCAACAAGGCCTGCCGAAGGGACGCCAGATCGGTGGGGAGCCCCCGTAACCCTCTTGCGGCTTTCGACATACCCACTCCCTGAGTCCTGGGAGTCCGCATAGAGGGTCTAGGACCTAGAGGCATTATGGGGCCGATCTGACGCCCCCTCCACAACACTAGGGGCACTATCACAAACTTTCACAGGGCCAGTTTCTAAGGCCAACACTTTCGATTCAAGAGCGCGAATAGACTCAAGAATCAGAGAAAGGGTGTTACCTTCTCCAGACACAGCAATAGGGCCCGAAGGCAACAAAACAGGATTAGGTTGAACAAAATCTACCGGTGTTAGAGGAGGAGAAATGTTACATTCCTTACCTTTTGTAGAACTGCTCTTGGAGGAAGACCTCCTGACTCTATCGCGCTCCAATTTACGTCGATAGGTCTCATACATCTTCCATTTATCATCTGACAAATCCTTGCATTCATTGCACCGATCATCAACCAAGCAAACATGCCCCCTGCATTCCATACAAACTGTGTGAGGATCAACTGAAGGTTTAAGAAGCCTCACCTTACATTCACTCCTCACACACACTCTGAAACTCCCTGTACTTGATCCCGACATCATGTACACAGAAAAGCCAATCCAAAATCAAAAACCAATCCACTATTACGCGTGCCAATCCAACAATCCAGAAGTCGATACCAAAAGTCAATCCAGATAATTTAAAGCGAGATAAATCAAAAATCCTAGACGGAGGTACTGCAAACAGTTGTTTCCAGCACCGGCGACAGAAAAAATATGAATAGAAAATGGGAATGGTTCCTGATATCCGCCTCCCAGCGGCGGGAATGGGTACTACCACCTGGCCGCCCACTACGTGTGCTGCGAGTTTTGAAATTCTGTCGGACGTCAGAAAATACAGCTATATATATATCTGACAGGTAAGTTTCATGAACAAACATACTTTTTACTCAAATGCAATAAAACTGCTGATGACTAGTAATAGTGCAATTACTTCAGTGATCAGTGTGTTAGCCTGTTCCGCTTAGATTATAACCAACTTTGTATGCTCAATCTGAAATAAGTGACAAACATAAAAGAAATGTGACAAACATAAAATGATTTGTATTTCATTCTATCCACTGTAAAACAATATCCATTTCTAAATCTTTAGAAACAGTCAAACAACTGACCACAGATTAGCTTTCTCCAGATGTGTTAACATTCATAACTTAAAATTTTGGGAAAGACATTGACTGACAGTCAACAGTCAACTACCAAAATGCGTTACTTTAGCTGCTAGCAATTAATTTGTGATATGAGGATTATTAGAGGGATAGCGCGAACGCAGTCCCTCGCTACCATAAATTGCGCACCCGAGTTGACCACATTTGGGTCAATCGCAAGGGTCAGCACCACCGGAGTGCAATGGTGAGCCTCACCTTGGGGGAACCGCCTTCGTGATCATGGTGTCCCCTGTGCCAGGTAAGTATGCTCAACCACCCTTCACTTGCACACAACATGTCGCACACTGCATACAATCAACGAATAGAAAACATATGATGGTATTAATGAATTATTACGAAATAATAACCCTACAGACTGATAGCATGTCTTTTTCAGTTGAAAATTTCCAATTTGAAAAGTCTGAATTATCCATAAAAGAGAGTAGAACAATTTCAAAAAAATTACAGAAGCGTCTGATGACATATACAAGGTAGAGGTAGGTAAGCCCATAGCATCAATTGCTTGCATTCAATTCACAAATATTACAAATTAAACATTATTCAGAATGTTCTAAACCTTTGAACATTACTCTTATCACTTAGGTTAACGTCAATTTCGGAATCACTCATTTTATCCTGTTAATTTTTCAAATTAAATTCAACGTTGAACGCAAGATAAGTATGCTACAGCTCCAACATTTCTCACGACTCCCGTTAGGTGGTGTGCTTCGATTGCCGATGAATAAACAGCGGGAATTTTAAATATTGCCAATTTCATTTATCAAGTTGAAGCGAGCAAAAGACTGGCTTAATTTAAAACAAGTGATGTTTCCTAGACAGAAAGTAAGGTGTATTTATCTGAAACGTGCGCTTAAAGCCAATTTCATTCTTCTCCTTTATTTACAGGATTAAAATTACTTATATCTGTTGAAAAAGCTGAAACGTTCATGCAATGCAATTTAATATACAAGAGCTGATGTTTCTACTCATCCTTATCCAATTAAGAAAAAAATCTATGCATCGCCAGTTCTCAATACACACTATGGAGGGGCAAGCACTTCACATTTCACCAAATTAAAGAGAACATCGAAGAAAAGTAACACAGAAAAACTGACACCGATCTGTGCTTTTTACCAAAGCTCAATACCTGCATGTAATTCCAAAATGTTAGAAATTTAAACTACAAACATAATGCCAACCTATATAAAATTTTTAAGTTACTGAACAGTGAGATTTCTTTAATGAGACGGGTACATAATTCTCTATTCGGCTATATACAGTAAAAAGAAAGTTTACGAAAACCTAAAATGTTCATTTCCTAGCAAGACCAGCTGAATCGAACTCGGGTCTCTTGGTAGCGAGCCGAGGGTATCCCTGCTCAAAAACACAATGAATGACCGAACCCTGAAATTCAGTCACGAGGCCACTTTCTGCTAGTTCTTGCATAGGCCAATAAAATGAAGTTGGAATTGGTTAGAAAACAAGATGAGGAGATCTAGAAAATATTTACACACACAGATACAGAATACTAATTACGTATAAAATCAACTGCAACAATTGTAACATTTATCTGTACCCAGGTTTTCAAATGCCATTAACTAAACTAAGTAATGGTATGGTTCATATAATTGAAGTTTGCCTTCATATACTCTACTTAACAATCATATATTTACAGGTACGTAAAAAGGGTTTGGAAGAACGTAACTACTATGTATCCCTTGCAAGGAAAACGTCATTTTCTTTTAGACTGGTAAGTGATCGTTTTCTTTGGTGATTGTACCGTTATCTAACTACATTTATCAAAGTTAGCTTTTTTTCTTCAGATACGATATCCATCTTATCAACCACTACTGAAAAGTCACATCATCAAAAGATGAGAGAAATCATTCACAAGAGTAGGAGAAGAAATAAACCAGTATTCCTGATACGGAAAAAGACGCTTTAAATCAATTAGTAACTAAGATTTTAAGGCCAAAAACATAACAATTGGAAACTGTACTAGTATTAAAAAGTCCTTTGAAACACAGTCTCATATATACTACACACATACGAGCTAACACAAAGATTTTTAAAAATAAACAAAACCCACCACGGAGATAAAACTAAAAATTAAATTTACGCTTCGTAGACACCCAGCCAAAGGGAAAAGAAACTTTTGAAACTGAGCATAAAAGAATTAATCAGAAATGATATACTGCCACTAACAGACGCTTGACTAGTTGTATGAAATATACATACTGAGAAAAAAAAATTAGTGCAATACTACCAACTACACAATCGTGTACCAATTAAGGTAGGAAATAACTGATGGAGTATACACCGATTCTTCCAAAAGCATTAGAGAATGTAAAATGAAATGAATGAAAATAACAACTCTGAATCCTTGAAATATACGGACATGAGAACCCTTACAAAAATAAGAGAATCAAAACATCCATTTATGGCCTAGTGCCAGGCCGGGGAAAGACTATTCGACACTCATTTATGAATAGACTTCAACGTATTGATAATACAAAACATAAAAATAAACGCTTCATACGTATGTAAAAAAATTATAATTTGATAAACCTTGTAAATAGCCCTACAACCCTAAAGACTTAACCTTAGGTGACAGTAAATGTGAAAGGGTGAAATATATAGCAGTTGATGAAAGACTGTGACCTCTCGCACTATGGCAACATGGAAAGAGCATATTGAAAAACTACTTTTCGAGACAGACGAGAATTCAGCCTATTGACTTACAGATGAACGAACACATAGTTGTTTTTGAAACTATACAAAACATATCTTTTTACTCAAATATACAATAAAAATGCTGTTGGATAGTAACAGTGCAATTACTTCAGTGATCAGTGTGTTAGCGTGTTCAACTTAGAATATAATCAACTTCATATGATCGCTCAGAAAGAAGTGACAAATATAAAATGAGTTACATTTCATTCTATCCACTGTAAAACAAAATCCATTTCTAAATCTTCAGAGATAACTGACCACAGATTGCTTTCTGCAGATGTGTTATATTCATAATTGAAAAGTTTTAGAAAAGACATTCACTCTGACGGTCAACAGTCAACTACCAAAATGCAACGTTACTTGGCTGCTGACAATTAATTTGTGATATGAGGATTATTAGAGGGATAGCGCGAACGCAGTCCCTCGCTACCAAAAATTGCGCACCCGAGTTGACCACATTTGGGTCAATCGCAAGGGTCAGCACCACCGGAGTGCAATGGTGAGCCTCACCTTGGGGGAACCGCCTTCGTGATCACGGTGTCCCCTGTGCCAGGTAAGTATGCTCAACCAACTTTCACTTGCACACAACATGCCGCATACTGAACACAATCCACGAACCGAAAAAATATGATGGAAATAACGAATAATTACGGATTTCTGATCTTACAAACTGATAGCATATGTTTTACAGCAAATAATTTTCTATTTCCAAATCTGAATTATCCATAAAAGAGTATAGAATGACTTCAAAAAATATAAGAAACTTCCTATGAGATACATATAGAAGGGCAAGAGACAAGCCCGTAGCCTCGATTGATCACATTGAATCCGCAAACATTACAAAATAAACGTTATTCGGCACGTTCTAAACCTTTGGGCATTACCCTTATCATTTCTAGTTGTAGCATAGGACACTGAAATGAAGTTGGGAGTGGTTAGAGAACAAGATGAAGAGATCTAGAAAATATTTACACTAAAAAACATATAGAATATTGATTACGTATAAAATCAACTGGCACAATTGTAACGTTTTCTGTAATGAAGTTTTCAAGTTTCTATAACTATGTAAGTACTGGTGAGGTTCACAAACTCATAGTTTTACAACGTAGCGTAATGGTCATGAATAAATTAGCCTCAGTGTAATTCAAATTATGTAAATAAATTTTAGAAGACCTAAATGATTTCTAAGATTAACCAAATTACATATATATATATATATATATATATATATATATATATATATATATATATATAAGTCATATCACATTTCCGTGATTCATATACATATATCGAGCTACAATGTCCTTTAATATCTAATTCGCTCTACCTCGGAATTAATATATTTTCATATATGCTTAACCGAGGGGGAATTTTTTTCTCGATAATAGACTTGCCCGGACCAAGGCGCGAACTCATGGATCCTTTCAAATCCAGGAACGTCAGTGAAGCTTTACCTACTACACCACCACCGCGAGAGGTGTAGTAGGTAAAGCTTCACTGACGTTCCTGGATTTGAAAGGATCCATGAGTTCGCGCCTTGGTCCGGGCAAGTCTATTATCGATTAAAAAAATTCTCCCCTCGGTTAAGCATATATGAAAATATATTAATTCCGAGGTAGAGCGAATTAGATATTAAAGGACATTGTAGCTCGATATATATATATATATATATATATATATATATATATATATATATGTGAGTATGTGTGTAAAATAAATAAATAAATATATATATATATATATATATATATATATATATATATATATATATATATATATATATGTATATATTTTGTATATTAGGGAGAACATTACTAAGTATCCCTTGTGAGTAAACCTTCATTCTCTTTTCGACTTGCAAGTGATCGTTTTCTTTGGTGACTGCACCGTTATCGACCTACTTTATAAAAATCTGAATTAATCAAAACTTACAAAAGTTAACATTTTCGTCACATCCGATATCCATTTATTAAACATATCTGAAAAGACATGTCATCAAAGGATAAGGAATCACTCACTAGAACAGGTGAAAAAATGAAATAAACCCTTGTAAACATCCCCAGTCAAGGAGAAAAATAAGCTGAATAAGTCCTTCCCCTGTTTATTATTATTATTATTATTATTGTTATTATTATTATTATTATTATTATTATTATTATTAGTGTTCCTTAATTGAAAAATTATGCTTTACTCGACCTGATCCTGACGGAGTTATGTCCAAAACAGAGTAATATTAAAGACTTCACAAGCATCCTCAAAAACTACCATAATTTGATAAAGCATGTAATTAACCCCACCTTCAGGACCTAGTCAAGTACAAGAATTAGCCATAAGTGACAGTAAACATGAACGGGTGAAATATAGCAGACGATGTAGGTTGTGAACTTTCACGCTATGGTGTGTGTGTGTGTGTGTGTGTAATGAAACACTTTTCGAGCAGAGGAGAATTAAGCCAATTTAGACTTGGAATTGTATAACTAATTTTCACAGACAGAACGCATCTCTTTACTGCAATAAAAATAAAATAAAATAATTTCTGTGATTAGTGTTATCTTACTGGAATGTGTAATTTAGGCATAAAGCCAAGCACTTGGACCCACAGGGCCATTCTGCGCTATGATGACAATGAGTGAAAATATTTATTGTATAAATAATGAGTATAAAATAGCATTATTTGCTTCTCGGTCTCCTACTTCATTCCCAAGGATTCCAACGTGACCAGGAATCCAACAAAAAGATTCTGTTTTACACCTACATAAATGCGAAATAGCCACGCCTGAGCCTTCCATACGCAAGGATGGGATGAATTATAATTGTTCAGGCTTTTCAGAGCACTTTTACAATCTGAATATTTGACACACCACTTCTCTTTTGAATGATATGCTATATCTAGGGTTTTAACTATGGCAGACAGTTCTGCTGCATATAACCAACTGAACGAACTGACAAACACAAATGTAGGTGTACTTAAATCTATCCATTGTAAAACGAAAGCAAATTCGAAATCTTTAGAAACAACAGACGATGAATGAGCTTTTTGGAGGTGTGTTGATATACTGTACAGTACTTAAAAGTCACAAGAGATCCACTGACGGGCAATAAAGTCAACTACCAAAATACAATGTTACTTTGTCTGCTGGCAATTAATTTGTGATATGAGGATTATTAGAGGGAAAGCGCGAACGCAGTCCCTCGCTACCATAAATTGCGCACCCGAGTTGACCACATTTGGGTCAATCGCAAGGGTCAGCACCACCGGAGTGCAATGGTGAGCCTCACCTTGGGGGAACCGCCTTCGTGATCAAGGTGTCCCCTGTGCCAGGTAAGTATGCTCAACCAACCTTCACTTCAACACTAGGCGCCACGCACTGAATAAGATCCCTCAAAAGAAAATAAATAATGGTATTTATACGTAATTCAGAAATATTGATTCTGCAAATTGATGGCATATGTTGTACACTACATAATTTCCATTTTCCAAAATCTGAAATATCCATAAAGAGGGGGACCAAAAAAATAAATAAAAGAAACTTTCGAAAACAGTGATATAAAAGGTAGTCAGGAGACACTCCCATAGCCCCGTTAAATCGCAATCAATCCACAAATATTACAACTAAGCTTTATTCAGTGTGTAATATACCTCTGTACAATGCTCTTGTCATTTCGATCATCGTTAACTTCCAAATCGCTAATTTTATCCTAACAATTTTTCATGTTACAATCAAAGTTGAACACAAGCCAATAGTAGTACCCCTGTCTAATATTTCTTACGATTCCCGTTTGGTGGTGCTTCGATCGCCAGATGAATAGGCAGCGGGAATTTTAAATATCCCCAATCGCATAAATAGGTTCAACCAAGCACAAGGCTGCCCTAATCTAAAGCAAGTGTTGATTCCTAAATAGAACGTAATCACGCATGCTGCAAGACAATATCATTGTTTCTCTATACTATTCACAGATTGAAAACTGCTTAGGTATCTGAAAAGTCGAAACATTCATGAAATGCAATGAATTTGTACATACAAGTGCCGATATATTTTTCTATTCATCCTTATCAAATCCCCGAGATATCAAAGCCGCATTAGAGAACATCGAAACATTACGGAAAGACTTACCCCGATTTAGTAACATTATACGAACCTGTATAAGAAATTTCTTAATAAGTTTCTAAAAAATGAGATTCTTGAGAAGTCGATCTAAGGCTCTCAAAACTCTGAAACGCACTAAAAATAACAGTTAAAAAGCCTGTCACACATTGATTCTACTGTATTATGTAATTTTTTAAACAACGTTGTCTCCAACTATTGTAAATCTACTACAGAAGCATATAGAAAAGAGTTCACTGACCTAGGTTGACTGAAATGGAATGGAATATAAAATTTAGCACAAAGGCCAAATGCTCAATGGGAAATTGAGAATAAAAAGAGTTGAAGCGTAACAGGAGGAAACTTCGAAGTTGCACTATAAAAACAATTGTCAGGAGATTTGGTGTGTTAAATATATTGTTTTTATCTTTTCTTTCCAACTTCAGAATCCTTGTATTCTCGTTTTCTTTATCTTGTTTATTTTTAGTACAAAAAAAGTACTTTGCCTTTTTTCACAATCCTTGGCTTTTAAGCATCTTTTCATAATCCTTGGTTTCCAACTCTCTTGGAAAATAAAAAGATCTCAAACGTAACTTTAAATAACATTAATAATTATTTAATACCTGTAAATACTTTGTGTACTGGCATTTGGGACCATTTCAAAGTATTTAGCTCTTCCTGAATTAGTTAACAAAGTTAACAGTAAGGGTAAGAATTCTTACCAAGCGGTATCTGCCTAACCCTCCAAGGAACCAGTTCTCCTGACTAAAGGGAAAATGGATAAACTCAACCTTCGTTAGAAACTTGCCAACTGATGTGGGATCATTACTAATGAACTCTTTTTACTTGAAGGACTTTTATTGCTGTGAAATAATGAAGTGCTAAGTACCACCAGTTTCACCAAAGTGCAATGGAGAGACGAGGGCATGATTCTCCAGGGGAGTGTGTTTTTGGAGGAACCTTATAATGGATTGTGTAGCAGCATGGAAGAGAGGCCAAGACGGGGATTCCATTTCCCTACCATAGTCTTTGGCATCCACCACATACTGTTGGATTACTTCCGAGGGATTCAACTTCGTGGATTTATATAGAGCAAGCAGGCGCTTGATATCTTTGAGGTAGGTCTCGGTAAATGTTGGCAAACTTTACGAGATTTAAAGTTATTGAATGAATAATTTTAGCGCTGAGTCATTAATCCTGTAAAAAATAGAACTTGTAACCAGAAAGAATTTACTCTTGTTAATATTTTGCTTTGCCATTTATCATATCTTTTGAGATCTTTTTATTGAATCTTATTCTGAACTTTAAGTCACTTGCATATGCAATAATTTCACATACAATTTTCTGATAGACGTATCATATCTTTTATAGGCTATGCACAGTGGCATCATGGTAATGGTATTGCTCGATGCATCTTATAAACTTTTCACTGGTTATAAGCGATTCGGAGTGTGGAGGTTAGGTAACTAGTGCCAGAGTTACTTAGATATCGGGGCAGCATCAAGTGTCGTTAATATTAATCTATATTCTGCATAATATTATGCTTTAAATTTCCTGTATGTTCAATAATAAATTCAATGTTCACTTTGATGTTTGTTTTCTCACCATTTTTATAACCTTCATATAATTTTTTCCGAACATTTGCAAAGTAAACTGGAAGACAGAGACATGAACAGAGGAACACTAGAGGTATGAAAGGGGATGGAGCTAGGGGCCGAAGGAATGCTACAAAGAACCTTGTAAGGCCTACAGTGCACCATGGAGGTGCACTGACGGCACTGACCCCCTATGGCGCTGCGATAGGCTAAGGGACATACAAAAAGAGATCAATTAAAAAAGACAAAATAAATTAATAAATAGATAAAAGTGTAAGTAAATTATAGAAATGTAAGGAAATTTGAATTAGGGTAGCAATGCATTGCATTTCCGCATGAACTTTACAAGTTCAAAGTTATACAACATCCTACGGGAGATTGTTCCAAAGTCCAATGAATGCACCGTTATCGACCTATTTATAAAAAATTTAAATTAATTAAAACTTACAAAAGTTGGCATTTTTGTCACATCCGATATCCATTTATCAAACACATCTGAAAAGGCAAGTCATCAAAATATAAGGAACCCCACACTAGAACAGGAGAAAAAATCAAATAAACCCTTGTCAACATCCCCAGTCAAGGAGAAAAATTAGCTGAATAAGTCCCCTCCTTGTTTATTTTTATTATTATTATTACTATTATTATTATGATTATTACATTGGTGTTCCTTAACCCTTAAACGCCTATTGGACGTATTACACGTCGACGAAAATTGTCTGTCAGGTGCTTGATTGACGTACGATACATCGACTACGACTAGTTTTTTTAAATATTCGTGGAAAAATAGTTATAGGCCTAGTTTGCAAAAAATTTGAAATCATGCGCCTTGAAGGATGCTGGGAGTTCACGGATCAAGCTGTTTTGTTTACAAGTGTTACCCAGCCGCGCATGTGCAAATTGCGTTCTTGCACCAGCAAGCATCAGCAACTCGTCGTCCAAGAGCGATCTCTTGACGCATTCATGTTTTCCAGAACTTTTGCGAGTGTTAAAGTATTTGTGACGTAACAGGACGTTCACAGATATGTCCCAACGTCGTCAGGAGTGTGAATTGCGCGTATTCCCTGTCGGTAGTGATCATGTGAGGCGAGTTTTAGACTTGGATGCTGGAGAGTGACCAAGCACCCAAGGTGACCCAGCTTTCCAATGCAGTGTTGTGCGGCCTCATGTGGCCGAAAGTGTCCAACGACCACATCCTGTGCCTTTTACGACCCCTAGGAAGCATCAGGGTGTCCTGAGGGGCAGTCGTAAACATTTGGGAGGCCTCCAACAAAAGGACATTGATGAGTACTTGTTGGAGCTCGATTGAGAGCACCTCGAAAGTCCTCATTTTGATGGCAGTTGGTCATCTAGTGACGAGGACATCACGCCCAATGTCAGTGATGACGAGTATCTGCCCCCAATATCCATACGGGAGCCAAAGCCTGAAAGTGAGCTCGAATTTAGTGGTTTTAGTGCGTATGAGGGAGAATCTGAGGAGGAGGAGGAGCCACCGAGTTTTGTTGTTAGGGACAAAACAAATAGCGAGGGAGAAAGTGAGGAAGATGGGCCAGTGGGGGGGGGGGGGGGGGGGGGGTGTGGGCAAAGCCGTGCGCTCACGGGCCCGTTGAAGGTCGCCACCCTAGGTGAAGGCCATTTGTCCGAAAGTGATGAGGGGTGGTTGGAGTACCCCATCCCACCTAACATGCACCCATTCACGGCAGCACCTGGACTGACCGTACCAATTCCTCTCACTGCACTGGGGTTCATTCAGCTGTTCCTGATGCGGGAATTGCTGGAGTACCTGGTTGCAGAGACGACGGATTACGCTCAGTACTGCCGTGACGAACTGCGGACGACGTTGTCGTATCGCTGGCGGGGCTGCAACCTCATGGACATGGCGCATTTTTTGGGGCTCCACATTTTTTTTGGAATGATGCCTGCTGCCGGAGTCAGGCAATATTAGGGGTGGAATTTTTTTTAAGTACGCCCAATGTGCCCGGCGTTGGACAGGTATTTAAACACATTCAACCGAAGGGCCATACCCTGGAATAACCTTGACGGCCTCATCTTAGTCCGCCCAGTGTTGGAGTACATTCGTGAACGGTGCCAATTTCTCGTGGTTCCTGCCAAGAACCTTTCTTTGGATGAGGGGATGAAGCCTTACAAAGGACGTCTCAGTATAAAAGTGTACAACCCCAAGAAGCCAAAGAAATATGGTGTAAAATTATTATTTACTACGGGGTACAACACTGGATACATCGTCGACTTCTTGGTGTATTCTGGGGTCTTCTCCACGCTGCATGACACTGTCTTCGGTCTTGAGGATCGTTTACGTAAACAGGGATACCACCTGTTTATGGATAATTATTATAACTTAGTATCCCTGGCCCAAGAACTGTATGAAGCAGGTCTGCATGTCAATGGTACCCTTCAGTTGGTGCATGGGGCCCCAAATGTCCTCAAGAGGTTTGCTAGCCAGCCACAACATCTGGCAAGAGGAGAGACAGAGTGGCGTCGGAAGGGAGATGTCTTCGTCATCTGTTGGAAGGGGGTCCGACTCGTTCCCATGATTACGAGGAGTCAGGAGCCCATCCAAGAAGAGATCGTGCAACAAAAGAAGACACGTCGGCAGGGCCGAGTTACGTATGCGGAGTTTCGTGTCCAGCGGCCTACTGTCATTGGGCACTACAACAGGCACATGGGAGGAGTTGATCTCTTTGATCAACTCATCCAGTATTATCCCTTCGCCAAGAAAACCAGGAGGTGGACACAGAAGCTCCTCAAATACATCCTTCAGTTGGCCCTCCAGAATGCCTACATCCTCTACTATGGGTACAATTCCAACCCCCGGAGGTTGTCCCACATGCAGTTTCTCGAGGTGGCCGGAAATGCCTTCATATACTGCCGCCACCCCTGCTGCCGACGCCCTTGATGATGCTTCCCCTGCTGCCGCCGTCCTTGATGATGCCGCTCTCTATCAGATTCCGACTTCTGGTCAGATAGTGGACCCTGTGTGTGGGCTGCAGCCAGGGGATCACACACTGGAGCTCCTAGAAGGGCGCAGGCAGAGACGGTGCCGGGTGTGCCATATGAATGGCATAAGAAGAGACACCTGCAAAGTAGGACTTTGCTGCAAGTACGGGGAGTGTGACCGCAAATGCCACACTGCTGTCATATATTAGAATGCGCTGACCCAAGGGACAATGGAGGGCGCAGCTGATCGCTGAAGGGAGGCCTGTTGGCAGTAAGGGCACGCGTCTCCCTCCTCCACCTGTACCTCTTCATGTAGAGGAAAAATTTGCAAAACTCTTCAATGGAGGAGGGAGAAAACAAGAACAGAACAGAGTCAGGATTACGAGTGAGTATTCTGCATTGATTCTATATTAGTTTTATATTTATTAAAAGTTTTTAATTATCTGTATTTATTGGTGTTTTGCATATTATTTCGTTTTCTGTAAAAAAAAAAAAAAAAAGTTTTTCACCTGCATTCCTTTAGTTATGTATTCGTACCCAGAATAAAAACATACATATATAATATATATATATATATATATATATATATAGATATATATATATCTATTAATTATATATATATTATATAATACTATATATATATATATATATATATAGATATATATATATATATATATATATATATACTATATATATATACTGGTATTTTTTGGTAAGCAAAATATCTAACATTCTAGTTATATTCAATAATTTACCTTCATTTGCAACAAACGGGAAGTCTCTAGCACAATATTTCGATTTATGGTGAATTTTTGAAAAAAAAAACTTTTTCCTTCCCACCGCGCTGTGTAACTTCGCCGAAAATCTCAGAAATACTTGAGTCACCTTATCGTAATTTTCCCACCGTTTTATATTGGGCCTTACATAAAGTGGTATACATGAAAATGTGCGCAAAGTCATGTAGAATCCTACAAAAAATAACTCATTGTTGTAGCTTTTATCAGCTTTGAAATATTTTCATATAAATCAAGATAAATAGAAAAAATTTTACCTTTGGTCACCTTTAACTCAATCGAAATGGTTGAAAAATCCAATTGTAACCTAAAACTCTTACAGTCTAGTAATATTCACTCAATTACCTTCATTTTGCAACAAATGGGAAGTCTCTAGCACAATATTTTGATTTATGGTGATTTTTTTTTTTCCCTTCCCTCCGCACGTGGTAACTCTGCCGAAAATCTCAGAAATGCTTGAGTCACCTTGTTGTAATTTTCGCACAATTTTATATTAGGCCTTACATAAATTGTTATACATGAAAATGTGCGCAATTTCATGTAGAATACAAAAAAAAATAACTCATGGTTGTAGCTTTTATCAGTTTTGAAATATTTTCATATAAATCACATAAATAGAAAAAATTTGACCTTTGGTCAACTTTAACTCGACCGAAATGGTTGAAAACTGCAACTGTAAGCTAAACCTCTTACATTCTAGTAATATTCAATCAATTATCTTCATTTTGCAACAAACGGGAAGTCTCTAGCACAATACTTCGGTTTATGGTGAATTTAAAAAAAAAAAAAACTTACTTTTACGTCCGCGCGTTATGAATTCATGCATCATATTGTGATAATATTTTCTTGGTGTTCCCTTGATCGTTTTACAATTTGTTATATACCAAAATCATCGCAATTTAGTGTACAATACAACGAACAATTTTAACTCATTAGCTTTAACCGTTTTACTCACAGCGCGACTTGTATACAATTATAAATAAAATTGTTTTTTCGCGCTGTCATATATTCCAATATTTATATATGATAATGATATTTTTTTCATTTCTGATGGTTGCATACTAAACTTCAGGCAATGACAAAAAAAAGAGCCAAAAATGAACTCTTAATCTTAAAATCCAAGTGTGTTGCGATTTTTGGGAAAAAGCGGCTGTGCGTTTAAGGGTTCATTGGAAAATTATGTATTACTCGACCTGATCCTGAAGGTGGGGTTATGTCCAAAACTGAGTAATAAGACTTCACAAGCATCCTCAAAACCGATCATCATTTGATAAAGCATGTAATTAACCCCACCTTCTGGACCTAATCATGTAAAAGAATTAGCTGTAAGTGACAGTAAACATGAAACGCTAAAATACAGCAGTCAATGTAGGTTGTGAACTCTCACGCTATGGTGTGTGTGTGTGTGTGTGTGTGTGTGTGTAATGAAACATTTTTCGAGGCATATGAGAATTCCGCCAGTTTAGACTTAAACTTGTATAACTGATTTTCATAGACAGAATGCATCTCTTTACTGCAATACAAATAAAGTAAAATAAAATTATTTCTGTGATTAGTGTTATTTTACTGGAATATGTGATTTAGGCATAAACCCAAGCATTTGGACCCACAGGGCCATTCTGCGCTATGATGACAATGAGTGAAAATGGATAATATAAATAATGAGTTTAAACTAGCATTCTTTGCTTCTTTGTCTCCTACTTCATTCCCCAGGATTCCAACGTGACCAGGAATCCAACGAAAAGATTCTGTTTTACACCTACATAAATGCGAAATAACCACGCCTGAGCCTTCCATACTCAAGGATGGGATGAATTATAATTGTTCAGGCTTTTCAGAGCACTTTTACAATCTGAATACTTGACACACCACTTCTCTTTTGAATGATATGCTATATCTAGGGTTTTAACTATGGCAGACAGTTCTACTGTGTATAACCAACTGAAAGAACTGACAAACACAAAAGTAGGTGTACTTAAATCTATCCATTGTAAAACCAAAGCAAATTCGAAATCTTTAGAAACAACAGACGATGAATTAGCCCGTTAAATCGTAACCAATCAACAAATATTACAACCAAGCTTTATTCAGCGTGCAATATACCTCTGTACAATGCTCTTGTCATTTCGATCCTCGTCAATTTCAGAATCGCTAATTTTATCCTAACAATTTTTCAAGTTACAATTCAAAGTTGAACACAAGCCAGTTTGGTGGTGCTTCGATCGCCTGATGCATAGGCAACGGGAATTTTAAATATCCCCAATCGCATAAATAGGTTCAACCAAGCACAAGGCTGGCCTAATCTAAATCAAGTGTTGACTCCTAAATAGAATATAAACACGCATGCTGCACGAAATCGTTGTTTCTCTATATTCACAGATTGAAAACTAATTAGGTATCTGAAAAGTCGAAACATTCATGAAATGAAATGAATTCGCACGTACACGTGCTGATATTTCTATTCATCCTTATTACATCCCCAAGATATCATAGCCGCGGTGCTTAATAGATTTTAGCAAACTAAAGAGCACATCGAAGCATTACAGAACGACTTAATCAATTTCGTAATCATACGAACCTGTATAAGAAATTTCAGCATAAGTTACTGAAAAATGAGATTTATGAGAAGTCGATCTAAGGCTCTAAAAACTCTAATACGCACTAAAATTAACAGTTAAAAAGCGTGTCACACATCGATTCTGCTGTATTATGTAATTTTTCAAACGACGTCTCCAAATATTGAACATCTACTACAGAAGCATATTAAGAGAGTTCACTGACCTAGGTTGACTAAAATCTAGCCCAAAGGCCAAATGCTGAATGGGAAATTGAGTAAAAAAAATGAGGTAAAGGTGTAACTGGAGGTAACTTTGAAGCTGTACCATGAAAACAATTGTTAGGAGATTTGGAAAGTAAAATGGAAGAGACATGCACAGAGGAACACTAAAGGTATGAAAGGGGATGGAGCTAGGGGCCGAGGGAATGCTGCAAAAAACCTTGTAATGCCTACAGCGCACCATGGAGGTGCACTGACGGCACTAACCCCCTATGGAGGTGCGATAAGTTAAGGGACATACAAAGAGAGATCAATTAAAAAAGAATAAATTAATAAATAGATAAAAGTGTAAGTAAATTATAGAAATGTAAGGAGAATTGAATTAGCGTAGCAAATGCATTGCATCTCTGCATGAACTTTTGAAGACCTTGGGTGCTACTGTTTTGCAAACCTGGTTCCTCTCGGCAGGAAAAGCAGATCAGGGGTCAATCCTGGATGTAAAAGATCTGTTAAAATACAACTAATAAAATTGACAAACAATTAAAAGACCAACTGTCCATGGTCCAATTCATAACTTCTAATATTAGGAAACAAACACTACTACTACAACAAACCACTCTATCTTCAAGAGATAAATCTCAGACAGATGAAGACATCCACACAAGAGAACAGTACTCTAGTAAAGGAGAGACAGATGACCTAAACAGGTTGCATTGCTTATATCACTGTTATAAATATATGAGGCCTTACGCACAACACCTAACTTTAGTGCAGTATTTGCTGACACTTTCATTAGATGTTTCTCAAGACATTTGAGTTAAAAGTTACTCCCAGAATAGTTAAACCTGAGGGAAGGATGGGGTTTAAAATCTGTACGAGATCTGCTAAGCAATAATGTTTTCGTTTCACTAGAGTTCAACCTTATAGCTAACAGACTACTCTGTTTACTAATCTGTTTTATGTCACGGTTCAGACTAACGGCAGCTTCATATCTCATAAAATGGAGACTTCACTACACCCACTAGTGTTATATCATTGGTATACTGAACAATCTTGTTTTCCAGAAAAAAAAATCATATAATTTGTATACAGTAAAAATAACAGTGGACCAAGAACACTACCCTGTGGAACCCAAGACACAATAGGTTTTGGTTCACTAAACATCCCATCAACATCAACTCGCTGCTGCCTACCTGTAAGGAACTCTTGAAGTAATACTAAAACATACCCACCCACTCCAAAACTCTAAAGTTTATGAATAAGAAGTGCCTTCTGATTAACCAAGTCAAAAGCAGCACTAAAACCTATAAGTTTTTCAGCATCTTTGGAGAGCACAGGGAGAATAGAAATTGTTCTGTAGAAACATAAGCCAGTATGTGGAACAGGCACTGTATTACTAATTTTGTGACCATTTGCAAAGATACTACGTCCACAAAAATCTATAGAATCTACTAATCTTGGGAGACAAGACACTGGAAACCTTTAGAAAAAAAATAACAAGGGAAGAAACCATCCAGATCTTCTCCACCCCAGCTATCATTTAAGTTCACCAAGAACTTTCTCAACAACCCTACAACAAAATGCAAATTTTGTAAGAATACTTTCTGGATGACAAGTATCAGGGTAAGGGTCATCCTCAGCTGATTGCTTCGCTTCAAAAGCTTAATGAAACATTTTGAATTGTATATGAAATTGCAAACCTGCATAAGAGAAATAAAAACCACCATAGACAATCTATAGTACATACACAAGTAACATGCTTAACCAATACGAAAATGGGAAGTTGGAATGCTAAACCCAGGTTTACTAGGTCAGTTTAAGAACTGATTTCAGTATTCCTAACGAAGAATGGCTTTCCTTGGGATGGGTACGATTTCAAAGGACAGGGAAGAAGTGGTCACAGGGAGGTTTTTCATAATTTGTTGGGCTGTAGCAATTATCACAATACATTCACTGCATATTTCAATAATGAGGATTATTAGAGGGATAGCGCGAACGCAGTCCCTCGCTACCAAAAATTGCGCACCCGAGTTGACCACATTTGGGTCAATCGCAAGGGTCAGCACCACCGGAGTGCAATGGTGAGCCTCACCTTGGGGGAACCGCCTTCGTGATCACGGTGTCCCCTGTGCCAGGTAAGTATGCTAAACCACCCCTCACTTGCACACAACATGCCGCACACTGCACACAATCCATGAACCACAATCAAATAATGGAAATAATGAATATTTTGGAACTCTCAGTCATGCAGACCGATGGCACATTTTTTTACAATGCATAACTTTCATTTAAAGAAATCTAAGATGTCCATCAAAGAGAAAAGTACGACGGAAAAATAATGAAAGAATCTTCCAAAAACAATTAAAATATAAGATCGAGACAAGCCCATACCCCTGGTAGATCGCATTCAATCACCCAATTTTACAGCTCAAATGTTATTAGCGTGTTCTACACTTTGGTGCAATACCCTTCTCATGTTAATTATCGTCAATTCCAGAATCGTTAATTTCATCCCTTCAATTTTTCAAGTTAAAATTCGAAGTTGAACACCAGCCAGCAGTAGCCCTGTCTAACATTTCTTACGATTCCCGTTTGGTGGTGCTTCGATCGCCGATCAATAGGCAGCGGGAATTTAAAATCTCGCCAATAATCATATAAAGTTCAACCAAGCACAAGGCTGGATTAATCTACAAGTGTTGATTCCTAACCAGAGCGTAAAATGTGTTTTAAACATGTATGTCGCAAGAATATATCATTGTTTCTCTATATTTACAGGTTGAACATTATTCGTCTGCAAAGCTCAAACGTTCATGAATAGAAATAAATTTGTATGCACAGGACTCACACTCTAACACACACACATATATAACGTATAGATAAAGGTATAAGCCACGAGGGAAAATAAACAACATTGTTTATTTTCTCACGTGGCTTATACCTTTTATTATGGATTTATCAGGTTCCAAACTTTCGTGATCCAGTTACACACACACACACACACACACACACACACACACACCACACACACACACACACACACACATAATATATATATATATATATATATATATTATATATATATATATATATATATATATATATATTGGTTATGCTAATGCCTAACATATACGTACTTGTTAATTTATAAGGGTGTCCCCTTTTCACATCTCAAATAAATGGTCACCCTACCAATTCCATAAACGGTGTAGAACCAAATCCGTTCAGTATGTCTTAAAACACCACTAAAAACAACATGATGATACTGACAATTTGCAGAATTTCAGATCTACTTCCAACAACGATATTGGAAGTCTCCGTTACTCGCCTTGCAGAGACAATTCTCGATCCAAGTTATGCTGGCTTTGTTTATTTTGTTGAATGGCCATCAGTCACTTGGATAATATTCGGGTAGTTTATCAGCTTAAATATAAATTCATTACATACTATATCAATTTGAAGATATAAATTTATTACAAAATCTATCAATCTCAAAAACATAATTCTAGCTATTGGAAAATAAGACCCAATTCTAAATCTCTCCAAATAATACACCAGATGAAAGCATTTTGACAAGTATTATTATACAGTAATTAAGGGTAACCAGGAAAGTCAGCTTGGATTCGTAATATTTTGGAAGAAACTTGGGCCGTTGTTTTAGGTCACTGCCCTGGTGCCATACGTGTCCAGTATCAAATATTGCAATACATATTCTTTCACTGAAATTTTAGTATATAAATCATCATTAATAATTTCGATTAAAATGGAAATCATAAACACCAACTTTTCTATAAAATTTAACAGATAATTTATGAGAATATAAGTCTTCATAAACCTCGACAGTATTATTATTATTATTATTATTATTATTATTATTATTATTATTATTATTATTATTATTATTATTATTATTATTATTAGTGGTCCTTCATTGGAAAATTATGTTTCACTCGACCTGATCCTGATGGTGGGGTTAAGTCCAAAACAGAGTAATAAGACTTCACAGGCATCCTTAAAAAACCATCATAATTTAATCAACCATGTAATTAACTCCACCTTCAGGATCTAGTCAAGTACAAGAATTAGCCATAAGTGACAGTAAACAGGAAATGTAGCAGTCGATGTATGTTGTGAACTCTCACGCTATGGTGTGTGTGTGTGTGTGTGTGTGCGCGTGCGTGTGTATGTGTGTGTGGGTGTGTATGTGTGCGTGTGTGTGTGTAATGAGACATTTTTCGAGGCAGATGATCAGCCATTTAGACTTAAATTGTATAACTGATTTTCACTGACAGAACGTATCTTTTTACTGCAATACAATAACATTTTTAAAATTATTTCTGTGATTAGTGTTATCTTCAATACAATAAAATTCTGGGGTATGATGACAATAAATGAAAATAGAAATTATATAAATAATGAGTTTAAAATAGCATTCTTTGCTGCTCTATCTGCTTCTTCATTCTCCGGGATTCCAACGTGACCGGGAATCCAACAAAAAGATTCTCTTCTACACCTACATAAATGCAAAATAGCCACGCCTGAGCCTTCCATACTCAAGGATGGGATGAATTATAATTGTTCAGGCTTTTCAGAGCACTTTTACAATCTGAATATTTGACACACCACTTCTCTTTTGAATGATATGCTATATCTGGGGGTTTAACTATGGCAGGTAGTTCTGCTATATATACTGAAGCAGCTTTACATCACAAAAATTATCTGTAAAAGGATTAGTACTATAATCTTTCAGCTTAGATTATAACCAACTGAAAGAACTGAAAAACACAAAAGTAGGTGTACTTAAATCTATCCATTGTAAAACAAAAGTTAATTCTAAATCTTTAGAAACAAGACGATAAATTAGCTTTTGGGAGGTGTGTTGATATAATTTCCAGTACTTAAAAGTCACAAGAAATCCTCTGAAGGGCAATCAAGTCAACTACCAAAATGAGTTGCTTGGACTGCTTGCAATTAATTTGGGATATGAAGATTATTAGAGGGAAAGCGCGAACGCAGTCCCTCGCTACCATAAATTGCGCACCCGAGTTGACCACATTTGGGTCAATCGCAAGGGTCAGCACCACCGGAGTGCAATGGTGAGCCTCACCTTGGGGGAACCGCCTTCGTGATCAAGGTATCCCCTGTGCCAGGTAAGTATGCTCAACCAACCTTCACTTCAACACTACACGCCACGCACTGAATAAAATCCCTCAAAAGAAAATAAATAATGGTATTTATACGTAATTCAGAAATATTGATTCTGCAGATTGATGGCATATGATGTACACTTTCATAATTTCCATTTTCCAAAATCTGAAATATGCCTAAAGAGAGGGACCAAAAAAATAAATAAATAAAAGAAACTTTCGAAGACAGTGATATAAAAGGTAGTCAGAAGACACGCCCATATCGCAATCAATCCAAAAATATTACATCCAAGCTTTATTCGGCGTGGAATATACCTCTGTACAATGCTCTCGCCCTTTCGATCATCGTCAGTTTCTGAATAGCTAATTTTATCCTAACAATTTTTCATGTTACAATTCAAAGCTGAACACAAGCCAATAGTAGTAGCCCTGTCTAATATTTCTTATGATCCCCGTTTGGTGGTGCTTCGATCGCCCGATGAATAGGCAGCGGGAATTTTAAATATCCCCAATCGCATAAATAGGTTCAACCAAGCACAACGCTGGCCTAATCTAAAGCAAGTGTTGATTCCTAACTAGAACGTAATCACGCATGCTGCAAGACAATATCATTGTTTCTCTATACTATTCACAGATTGAAAACTGATTAGGTATCTGAAGTCGAAACATACATGAAATGCAATGTGTACATACAAGTGCTGATATAATTTTCTATTCATCCTCATCAAATCCCCGAGATATCAAAGCCGCATTAGAGAACATCGAAGCATTACGGAAAGACTTACCTCGATTTAGTAACATTATACGAACCTGTATAAGAAATTTCATCATAAGTTTCTGAAAAATGAGATTCGTGAGAAGTCGATCTAAGGCTCTCAAAACTCTGAAACGCACTAAAAATTACGGTTAAAAAGCCTGTCACACTTTAATTCTACTGTATTATGCAATTTTTTAAACAACATTATCTCCAAATATTGTAAATCTACTACAGAAGCATATAGAAGACAGTTCACTGACCTAGGTTGACTGAAATGGAATAGAATATAAAATTTAGCACAAAGGCCAAATGCTCAATGGGAAATTGAGAATAAAAAGGGTTGAAGCGTAACAGGAGGAAACTTCGAAGTTGCACTATGAAAACAATTGTCAGGAGATTTGGTGTGTTAATATATTGCTTTTATCTTTTCTTTCCAACTTCAGAATCCTTGTATTCTCGTTTTCTTTATCTTGTTTATTTTTAGTACAAAAAAAGTACTTTGCCTTTTTTCATAATCCTTGGTTTCCAACTCTCTTGGAAAATAAAAAGATCTCAAACGTAACTTTAAATAACGTTAATAATTATTTAATACCTGTAAATACTTTGTGTGCTGGCATTTGAGACCATTTCAAAGTATTTAGCTCTTCCTGAATTAGTTAACAAAGTTAACGAGTAATGGTAAGAATTCTTACCAAGCAGTATCTGCCTAACCCTCCAAGGAACCAGTTCTCCTGACTAAAGGGAAAATGGATAAACTCAACCTTCGTTAGAAACTTGCCAACTGATGTGTGATCATTACTAATGAACTCTTTTTACTTGAAGGACTTTTATTGCTGTGAAATAATGAAGTGCTAAGTACCACCAGTTTCACCAAAGTGCAGTGGAGAGACGAGGGCATGATTCTCCAGGGGAGTGTGTTTTCGGAGGAACCTTATAATGGATTGTGTAGCAGCATGGAAGAGAGGCCAAGACGGGGATTCCATTTCCCTACCATAGTCTTTGGCATCCACCACATACTGCTGGATTACTTCCGAGGGATTCAACTTCGTGGACTTATATCGAGCAAGCAGGCGCTTGATAACTTTGAGGTAGGTCTCAGTAAATGTTGGCAAACTTTACGAGATTTAAAGTTATTGAATGAATAATTTTAGCGCCGAGTCATTAATCCCGTAAAAAATAGAACTTGTAACCAGGAAGAATTTACTCTTGTTAATATTCTGCTTTGCCATTTATCATATCTTTTGAGATCTTTTTATTGAATCTTATTCTGAACTTTTAAGTCACTTGCATATACAATAATTTCACATACAATTTTCTGATAGACGTTTCATATCTTTTATAGGCTATGCGCAGTGGCATCATGGTAATGGTATTGCTCGATGCATCTTATAAACTTTTCACTGGTTATAAGCGATTCAGAGTGTGGAGGTTAGGAACTAGTGCCAGAGTTACTTAGATATCGGGGCAGCATCAAGTGTCGTTAATATTAATCTATATTCTGCATAATATTATGCTTTAAATTTCCTGTATGTTCAATAATAAATTCAATGTTCACTTTGATGTTTGTTTTCTCACCATTTTTTATAACCTTCATATAATTTTTTCCGAACATTTGGAAAGTAAACTGGAAGACAGAGACATGAACAGAGGAACACTAGAGGTATGAAAGGGGATGGAGCTAGGGGCCGAAGGAACGCTACAAAGAACCTTGTAATGCCTACAGTGCACCATGGAGGTGCACTGACAGCACTGAACCCCTATGGAGCTGAGATAGGCTAAGGGACATACAAAAAGAGATCAATTAAAAAAGACAAAATAAATTAATAAATAGATAAAAGTGTAAGTAAATTATAGAAATGTAAGGAAATTTGAATTAGGGTAGCAATGCATTGCATCTCCGCATGAACTTTATAAGTTCAAAGTTGTACAACATCCTAAGGGAGATTGTTCCACAGTCCAATGAATGCACCGTTATCGACCTATTTACGAAATTTTTTAATTAATTAAAACTTACAAAAGTTGGCATTTTCGTCACATCCGATATCCATTTATCAAACACATCTGAAAAGGCAAGTCATCAAAATATAAGGAATCACTCACTAGAACAGGAGAAAAAATCAAATAAACCCTTGTAAACATCCCTTGTCAAGGAGAAAAATTAGCTGAATAAGTCCCTTCCTTGTTTATTTTCATTATTATTATTACTATTATTATGATTATTATATTGGTGTTCCTTAACCCTTAAACGCCTATTGGACGTATTATACATCGACGAAAATTGTCTGTCGGGTGCTTAATTGACGTACGATACGTCGACTACAAGTTTTTTTTAAATATTCGCAGAAAAAGTTATAGGCCCAGTTTGCAATAATTTGAAATCACGCGCCTTGAGGGATGCTGGGAGTTCACGGATCAAGCTGTTGTTTTGTTTACAAGCGTTACCCAGCCAAGCATAGGCAAACTGCGTTCTTCTCGCACCAGCAAGCATCAGCGATGCGTCGTCGGAGAGCGATCTTTTGCCGCATTCGTGTTTTGCAGAACTTTTGCAGGTGTTAAAGTATTTGTGATGTAACAGGACGTTCACAGAGATGTCTCAATGTCATCAGGAGTGTGAATGGCGCGTATTGCCTGTCGGTAGTGATCGTGTGATGCGAGTTTTAGACTTGGATGCTGGAGAGGGACCAAGCACCCAAGGTGACCCAGCTTTCCAATGCCATGTTGTGCGGCCTCGTGTGGTCGAAAGTGTCCAATAACAACATCCAGTGCTTTTTACAGCCCCTAGGAAGCATCAGGGTGTCATGAGGGGCATTCGTAAACATTTGGGAGGCCTCCAACAAAAGGACATTGATGAGTACTTGTTGGAGCTCAATTGAGAGCAGCTCGAAAGTCCTCATTTTGATGGCAGTTCGTCATCTAGTGACGAGGACATCACGCCCGATGTCAGTGATAACAAATATTTGCCCCCAATATCCATACGGGAGCCACAGCCTGAAAGTGAGCTCGAATTTAGTGGTTTTAGTGCATATGAGGGAGAGAGTGAGGAGGAGGAGAAGGAGGCACCGAGTTTTGTTGTTGGAGACGAAACAGAGAACGAGGGTGAAAGTAAGGGAAATGGGCCAGGTGGGGGGGAGTGCGAAGCCGTGCGCGCTCGGGCCCGTAGAAGGTCGCGACATCGCGCCAGCCTGTGTGAAGGCCATTTGTCCGAAAGTGATGAGGGGTGGTTGGAGGATCCCACCCCACCTAACATGCACCTACTCACAACAGCACCTGGACTGACCGTACCTGTTCCTCTCACTGCACTGGGGTTCATTCAGCTGTTCCTGACGCGGGGAATTGCTGGAATACGTGGTTGCAGAGACGACGGATTACGCTCGGTACTGCCGTGACAAACTGCGGACGACATTGTCGTATCACTGGCGGGGCTGCAACCTCACAGACATAGCGCATTTTTTGGGCCTCCACATTTTTTTTTGGAATGATGACTGCTGCCGATGTCAGGCAATATTGGAGGCAGAATTTTTTTTTAAGTATGCCCAATGTGCCCGGCGTCATGGCCCATGATAGTTTCCTGGCATTGGACAGGTATTTAAACGCCTTTAACTGAAGGGCCATACCCCGGAATAACCCCAACCGCCTCATCTTAGTCCGCCCAGTGTTGGAGTACATTTGTGAACGGTGCCAGTTTCTCGTGGTTCCTGCCAAGAACCTTTCTTTGGATGAGGGGATGATGCCTTACAAAGGACGTCTCAGTATAAAAGTGTACAACCCCAAGAAGCCAAAGAAATATGGTGTAAAATTATTTTTTATTACACAGTCCAACACTGGATACATTGTAGACTTCTCGGTGTATTCCGACGTCTTCTCCACGCTGCGTGACACTGTCTTTAGTCTTGTGGATCGTTTCTGTAACCGGGGATATCACCTGTTGATGGATAAATATTTTAACTCGGTATCCCTGGCCCAGGAACTGTATGAAGCAGTGTGCACATCAATGGTACCGTTCAGTTGGTGCGTGGGGCCCCGAATGTCCTCAAGAGGTTTGCTAGTCAGCTGCAACATCTGGCAAGAGGAGAGACAGAGTGGCGGCGGAAGGGAGATGTCTTCGTCATCTCTTGGAAGGGGGTCCGACTCGTGCCCATGATTACGATAAGTTAGGAGCCCATCCAAGAAGAGATCGTGCAGCGGAAGAAGATACGTCAGCAGGGCCGAGTTACGTATGAGGAGTTTCGTGTCCAGCGGCCTACTGCCATTGGGCACTACAACAGGCACATGGGAGGAGTTAATCTCTTTGATCAACTCATCCAGTATTATCCCTTCGCTAAGAGAACCAGGAGGTGGACACAGAAGCTCCTCAAATACATCCTTCAGTTAGCCCTCCAGAATGCCCACATCCTCTACTATGGGTACAATTCCAACCCCCGGAGGTTGTCCCACATGCAGTACAATTCCAACCCCCAGAGGTTGTCCCACATGCAGTTTCTTGAGGTGGCCTGGAATGGCCTCATAAACTTCAATCCCGATGAGTGGCCTTCCATCACCGCCCCCCTGACCCAAGCTCCAGATCTGCCCCTAGAGGAAAGGACAGATGTTAGGAGGGCCAACCTCGGTCATCCTGCACCTGCCGCTGCTGCCGCCGCCCTTGATGATGCTACCCCTGCTGCCGCCGTCCTTGATGATGCCGCCCTCTATCAGATTCCGACTTCCCGTCAGATAGTGGACCCTGTGTGTCGCCTGCAGCCAGAGACAGTGCCGGGTGTGCCATATGAATGGCATAAGAAGAGACACCCGGTACGTCTGCCGCACCTGCAAGATAGCACTTGCTGCAAGTACAGGGAGTGTGACCACAAATACCCCACTGCGGTCACATATTTGAATGCGCCGACCCAAGGGACACTGGAGGGCGCAGCTGACCGGCAAATGGCGGCCCGTCGGTAGTAATGGCGCGCGTCTCCCTCTTCCACCTGTACCTTGTCATGTAGAGGAAAAAATGAAAGACTCTTCAATGGAGGAGGGAGAAAACAAGAATAGAACAAAGAGTCAGGATCACGAGTGAGTATTCTGCATTGATTTTATATTAGTTTTATATTTATTAAAAGTTTTTATATATCTGTATTTATTGGTGTTTTGTATATTATATTGTTTTCTGCCAAATTAAAAAGTTTTTTACCTGCATTCCTTTAGTTATGTATTCGTACCAGAATAAAAATACTACATATTATATATATATATCATATATATAATATATATATATATATATATATATATTCATATATATATATATATATACTATATATAGATATCATATATATACATATATATATATATATTGGTATTTTTTGGTAAGCAAAAAATCTAACATTCTAGTTATATTCAATCATTTACTTTCATTTTGCAACAAACGGGAAGTCTCTAGCACAACATTTCGATTTATGGTGAATTTAAAAAAAAAAAAACTTTTTCCTTCCCAACCCGCGCAGTAACTCGGCCGTAAATCTCAGAAATACGAGTCACCTTGTCGTAATTTTCGCACCATTTTATATTAGACCTTACATAAATTGTTATACAGGAAAATGTGCACAGTTTCATGTAGAATCCAACAAAAAATAACTCATTGTAGTAGCTTTTATCCGTTTTGAAATATTTTTATATAAATAACGATAAATAGAAAAAATTTGACCTTCGGTCAACTTTAACTCAACCGAAATGGTCGAAAAATGCAATTGTAAACTAAACCTCTTAGAGTCTAGTAATATTCAATCAATTACCTTTATTTTGCAACAAACGGGAAGTCTCTAGCACAATATTTTGATTTATAGTGATTTTTTGAAAAAGTTTTTCCTTCCCTCTGCGTGCGGTAACTCGGCCGAAAATCTCAGAAATGCTTGAGTCACCTTGTCGTAATTTTTGCACCATTTTATATTAGGCCTTACACAAATTGTTATGCATGAAAATGTGCACATTTTCATGTAATATACAACAAAAAATAACTCATGGTTGTAGCTTTTATCAGTTTTGAATTATTTTCATGTAAATCATGATAAATAGAAAAAATTCGACCTTTGGTCAACTTTAACTCGACCAAAATGGTTGAAAACTGCAATTGTAAGCTAAAACTCATATATTCTAGTAATATTCAATCATTTTGCAACAAACGGGAAGTCTCTAGCACAATATTTTGATTTATGGTGAATTTTTGAAAAAAACTTAATTTTTACATCCGCTCGTTATGAATTCATGCATCATTTTGTGATAATATTTTCTGGGTGTTATTTTGATCGTTTTACAATTCGTTATATACCAAAATCATCGCAATTTAGTGTACAATAAACGAAATAAAAATCAACTCATTAGCTTTAACTATTTTGCTCACAGCGCAATTTGTATACAATTATAAATGAAATTGTTTTTTCGCGCTGTCATATATTCCAATATTTATATATGATATTTTTTTTCATTTCTGATGGTTGCATACTAAACTTCAGGCAATGACAAAAAAAAAAGGAGCCAAAAATGAACTCTTAAATCATAAAACCAAGCGTGCTGTGATTTCTTTTTTAAAACTTTTTTCCCACTTCGGCGCTAACTCCCGAACGCCGGCGGCATTCGAGAGACACTTTGGGAAACAGCGGCCCGACATTTGATAAAGCATGTAATTAACCCCACCTTCGGGATCTAGTCAAGTAAAAGAATTGGCTGTAAGTGACAGTAAACATGAAACGCTTAAATACAGCAGTCAATGTAGGTTGTGAACTCTCACGCTATGGTTTGTGTGTGTGTGTGTGTGTGTGTGTGTGTGTGTGTGTGTGTGTAATGAAACATTTTTCGAGGCATATGAGAATTCCGCCAGTTTAGACTTAAACTTGTATAACTGATTTTCATAGACAGAATGCATCTCTTTACTGCAATACAAATAAAGTAAAATAAAATTATTTTTCTGTGATTAGTGTTATTTTACTGGAATATGTGATTTAGGCATAAAGCCAAGCACTTGGACCCACAGGGCCATTCTGCGCTATGATGACAATGAGTGAAAATGGATAATATAAATAATGAGTTTTAAACTAGCATTCTTTGCTTCTTTGTCTCCTACTTCATTCCCCAGGATCCCAACGTGACCAGGAATCCAACGAAAAGATTCTCTTCTACACCTATATAATGCGAATAGCCACGCCCTGAGCCTTCCATACTCAAGGATGGGATGAATTATAATTGTTCAGGCTTTTCAGAGCACTTTTACAATCAGAATACTTAACACACTTCTCTTGAATGATATGCTATATCTAGGGTTTTAACTATGGCAGACAGTTCTACTGTGTATAACCAACTGAAAGAACTGACAAAACAGTAGGTGTACTTAAATCTATCCATTGTAAAACCAAAGCAAATTCGAAATCTTTAGAAACAAAGACGATGAATTAGCCCGTTAAATCGTAACAATCAACAAAATATTACAACCAAGCTTTTTTATTCCAGCGTGCAATATACCTCTGTACAATGCTCTTGTCCTTTCGATCCTCGTCAATTTCAGAATCGCTAATTTTTATCCTAACAATTTTCAGTTACAATTCAAAGTTGAACACAAGCCAGTTTGGTGGTGCTTCGATCGCCTGATGCATAGGCAACGGGAATTTTAAATATCCCCAATCGCATAAATAGGTTCAACCAAGCACAAGGCTGGCCTAATCTAAATCAAGTTGTTGACTCCTAAATAGAATATAAAACACGCATGCTGCACGAAATCGTTGTTTCTCTATATTCACAGATTGAAAACTAATTAGGTATCTGAAAAGTCGAAACATTCATGAAATGAAATGAATTCGCACGTACACGTGCTGATATTTCTATTCATCCTTATTACATCCCCAAGATATCATAGCCGCGGTGCTTAATAGATTTTAGCAAACTAAAGAGCACATCCAAGCATTACAGAACGACTTAATCAATTTCGTAATCATACGAACCTGTATAAGAAATTTCAGCATAAGTTACTGAAAAATGAGATTTATGAGAAGTCGATCTAAGGCTCTAAAAACTCTAATACGCACTAAAATTAACAGTTAAAAAGCGTGTCACACATCGATTCTGCTGTATTATGTAATTTTTCAAACGAAGTCTCCAAATATTGAACATCTACTACAGAAGCATATTAAGAGAGTTCACTGACCTAGGTTGACTAAAATCTAGCCCAAAGGCCAAATGCTGAATGGGAAATTGAGTAAAAAAAAATGAGGTAAAGGTGTAACGAGTAAACTTTGAAGCTGTACCATGAAAACAATTGTTAGGAGATTTGGAAAGTAAAATGGAAGAGACATGCACAGAGGAACACTAAAGGTATGAAAGGGGATGGAGCTAGGGGCCGAGGGAACGCTGCAAAAAACCTTGTAATGCCTACAACGCACCATGGAGGTGCACTGTCGGCACTAACCCCCTATGGAGGTGCGATAGGTTAAGGGACATACAAAGAGAGATCAATTAAAAAAGAATAAATTAATAAATAGATAAAAGTGTAAGTAAATTATAGAAATGTAAGGAGAATTGAATTAGCGTAGCAAATGCATTGCATCTCTGCATGAACTTTTGAAGTTGCACAACATCCGAAGGGACATTCTTCCACAGTCCAAAGGTGTGAAGAATAAAGGAACTCTATGACTAATAAGCTCGACAGCGAGGCACATTCCATGCATATTGGTGCTTCCAAGGTATTCATTCTATAGACCTTGGGTGCTACTGTTTTGCAAACCTGGTTCCTCTCGACAGGAAAAGCAGATCAGAGGTCAATCCTGGATGTGAAAGATCTGTTAAAATACAACTACAAAAACTGACAAATAATTAAAAGACCAACTGTCCATGGTCCAATTCATAACTGCTAATATTAGGAAACAAACACTACTACTGAAACAAACCACTCTATCTTCAAGAGATAAATCTCAGACAGATGAAGACATCCACACCAGAGAACAGTACTCTAGTAAAGGAGACACAGATGACCTAAACGGGTTGCATTGCTTATATCACTGTTATAAATATATGAGGCCTTACGCACAATACCTAACTTTTGTGCAGTATTTGCTGACACTTTCATTAGATGTTTCTCAAGATATTTGAGTTAAAAGTTAGTCCCAGAATAGTTAAACCTGAAGGAAGGATGGGGTTTAAAATCTGTACGAGATCTGCTAAGCAATAATGTTTTCGTTTCACTAGAGTTCAACCTTATAGCCAACAGACTACTCTGTTTACTAATCTGTTTTATGTCACCGTTCAGACTAACGGCAGCTTCATATCTCATAAATGGAGACTTTACTACACCCACTACTGTTACATCATCGGTATACTGAACAATCTTGTTTTACAGAAAAAACAATCATATCATTTGTATACAGTAAAAATAACAGTGGACCAAGAACACTACCCTGTGGAACCCAAGACACAATAAGTTTTGGCTCACTAAACATTCCATCAACATCAACTCGCTGCTGCCTGCCTGTAAGGAACTCTTGAAGTCATACTAAAACATACCCACCCACTCCCAAATTCTAAAGTTTATGAATAAGTGCCTTCTGATTTACCAAGTCGAAAGCTGCACTAAAATCTATAAGTTTATCAGCATCTTTGGAGAGCACAGGGAGAATAGAAATTGTTCTGTAGAGACTGGTTACTTCATTTCGCATTTAAGACATTATGTGGAACAGGCACTGTATTACTAATTTTGTGACCATCTGCAAAGATACTACTTTCACATCAAAATCTATAGAATCTACTAATCTTAGGAGACAACACACTGGAAACCTTAATAAAAAAAATTAAAAAAAAAACACACACACACAAGGTAAGAAACCATCCGGATCTTCTCCACCTCAGCTATCAATTAAGTTCATCAAGAACTTTCTCAACAACCCTACAACAAAATGCAAATTTTGTAAGAATACTTTCTGGATGACAAGTATCAGGGAAAGGGCCATCCTCAGCTGATTGCTTGGCTTCAAAAACATAATAAAAGTTTTGAATTTTATATGAAATTGCAAATCTGCATAAGAGAAATAACAACCACCATAGACAATGTATAGTACATATGCAAGTAACATGCTTAACCAATATGATAATGGGAAGTTGGAATGCTAAACCCAGGTTTACTAGATCAGCTTAAGAACTGATTTCAGTATTCCTAATGAAGGATGGCTTTCCTTGGGATGGGTATGATTTCAAAGGGAAAGGAAGAAGTGGTCACAGGGAGGTTTTTCATAATTTGTTGGGCTGTAGCAATTACCACAATACATTCACTGCACATTTCAATAATGAGGGTTATTAGAGGGATAGCGCGAACGCAGTCCCTCGCTACCAAAAATTGCGCACCCGAGTTGACCACATTTGGGTCAATCGCAAGGGTCAGCACCACCGGAGTGCAATGGTGAGCCTCACCTTGGGGGAACCACCTTCGTGATCATGGTGTCCCCTGTGCCAGGTAAGTATGCTCAACCACCCTTCACTTGCACACAACATGCCGCACACTGCACACAATCCATGAACCACAATTAAATAATGGAAATAATGAATATTTTAGAAATCTCGGTCAAGCAGACCGATAGCACATTTTTTACAATGCATAACTTTCATTTATAGAAATCAAAAATGGCCATCAAGGAGAAAAGTATGACAGAAAAATAATGAAAGAATCTTCCCAAAGACAATCAAATGAAAGGTAGAGAAGCCCATATCCCTGGTAGATCGCATTCAATCCCCAAATTTTACAGCTCAAATGTTATTAGCGTGTTCTTCACTTTGGTGCAATACCCTTCTCATGTTAATTATCGTTAATTCCAGAATCGTTAATTTCATCACGTCAATTTTTCAAAGTTAAAATTCGAAGGTGAACACAAGCCAGCAGTAGCCCTGTCTAACACTTCTTACGATTCCCGTTTGGTGGTGCTTCGATCGCCGATCAATAGGCAGCGGGAATTTAAAAATGTCTCCACTAATCATATAAAGTTCAACCAAGCACAAGGCTGGACTAATCTACAAGTGTTAATTCCTAACCAGAGCGTAAAATGTGTTTTAAACATGCATGTCGCAAGAATATATCATTGTTTCTCTTTATTTACAGGTTGAACATTATTCGTCTGCAAAGCTCAAACGTTCATGAATAGAAATAAATTTGTATGTAGAGTACTTACGCACTCATAATATATATATATATATATATATATATATATATATATATATATATATATATATATATATATATATATATATATATATATATATATATTTTTTTTTAAGTATGAGCCTGGCCTTGAGAGAGGCTCCGATACGTAAACAGGAAAAGTTAAGGGAGAACAAGGTGAATTTACTTGAACTTACCGTGAAACGGATTTATAGTGATAATTTACTCTAGAGGAACAGGTCGCCATAAACTCAGCTAAATACTTTACAGCTATTTATATACAAGAGGCTCGTACTGGACCTGGAGAAAAGTAAATGCAGCGTGTCCCCACGTTGGGACCCATATATCTCTCACAAATGATAGCTGGCTAAAACGTCCATTCATAAAAAGCTGGTTTCATAATTTTGCGGTAATGCAACACTAGCGGGCAGAGAGACTTGGCACGTGACTCAGGGAATCTGGAAAAAGGATCCCAGATTAAATAATATTAAAGAAAAAAGGATTTCTTGCCCAAATTAGTATTAATTTAGTTCTCTAACACTGGGGCAAAGGAACTGTAATGTTTCACTGAGGTATGCAATGACTTCATTTGTCTGGGACGATCACACAAGGGAAGCATGCGGAGCCATGAGGCAGTGAGAGGAAACAAAGGATGAGTTCTTTTTTGGAATGCAAGGGAGTTTGAATTGGAAAATGGGGATCAAATAGATAATAGGTTGTAAGGGACTGGCAATATGCTGTTTCACAAGACGTACCTGGATGCAATGTTCAGTGTGGACCTTTGTAGAAAATGTGGCGCCCGGCTTTGTCTTAGGTCTGGGCTCGGGCGCGCCAGTACGCCGTTAGGCTTAAGTTTTGGAGGCTGGCTGGCTGAACATCCGTCCGGGGTCACGTCTCGAGACGACTGGGGCAGTTCGCAGGTGTCTTGCCTGGGTGTTGGGGGTCAGCTTAACCCCCCATGAGCAGGGCAAATCCTGGAAACAGAACATACAGCCAGCAGAGGTTCACAGGAAAAAGAGCTTAAGATATAGGCCTAAGAAGTACCAGTCTGCCTACATCCTTCCCTTAAGATACGTCCCTAAAGCTGACAAGAATCTATTTTCCCCCAACTTAGGAACTCCCTACCTCTGGCTGGAGTTTACTAAAAATCAGCTGATATTTGGAGGAAATGGCTGCCGTTTGCCAAATCAAACTAATTAATTAATTACTGGGTAGACGAAGAGATCTATAAAAGTAGCAATATGTATATATATATATATATATATATATATATTATATATATATATATATATATATATATATATATCTATATATATATATATATATGTATATATGCATATATATTAGGGTTATGCTTATGCATAACATATACGTACTTATTAATTTATAAGGGTGTCCCCTTTTCACATCTCAAATAAATGGTCACCCTACCCATTCCATAAACGGTGTAGAACCAAATCTGTTCAGCATGTCTTAAAAACCACTAAAAAGAACATGATGATACTGGCAATTTGCGGAATTTCAGATCTACTTCCAACAACAATATTGGAAGACTCCGCCACTCCTCTTGCAGAGACAGACTTCTCGATCCAAGTATTGCTGGGTTTGTTTATTTTGTTGAATGGCCATCAGTACCTTGGATGATATTCGGGTAGTTTATCAGGAGCTCTCCACACAAATAAACCGTGTCTGTTCTTAAATATAAATTCATTACATACTATATCAATTTGAAAATATAAATTTATTACAAAATCTATCAATCTCAAAAACAATTCTAGCTTTTGGAAAATAAGATCCAATTCGAAATCTCTCCAAATAATACACCAGATGAAAGCCTTTTGACAAGTATTATTATACAGTAATTAAGGGCAACCAGGAAAGTCAGCTTGGATTCGTAAAATTTTGGAAGAAACTTGGGCCGTTGTTTTAGGTCACTGCCCTGGTGCCATACGTGTCCAGTATCAAATATTGCAATACATATTCTTTCACTGAAATTTTAGTATATAAATCATCATTATTACTTTCGATTAAAATGGAAATCATAAACACCAATTTTTCTATAAAATTTAACTGATCATTTATGAGAATATAAGTCTCCGTAAACATCGAGTATTATTATTATTATTATTATTTATTTTTTTCTTTTTGCTCTATCACAGTCCTCTAATTCGACTGGGTGGTAATTATAGTGTGGGGTTCCGGGTTGCATCCTGCCTCCTTAGGAGTCCATCACTCTTCTTACTATTTGTGCCGTTTCTAGGATCACACTCTTCTGCATGAGTCCTGGAGCTACTTCAGCGTCTAGTTTTTCTAGATTCCTTTTCAGGGATCTTGGGATCGTGCCTAGTGCTCCTATGATTATGGGTACGATTTCCACTGGCATATCCCATATCCTTATTTCTATTTTCAGATCTTGATACTTATCCATTTTTTCCCTGTCTTTCTCTTCAACTCTGGTGCCCCATGTATTGCGACATCAATGAGTGATACTTTCTTCTTGACTTTGTCAATCAACGTCACGTCTGGTCTGTTGCACGTATCACCCTATCCGTTCTGATACCATAGTCCCAGAGGATCTTTGCCTGATCGTTTTCTATCACTCCTTCAGGTTGGTGCTCGTACCACTTATTACTGCAAGGTAGCTGATGTTTCTTGCACAGGCTCCAGTGGAGGGCTTTTGCTACTGAATCATGCCTCTTTTTGTACTGGTTCTGTGCAAGTATTATTATTATTATTATTATTATTATATTATTATTATTATTATTATTATTATTATTACTAGTGGTCCTTAATTGGAAAATTATGTTTCACTCGACCTGATGGGGTCAAGTCCAAAACAGAGTAATAAGACTTCACAAGCATCCTCAAAATCGATCATAATTTAATCAACCATGTAATTAACCCCACCTTCAGGATCTAGTCAAGTACAAGAATTAGCCATAAGTGCAGTAAACTGAAATATAGCAGTCGTTGTAGGTTGTGAACTCTCACGCTATGGTGTGTGTGTGTGTGTGTGTGTGTGTGTGTGTGTGTGTAATGAAACATTTTCGAGGCAGATGAGAATTCAGCCATTTAGACTTAAATTGTATAACTGATTTTCACTGACAGAACGTATCTTTTTACTGCAATACAATAACATTTTAAAAATTATTTCTGTGATTAGTGCTATCTTCAATACAATAAAATTCTGGGCTATGATGACAATAAATGAAAATAGAAATTATATAAATTAATGAGTTCAAAATAGCATTCTTTGCTGCTCTGTCTGCTTCTTCATTCTCCAGGATTCCAACGTGACCAGGAATCCAACAAAAAAGATTCTGTAGAAACATAAATGCGAAATAGCCACGCTGAGCCTTCCATACTCAAGAATGGGATGAATTATAATAGTTCAGGCTTTTCAGAGCACTACTACAATCTGAATATCTGACACATCACTTCTCTTTTGAATGATATGCTATATCTAGGGTTTTACCTATGGCAGATAGTTCTGTTGCATATACTGAAGCAGCTTTACATCACAAAAATTATCTGTAAAAGGATTAGTACTATAATCTTTCAGCTTAGATTATAACCAACTGAAAGAACTGAAAAACACAAAAGTAGGTGGACTTAAATCTATCCATTGTAAAACAAAAGTTCATTCTAAATCTTTAGAAACAAGACGATAAATTAGCTTTTGGAGGTGTGTTGATATACTGTACAGTACTTAAAAGTTGCAAGAAATCCACTGAAGGGCAATAAAGTCAACTACCAAAATGCGTTGCTTGGACTGCTTGCATTTAATTTGGGATATGAAGATTATTTGAGGGATAGCGCGAACGCAGTCCCTCGCTACCATAAATTGCGCACCCGAGTTGACCACATTTGGGTCAATCGCAAGGGTCAGCACCACCGGAGTGCAATGGTGAGCCTCACCTTGGGGGAACCGCCTTCTTGATCAAGGTGTCCCCTGTGCCAGGTAAGTATGCTCAACCACCCTTCACTTCAACACTACACGCCAAGCACTGAATAAAATCCCTCAAAAGAAAATAAATAATGGTATTTATACGTAATTAAGAAATATTGATTCTGCAGATTGATGGCATATGTTGTACACTGCATAATTTCCATTTTCCAAAATCTGAAATATCCATAAAGAGAGGGACCAAAAAAAAAAATAAATAAATAAAAGAAACAATTGAAGACAGTGATATAAAAGGTAGTCAGAGACGCCCGTAGCCCCGTTAAATCGCAATCAATCCACAAATATTACAACTAAGCTTTATTCAGCGTGTAATATACCTCTGTACAATGCTATTGTCAATTCGATCATCGTCAATTTGTGAATCGCTAACTTTATCCAAACAATTTTTCAAGTTACATTCAAAGTTGAATACAAGCCAATAGTAGTAGCCCTGTCTAATATTTCTTATGATTCCCGTTTGGTGGTGCTTCGATCGCCCGATGAATAGGCAACGGGAATTTTAAATATCCCCAATCGCATAAATAGGTTCAACCAAGCACAAGGCTGGTCTAATCTAAAGCAAGAGTTGATTCCTAAGTAGAACGTAAACACGCATGCTGCAAGACATCATTGTTTCTCTATATTTACAGGTTGAAAACTGTTTAGGTATCTGAAAAGTCGAAACATTCATGATTACATCCCCAAGATATCATAGCCGCGGTGCTTAATAGATTTTAGCAAACTAAAGAGCACATCGAAGCATTACAGAAAGGCTCACCTCAATTTCGTAACATCATACGAACTTGTATAAGAAATTTCGGCATAAGTTATTGAAAAATGAGATTCATGAGAAGTCGATCTAAGGCTCTAAAAACTCTAATATATACACACTAAATATAACAGTTAAAAAGCGTGTCACACATCGATTCTGCTGTATTATGTAATTTTTCAAACGACGTCTCCAAATATTGTAAATCTACTACAGAAGCATATAGAAGAGTGTTCACTGACCTAGGTTGACTAAAATTTAGCCCAAAGGCCAAATGCTGAATGGGAAATTGAGTAAAAAAAAATGAGGTAAAGGTGTAACTGGAGGAGACTTTGAAGCCGTACCATGAAAACAATTGTTAGGAGATTTGGAAAGTAAAATGGAAGAGACATGAACAGAGGAACACTAAAGGTATGAAAGGGGATGGAGTTAGGGGACGAAGGAACGCTGTAAAAAAAACCTTGTAATGCCTACAGCACACCATGGAGGTGCACTGACGGCACTAAACCCCTATGGAGGTGCGATAGGTTAAGGGACATACAAAGAGAGATCAGTTAAAAAAGAATAAATTAATAAATAGATAAAAGTGTAAGTAAATTATAGAAATGTAAGGAGAATTGAATTAGCGTAGCAAATGCATTGTATCTCTGCATGAACTTTTGAAGTTCAAAATTGAACAACATCCTCAGGGACATTGTTCCACAGTCCAAAGGTGTGAGGAATAAAGGAACTCTATGACTAATAAGCTCGACAGCAAGGCACATTTTGTGCATATTGGTGCTTCCAAGGTATTCATTCTATAGACCTTGGGTACTACTGTTTTGCAAACCTGGTTCCTCTCGGCAGGAAAAGCAGATAAGGGGTCAATCCTGGATGTGAAAGATCTGTTAAAATACAACTAAAAAAAACTGACAAACAATTAAAAGACAAACTATCCATGGTCCAATTCATAACTGCTAATATTAGGAAACAAACACTACTACTACAACAAACCACTCTATCTTCAAGAGATAAATCTCAGACAGATGCAGACATCCACACCAGAGAACAGTACTCTAGTAAAGGAGACACAGATGACCTAAACAGGTTGCATTGCTTATATCACTGTTATAAATATATGAGGCCTTACGCACAATACCTAACTTTTGTGCAGTATTTGCTGACACTTTCATTAGATAATTCTCAAGATATTTGAGTTAAAAGTTAGTCCCAGAATAGTTAAACCTGAAGGAGTGATGGAGTTTGAAATCTGTACGAGATCAGCTAATCAATAATGTTTTCGTTTTACTGGAGTTCAACCTTATAGCCCACTGATCTGTTTTTTGCCAAGGTTCAGACTAACGGCAGCTTCATATCTCATAAATGGAGACTTTACTACACCCACTAGTGTTACATCATTGGCATACTGAACAATCTTGTTTTCCAGAACAACACTCATATAAAAGGGATTTTGACGAAGGAAAAATCTATTTCTGGGCAAGGGCCCGTGTCGCCCAGTGAAATCCCCCCGTTTCTCTCCTTCCCTTGTGCCCAAGCTTGGTCTTCTAACGTCAAGGATGACCACGAGAGGCGCTGTTGTTGGCGTGGGAGGGTGAGTAGTAGTAGTTGCTGGCGCGGGCTGTGTACCAGCTCTCTCTGGAAGGGGGAATTTGGTGGAGGGGAATTCTAAATGACAAGAGGTCTGTGGTAGTGGTCTCACTCGCCCCAGTACCATACCGACACCCTCTTTTTATTTAGGGTGAGCGAGTCAGGATACTCTGACATCCCCCTCTTTTATTTTTCTCTGGTAATGTTCCTTAGATATATGAACTGAAGGGATATTTCACTGGGCGACACGGGCCCTTGCCCAGAAATAGATTTTTCCTTCGTCAAAATCCCTTTTCTGGGCTCAGCCCGTGTCGCTTCGTGAAATAGTACCAGAGAATTAGCACAAGCTTGGGAAAAGATACAGTAAGAGGTAGCAAGAAAACACAAAAGTATAAAATATAATTATAATCTAGTTTAAATATTTACAAAGTTATCATATAAAACCTTAAATTAATATAAAGTAACAAGTGTTAGCCTTAAAATACATAAAAGGACTTAAAATTATACTTAGGCTAACTTATGATAACTTAAAACTAGAAAATATTAATATATACAGAAGTGAGTCACCCTAGCATAAAAATAAGGGAGAACATCACAAAATAGCCTTATTCGGCAAACTATGTACAGGTGTGAGTGACCCTAGCATAAAAATAAGGGACACATCACGATATATAGCCTTTTTAGGCAGCTAAGGCTCAAACAGGGTTGAGCCTGGCAGTAGGATCAAAGGAAAATGTTAGTGAGGCAGGTAGAAAGGAGATCTGGATCTTATGACTAAAACTACTTAGACAGTCAGGAGAAACTGTGTTTCCCGCTGCCACTGCCGGAAATTTAAGAGATTCCAAGGATTTCAGGTAGTGACGTTTGAAAACTGTCGGCGACTTCCAGCCTGTGTACTTCTTTAAGTCATCAAAATTCATATGTTGGAAACAATTAATTGAGGTGGCTACTGCCCTGATGTCATGGACCTTGGGGAATGAATCAGGGTTGGCTTGTTTGATAAAATATAGGATTTGTTGTCTGATTCCTTTTAAGGAAATGGTGCCACCTTTTTCCCTTATAAATAGGGGACCTGAGGACCTAGAAGATGTCCTGGACAAATAGGCTTGTAAGGTCGTTACCGGACATAGAGAAGGGTCTTGAGGAAGAGGGAGGATCTTCCAAGGGGCCCATCTCATTAAGGGATCCTCGTTTTTAGCCAAAAAACTACGATCTGGAGATAGTAGAAGTTCTCCTGAAGGGAGAAATTCAACATGGCCAGAGTCTCTGGTGAGAGCCGACAGTTCAGATATCCTGGCTCCTGAGGCCAGACTTAGCAAGAATAATGTTTTTCTTAATAGTGTTATATAGTTACATGAATCGTTGTCAGTATCTGACGCCAGTTTGAGAACGTCATTCAGGAACCATGAAATTGAACTAGGCCTTTCTGATGGTCTGAGCCTAGCACAAGCTTTAGGGATAGACGAAAAGTAAGAGTCTGTTAAGTCTATCTTAAAGCCAAACTGGAAGATTTTCTTTAAAGCTGACTTATTGGTCGTAATAGTACTAGCTGCTAGACCTTTTTCAAATAAGGATCTGAAAAAGGATATAGCCAAATTAACAGTCATGGTTCGAGAATCCGTTTCCTTCAGGAAATTTGCGTTTTTTAACTGCTGCGTCATATTGACGCAATGTTGATTCTCTTTTATCCGATTCTAAGAAAAGGATATTTTGAGGATCGATATTTGCGTCTCTTTTAGCTGCGAACTTCATGAAGTCCATAAAGTTAGGGTTTTGAGAGTTCCTGAGGAAGCGAACACAGTCCTCATTTGTACTGATTGAGACAGTTTGGGATTGGGAATCCGTTGAGGTCCGGAGACCCAATTCCAGAAGGAGAGGGTACCAATTGCTCTTGGGCCAGTCCGGGGCTACTAGAGCAACTTGTCCCTTGAAAGACCTGAGCTTGTTCAGGACTTTCAATAGAAGATTCACTGGAGGAAAGATGTACATCTTCCTCCACTGATTCCAATCTATGGACATGGCGTCTGTGGTATAAGCCAGAGGGTCCAGGTTGGGGGCCACATAGCAAGGGAGCTTGTGGTTCGATTGTGATGCGAAAAGATCCACCTGGAGGTCTGGGACCTTTTGGCATATCCACTGGAATGAGTGCCTGTCCAGGGACCACTCCGATTCTAGAGGAACTGATCGAGACAGGGCGTCTGCTATCACCTTCCTTACTCCCGCCAGATGAGTGGAGGATAGATGCCATTTGTACTTGGCTGCCAGAGAGAAAATGGCTATCATGACATGGTTCACATGGCTTGATTTGGATCCTCCTCTGTTGATGCAGTGTACTACCACTGCACTGTCCAATACCAGTTTGATGTGGGAATTCTTGGTTGGTAGAAGCCTCTTCAATGTGAGGAATACTGCCATAGCTTCCAGTACATTTATGTGAAGCCGGCAGAATTGAGGTGACCAAGTCCCTTGTACTTTCTTGAATTGGGAGTATCCTCCCCACCCGCTCAGAGAGGCGTCTGTGTGGATAACCAACGCCGGAGGAGGGAATTGGAGAGGGACTGATTTGGACAGGTTTTTGGCCTCCGCCCAGGGGCGGAGACGTTTGCGGAGAATCGGAGGGATGCTTGACAACTTGTCTCGAGATTTGTTTGTTTGCTCTTGAGCGCCAAACACGATTTATATCTTTCAATTTTGCTTTCATCAGAACATCTGTAACTGACACAAACTGGAGAGAACCTAGGATTCTTTCCTGGTTTCTCCTTGATGTCTGTTTGCATTTGAGGAATTGTCTTATTGACTTGGCTATTTCTTTCCTTTTGGCCAACGGAATTGTGGGAGTTCAGATCCCACTGAATGCCGAGCCACTGAAAACGAGATTCCGGCGTTAGCCTGGACTTGACCTTGTTTATTTGGAACCTCAGATGTTCCAGAAACTGTATTACTTTGCTCGTGGCTTTGAGGCATTCTTCGACGGTTGTTGCCCAAATGAGCCAATCGTCCAGATACGCTACTACCATTATCCCCTGGGATCTTAGTTGTTGGACTACTGATTCCGCTATCTTCGTAAATATCCTGGTGGCTACGTTCAACCTGAAGGGCATCACTTTGAAGGAGAATGCCTGGTTTCCTAACCTGAAGCCTAGATATGGGCGGAAGTGTCTCGCAACTGGGATATGATAGTATGCGTCTGTAAGATCGATAGAGGTGGTGACGGCCCCACGGGGAAGTAAGGTCCGCACCAGCGAGATAGTCAGCATTTTGAACTTGTCACAACGAATGAATAAGTTTAGACGGGACAAGTTTAAGATTATTCTTCGTTTGGTTGAGCCTTTCTTTGGCACACTGAACAAGCGTCCTTGAAACTTTAAATGTTTGACTCTTGATACTACCCCTTTCTGAAGGAGTTCTTGTGCATACTCTGTCAATTCCTTTGTTGGTTTTTGAAGGAATGTTTTGGATGGAGGGGGACCTTTGATCCAACTCCATCCCAGCCCTTTGGACAAAATGCTCTGTGCCCAACTGCTGAATTCCCATCTGTGACGATAGAGGAACAGCCTCCCTCCTACCTGAGGGTCCTCACTGACTTTGGGCGGGACGTGATCCGCGTCCGCCTCGGAAGTGCTTGCCCCTGCTAGGTGTCCTTCCGCCACCCCTTTGGCGAAATGCACCTCTAGCCCTACTTCCTCTCCCAAACCTATTGAAGGCTTGGAACGCCTGACCTTCAAATACTGGATTGAAGGCCGGAGATACAGCGTAAGAGGTCGAGGGTTGGTTTTGGGAAGCCAATAGGAGAATTGGTTGGGCCTGGTTCTTCGCCGTTGACGGCTGAACCACCTGGGACATTGGTACTGCTTGTACAATTTGTTGTTGCTGAGCGGCCTGGAAAGGTGGGAACTTTCTAGGCTTCTTCAGCTTCTTCACAGTTGAGGGGGCAACTTCTGGCTTCCTCTTGGAAGAAAGTCCCCAGCGGACCTTAAGGCTCTGATTCAGCCTAGTTGCTTCATGCTGAACCTCGTTCACTACCGATTTGGGGAAGAGGTCAGCGCCCCAGATGGAAGCCGCAAGCAGCTTGTTAGGCTCATGCCGGATCGTGGCCTCCTGCAGTACATGTTTCCTGCAGTTGCGTCTAGCTATCACGAAGTCGTACAGATCACACTGCACGGTGTGTCTGTGCTTTGGCTAAGAGCTTGAACTGAGGTTCCGTCCCGTATGTGATTGCGGCAACCTCTGTCATAACTAGGGCGTTCAAAGTCCTCCCTAACCTGGTCCTAGCATCAAATTCTGCTTGTATCAGGTTATCCGACAACCTAGGGAGTCTCTCCCCAAATTGTGCAATTGCACAATCTGGTTTGAGCTTCCCAACCGTGAAGGTAGCCGGCAGGTCAGCCCAGAGATCTTCGGATCCTGGAAGGAGAAGAGATGTTGACTCTGTCTCCCTCAGTTGTGGCATAGGCTCGTCTTTCATGGCGGCCTGCATGGTTTGCTCTGCCAACTTTGTGGTAAAGGGGATTGGTGTCTCCTCCTCTGCCACAAAGATGGTAAATGGACTTTTGAAAGCCTGAAGTTTGGTACTGACACAATCCCAATCTTCCAGGCTTCTAATCCATTCTCTCTGAGCCTGATCCCGACTATAGATAACCGTCTCTTTCGGGATCCTATCCTCCCTCCTCATTGCCGTCTCCATCAAGCGAGCATAGCCCATAAAGGGTGGTTGGAGGTTGGCGGGGTGGAACTCGAAGTCCTCTATTCTTCGAGTACCACAGTCTGGGATGGTTATCATGCCGTCCTTGAAGGGGGCATAAGCTGCGACCCTCCAAGGATTGCTCGTCGTGAAGGGAGGAAGAGAATCATAGTCTGGCATGGGCTGCAACGCCATGCCTGACTCAGGAAGAACTGCTGGGGGATTCTCCCTGAGACCCGCCATCAGATTCTCCTGGTTTGCCAGCCTCTCCGAAATACTCCGGATTGACTGGCTAGACTCCTCAAACGAGGTGGAGATGTGCGAGAACATCTGCTCGAACCTGTCGTTAACCAAGTTACCGACCAGGTTCCCCATCTGCTGCATTATATTAGCAGTGAAAGCCTCGGTGTCGAAGGGACTAGGGTCCCTGACCGAAATAGGAGTCTTAGGGCGTGCTCCGGTAGACGTCGAAGGCTCTGGCTCTGTGGGAGCACGGGCCATATCCTTAGAGGACTTGCCTCTAGACCCTTTTGAGTGTGAAGTCGAAGAAGACTTCAATTTCTCTGCTCCGGGGTGGTGAGCCGGAGTCCTATGAGACGTAGAGGACGAGGTCTTCTTAGAAGACGTCCTCTCCAGGGTCTTCTGCTCCCGCTTCCCTTTCACTTTAGGGACAGCTGAAGCTGATGACGACTTAGCCGGAATATCTGATTCGGAAAAGCCTTGGAAAGAAGACAAAGAAGGAATAGGAGATGAAGATCCAGATAAGCCCAAGGGAAGCCCTTGAGCTCCTAGCAAACCTACCTCAACTAACAAATTACTCTCACCTACCGCCATTGGTTCTACGTTCAGATCCAAGGTAACCACTTCCTCAGGAGAGGTGGAACATAGATCCTACCCATGTGAACTCTCAAGAGAGACTGAGAGTTTCCAGCGCCAGCCTTGTGACTGGCTTATCAACAGTCAAGCAGGAGCGTCGTAAGGGACTGGCCTATAGCGGGAGTAACTATGACTCTATCTATAGTTACAAGCTCAATACCTCCTCGTGGTTCCCGCTGGAAACTTGCTGTACTTGTACAGGAAGGCTAAATTTGAGCTAATTTACCTCGGCTGGAAAGTTGAGATAAATACCGGTTTTTGTTAGCAGAAATGTCAAGCAATTGCCCCTTCCCCTCGGGGAATGAAGAGAGACCTACAGGCCAAACCCTTGCCACCGGTACCAGCCACATCCAGGCTGGAACAAATGTAGGGATGCGTGCAGGTAGCACAGACACAGCCTCCCCTGCCGAAAATTCCACCTGTGTTGGCAGGGGCAGGTCTGTGACTAAAAGCAGCAAGTCAGAAGAAGCCGGGGAACGTTCTGCCGTTCTCTCGGCGCGCCCCGATTGTGGAAAATCCTTTAAGAACTTTAACGGACGTAGGCTTCACCAGAGGCGGGCGCACCCCGAATCTTTTCATCACGAGAACATCCGCCGCCTCGAGGAACAACGAAATAAGATATGGAGCAGAAAGGAGCTCCATATGATGGCAACCTACGAATCGAATAACAGCAGCGAAGTATTCATAAACAAACGGATTCAAGAAGTGCTGTTCCCTGAACGATCGACGAACAGCATAAGTGGAAAACGCAAGTCACCGGAGTACCAGCGTATCCTCACAGAACTAAGAGCCAAAACATCGGACAACGAAGTCATAGTTCCAGCGATGACGACGACAATCAACGAAGAACGACAAGAGTGGACTGAAGAAGAGATAATAAGAATGCTAAAGTATGAAAAGTCCAGGCCCGCTCACCCTCGGATCAACATCTTAATACAAAAAGAAGCTCTCCCATGGAGATCATTAGACAGCATCCGGAATAAGAGAAATACTACAGCGTATAAGAAAAGGATCGCCGATTTTCTACAAGCACAAAGCGAAGATGGAGGAAGAAACACCAGAGACGATAGAACGAACACCTACGATGAACGCCTGATACCACCATTGAAGAAGGCAGTAATAAGGCTGACGAAATTAACAAGTAATGACATTAAGGAAATTCAAGAGTATCATAACAACCGCCATGAAACAAATAGCATTCAGGAAACCGGTGCGAAAAGAAGGAGTTCCAGGAGACTGAAGATGATTACCGGCCAGAACAAGGAAAAGTCAGCCAAGAACGACGAAGAGGAAAATCCATGGATGCAACCGAGGGAACTTGACCACAAAGACCTAATGGAAAACCAAACCGAATCTGACCTCAACCACAGGACCCATCCCAAAACAACCGACGGGATGAACGACTATCTCACTACATGGGAATGGCATGCATTCGTGAACACAAATAACGATCCGTCTCCACTGTCTTCACCATCCAGTAGCTCAGTAGGATCCAGCAACACCACCAGCGATGAAACTATGAGCATTGAACAGCAAATTGATCAGAGGAAATATAACATCTTCGGGTAAAGAAGAACTAGAGTCCAAAATAACATCCAAAGAGTAACTAACCACCAAGAAATACCCTGGAGAATTCTAAAATGGCGCCAATACGCAGTGACACAGCGAGGATGGAATAAGAACCGAGGACGAGTGGTACAGAACGCTTTGATGGGCAGAGACCCCCTTGCCAGGACGTGCTATCTGCCAGGCATGGCCGAGTTCTGGGTGTCCCTCTTTGAAACCTCCAGCCCGCCCATCAACCCAAACCATCAACCAACAGCCATGGAAAAGACCTCCATAATTGATCCAGTGACAATAACTGAAATAGAGTGGATGAAACGAAGGACGAAGCTCAACACTGCACCAGGCCCAGACGGAATTCGCCCCTCCGATCTTCGGAATGCAGAATCTCCACTCCTCATGGACTTCTTTAATTTTATCTTGGCAAAAAGAACAGCCACTGGCGACTGGGCGAGCGGCAGCACAAGCTTACTACCTAAAATCGACAATCCCCGTGGGCCCGGGGACTATAGACCAATCACGGTCACATCCGTCGTGACCAGAGGACTACATAAGATCCTAGCTAGACGCGTGGCGGAGCTGTTCCCCTCATCAATGCGACAGAAGGGCTTCAAGGCGGAAGAGGGGATCAGCGCTAACATCATGCTATTAAAAGACATAATCGAGGAGGCGAAACAAATGTGTAACACAGTCTATACAGCCTATATAGACTTAAAAAAGGCATTCGACTCGGTTGGCCATCCCCAACTGATAGAAGCCTTGGAAGGCGCTGGCTTCAGTGACGATTCAACCGAATATTTATCCAGCTTCTATAACAAGATATCCACCGAAATCCTCTGAACCAGGGCAAGCATTAGGAGGGGAGTAATGCAGGGAGACCCACTGTCGCCGCTCCTCTTCAATCTTGCCCTGGACAAGGCCCTGTCAGAGCTCCCGCCAGGAGTAGGGGTGCGACTCGGCACGGAACTCATAAAATACCTTGCCTTTGCCGACGACATCGTGCTCGCCGCCGAGACCAGGAAAGGGCTCCAAACAGCGATGGAAGCGCTCATCAATAGCACAGGAAGAGTAGGTTTGACACCGGGGATAAACAAGTGCGCCACTATGGGAATAATTGGAGACAAAAGGCGGAAGGCTTGGTATTCAGACGACAGGGAATTCAGTATTGACAACAACAAAATTCCAGCACTAAAGCCCGATGGCATATATAAATACCTAGGCATTGAAATAGGTGTCAAGATCAACACCAATGGAAAAAAGGCCATCGGACAAATTAGAAGTGAACTCTGTCATCTACAAAAAGCCCCCTTCAAGCCGCAGCAGAAATTTTGGGTCATTAAAAACGTGGCCATACCTCGCCTAAAACATCTTGTCCTGCACGGCGAACTCCACCGATACCACCTTAAGGAGCTAGACAGGGAGGGGAGGAAGTTCACATGGAAAGCTCTGCATCTGCCAGGTGACACCCCAACTACGGCCTTCTACGCCGCAATCAAAGACGGCGGCCTAGGACTATACAACTTCACCCAAGAGACCCAAAATGAAGTGCGGAAATGCCTCACCCGCCTCACAAGATCACCCGACAACTTAGTAGCAGACAGAGCAAAAGAACATCTAAGATTAGTTGCTGAGGGGAACCCTATAGACTGGAAAAACGAACTTTATAGAACAGTCGACGGAAAAGGACTGCAGGACGCCCCCAGTGGGCCAAAGCCTAAATGGATAGACGCTGGCACCAAAATAATGAAGGGCGGAAGCTACATTAATGCCATCAAAATGCGACTGGGAATTCTAACCACCCCAGCCCGCTCCGCCAGAGGACGCGACACAAGTGCCAGATGCGACTTGGGATGCCCCCTCCCAGGCATACTACACCATATCCTCCAGGTTTGCCCAGCCGTACAGCCATGGAGGATAAAGAGGCACAATATGATAAAAGACTACGTAAGAAAGAAGCTCGACGAAAAGGGGTATAACACCGTAAACGAGCTGAGCATCAGTACTCCCGAAGGACTGAGGAAACCGGACATCATAGCGTGGAACGACGAAAGATCCATAGTACTCGACGTCCAAATAACAGCCGATGCAAATGTAAACAATATCGAATTGTTCCATCAAGAAAAAATAAATAAATATAATAAGCCAGCAATAAGAAGGTACGCAGAAAACCTGACCGGAAAACAGCCGACGATTGAAGCCATCACAATAAACTGGAGAGGAGTATTATCGCATCGGACCTCTCTAGTATGCCGAGGACTGGGCCTCAACAATAATGACTTAGAAATTCTATCCATAAAATCCATTAACAACGGATGTACAATTTATAGTAATTACATGGGCATATCGGGGGGCGGCGACGTGACTTAAGGCACTCGGCGGGGTTGGCCCTGACGACGTTCCCGACTGGCTGCTAAAATCCAAACATCCCAGCCACGTCGGTGGAGATAAAAGAAATAGACACCGAGAGGTAACATCTGGTAGGCGTCACGCTGCATTGTTAGCCTAAAAAGGCGAAGGAGGCCACTAGAGTGCCCATGAGCTGGGAAGACCAAGTTATGAATTAACGGCGGATACTCTATGGTCGATTAAAAAAAAAAAAAATAGATCTTTGGGTGAGCCCTATGCCTATGAGACGTTTGTTTGGCGGCCGCTGGTTGGCTGGGAGCTGCCTACCTACCGCTACCATCCAATCAGCGGCTGCCAAACAAGCGTCTCGTAAGCATAGGGTTCATCCAAGAATCTACCTTAAGTGAACCAGCTATAGACATCAAATGCCCGATTGATGTTTCGGAGCCTCTCTCTCTCTCTCTCTCTCTCTCTCTCTCTCTCTCTCTCTCTCTCTCTCTCTCTCCTTTTATTGTAAATCTGCAACTCTCTCTGATTAATCTGTTCTTCCTTCTTCCAACTGATGTCTAGTGAACTTAGATTCCAATGTCTATGTTTTTTCCTTCTTCTTGTTCCTTAAGGGTGGAAAAGATGAAGGCATTACGCAGCTCGTCCATCTGGCCTTCACATTAAAACAAATGAGGAATGACATCAATGATTACCCCCTTAAAAGGCTTTTGATGGAACTCCTACCAGGGGAGAATAATAGGAAAGAATGTTTCTTCATGGGATACTTCTAGTCACATATCAAACAGGTTTTGGTATTACGACGAAGACTTCATCAGTATGAGAAAGGTGATGACGCTATGTAAATACTGCATACTTAACCTGGTGACATGTATCATCATATAGTTATATAGCCTTACGTCACACTTACTATTCTGTGTGTGTGTGTGTGAGATGCTATCGCACTATATGCAATATAAGACAAAAATACACCAAAATCGCAGTATCCATACACGAAATAATAATTACTTCATCTATTTTGGTCTCTTTTAAACTTCACAAAGCTACGATCTAAAAATAAAATCACTGTTCTTGACAACTGCTGCTGCCGTTGCACGTCACAAAAATGACTAATACTTCTTGGCCGGAAGGAGAAATCCAAGGTCTAAGGAAATGACAGCAGGCCTTCTCCACACTGTGGTGCAATGGTATCTTGCAGTATGCTTCAACAATTTACGAGACAGAAATAGCAAACGGAAAGTGTCATAGATACACTACATTATTGTGTTTTCAGGAATAAAAAAAAATGATCTATCACATATACAAACTCATTCGTTTACAAAAAACACTTATGAAGTAGTATGATATGCCGTGAAAACCACAAAACAGCTGTTTACTGATAAACACAACAACGAAACCTAGCTGATGCAATCACCATGTCACACACTTTGGAAGCCCCAAAGACTTCTTTAGATATATGTAAACCAGTTACTCATTTTACAGAAAAAAATACAGATCGATAACCCTTCTAATATAATGTTCCATACCTCGACTGGGGACTCGATGAATATTAGGTAATGTATTGGAAGTGGTAGTATCATGTCAATGTGTTTACTTGCATTTATATACCATAGTTCCTGAAACTCCAACGCTGCAGTTAATAAAATTAACAGTTTGAATTTACTTCCATCACACTTGGGACAAGTAAGAACTGTACATACATATATATATATATATATATATATATATATATATATATATATATAATATGTATGTATGTATGTATGTATGTATGTATGTATGTATGTATACATATTAACAAAAGAGACGAGGAAATAGGGATGCACGCACGTTACGCTGAAAACCCCGTTGTGGCTCTCTTAGTCTAGGGAGTGAACTAGACACATAATATAGTTGAATGAATCTGGCAGGTCTTAACCACGTGGAAACAGGCAAAGGGCTGGCAACTTTATCCCAGTCCTGTACAGCCGGAAGGTTAACACCTTTGGGAGCAATTCCCTTCAAGGGGAAAAAAGTATGTATGTATGTATGTATCTTTATGTATATACGTGTGTATCAAGAGATTTCTACTGTTGCAATAACTTGCCACGTTATTTTACGTCGAACATAAAAATAATACACTAAATGTTTACACACACCTACACATACTTGTATATGTGTATGAAGGGGATTACATCAAATAGTGGATTCTTTACAAAAACAAGCAAACAGATTGTAAGAGTATATAACCCAAACGGACTAGTTATTCACATCACGCTAACAGTCAATGCTGCCACCCAATGCTCCCTTTTCGGGTATAAAAAAGTACGATTGTCTCGAATGAGGATAACTTCATGCACTATTCCACGTTTCTCCTTGCTCCAGAAACTGTAGTTCATCATTTCCCTGAATTTACTTTCACTCTCCATATGTGTTTCTGCATTTATATAGCTAACAAAAGATGTTTCGTGAAATGATAAGTCTAGCACTACTTAAACTTCAAGTTCTAACACATCACCTGGTTCCATGTCCAGGCCTGCAAACGAGTATATGCATTCGATTTATACCTGACTGCTTTGACATTTCAAGGACGTGGCATTTGATTAATGTATACTGTGTTTAAATTAATATATTTCTTTCTTTCTTTTCTCCTACAAAGCCAAATACCTTCTGTAGCTCAGCGGTTACCGACCTAGCCTAACAGCTACTGACAAGAGTTCAGTCCTTCCGAGTAAACGTCTATGGTTCCTTTTCCTAAGAAACCGGTTGTGCCCCTGGTAACGCAAGTTCTGAATTAGGAACCAAATGGCTAAACTGGCTGTGGTGGATCACAGCCAAGTAGCGAAGGGAATGGCCATGGCAACCTCAACTCATAAATAACTGTTAAGAACTGGAAGGTGTATACAGTACCTTGGAGACCCCACCACTCCGGTTTAGAAGAACTGTGAGGTGAAAAAACACACATATAAACACTGATAAGCCTCTATATGTTAAGTTATGTATTTACCTTTGCAAGTTTATATAAGAGAGCGTATATAATTTCTTGTCACATAAATGTCTTTTAGTCCAGTAATTCATTGTTAAACTAACTGAAGGGATATCTTACTAAAAATTTCTGATGAAAACAAATGCCGGTGCTACTTTGGCTTGTTATCTACGCGTCACCTCCGGCTCCGAGGTGCTAGTACTAAACATGGCGGAAGCTCAATGGGACGCCGTGTTTAGTACTATAGCACCTTGGGTATGAAAAATATCGTTTATTAATATAAATTGTCGACCATACAATCTTATCTTCGAGGGGCTAGTAGTAAATATGGCGGAAGTTCAATGGGACGCCGTGTTTAGTACTAGCCCCTTGGGTATAAAAAATATCATTATTAGTACTAGTACGAAACACGGCATCCCATAGTTTCCGCCGATGTCAAAATAAACGATTTTACCAAAATGGCGTGGGAGACTCGAGTACTTTCCGTACCAGGAAAGTAAAATTAATTACGGAACATAAACGCAAAATCCATTTTGTTTTCTCGTGTAACCTGCTTGGAAATTCCGTTAACTCTTTCTAATTCCGATATTTACAGATAAATTACGATTACAACAGAAAAAGAGAGAGACTTTCCTGAAACAATCGGCTTAATCTGATTAGATGCTATTATGGTCTGCCGACTGTGTAGGTTTTCGTCAAGTGGGTACTTACTAAGTGAACACCAAATATTTGGCATATTCGAGTGTTTAGACACTATGTTGTAATCTATCTCATCCTCTGATACACACAACAGTTAACATGGAAAACGTCATAATGGTTAATATCTGTCTATCTACACACGAAAATATGTATATATGTAACGAACTCGAAAATGTAGAAATAAACTTCGAAAATACTTGTTCCAAGTCCCCGGCTTCACTCACCTTTCTAGCACGGATTTAAGGATATTCTTAAGCACGTGTTTCTTCACGCTACATTGGATACATGTACTATATATATATATATATATATATATATATATATATATATATATATATATATATATATATATATATATATATATATGTGTGTGTGTGTGTGGGTAATGGATGGAAAGAATAACTATTCCTTTATAAGAGAAAAATGATGGGGGTGGCTGCTATAGGCTTAGCATTAAAGCGGCATAACATTCCTATTATTATACTTCGAGATACCTACAATTTTAACAAATGTAAAATGGAATGTTTGAAGGTGAAAGTTGAATCAACCATTGTTAGGGTGAGTGAAGTGTGGACGTTAAAAAAATATTAAAAGGAACTAGACTGAACATTTCGGGATGAACTGCCTGAATAGTGCAAGTGGAATAACAAGGTCGGCAAGGAGATAATTATATAACAGTATGTGGCAACCATGCTTTAAAAATGTAGACATGGTGAAAAAAATAAATCTCTGGTTGGGGTAAGTTCTGATTGTCCGGAAAGAAAGACTCGATTTAGTGGAACGAATGTTGAATCTAACGTCTTATGAGTTATAAAATGGAACATTGGAAAATATTACGTAGAGACGGTGGCAGAAGTGTTAGAATATTCAATTTTGTGAAAAATAACTTCAAAATAGTGATGGGGGAAATGAAGAGGCATCTGTTTAGGGGCTTGAAGCAATTACAGTATACGATTTTGCATGAATGCTCATCATTCATTCAACAGATATAAGATGAATACGACAGGGATTGTTCTCTCTCTCTCTCTCTCTCTCTCTCTCTCTCTCTCTCTCTCTCTCTCTCTCTGGGACATCGCTATTAGAGGAAATGACGCGAAACAGAATCCCTTAAGAAGTATACGTATACTTTTAAATCATATTACCCCTCTATTACATAAGCACTGAGTTACTATGAGATTCAGGGCCTCTGTAACACGGTTTTTTCGCAATAACTTTTTATCTATGCATTTCATAAATATAACGCTTATTCAGAATACATATTATATCAACACATAAATTTTGAGTGTATTCTGCACTACGCAGGTTGAATAAATTTGGTCACTTTTATAATGTAAAAGTGACCTTTTTTGAAGACGGGCCAACTTACTCAGAGAAAAGGTTTCGAACGCACTCGTTACGTAACTTATGACATCATTTCTTCCCTCTTTCTCGATGGATGATTGGCTATACGTAACGAAGGCTAAACCTCTGGCAACAATGACATACAAATTTAAATACAAGCAAAGCAGTACACCTTTATGAACTCTGGAACCTCCCCACTGATAATTGTCATAATGAACAAACCAACAAAATATGTTAATAAATACAAAAACACTTCGATTATTAGTCTAACTCCCAAAATAAGTTTCCAAAGAAATTACAGTCTACTTTATAGGTCACAATCAGATTGACAAGATGTAGGGAATAGTTGGTAATTACCAAGAACATAGTAGACAAGCTTGATTTGATAACTGCTATATCCAATGTCAAGCAATTTTTATTTATTGGCTATCTACCTATTTACTGAAAAAAAATAGCCGGTACCGTATATTGGCTTTAAAACCTTCACCAATAATTATCGTCAGAATGGTGACTTCATGAGGCTCCACCCACTTTCGCCTCGTTATAATTCAGGATAACACTGAAGGCTACCATGGGCATTGTTGGATTAGAAAATTTAACTTCTGGCTATAAAAACTAATTTCTCGAGTAGTTGTAAGAAGTGCTAAATGATCCTCAAGGATCCCAGCAGTTGGTCTAAACGTTTAATTCATGTATATTACTGCTATACTGTTGCGGCACTACTGCTACAGTAGTATTACTACGCTAGCACTGATACCCCACCCACATCTATGTATCGTTCCGCCATTCATAAAGTCTTTGGGTTTCAGAGCCGATGGCATTTCTGTCTTGTGGATGGGCGGGGCAACATTTAGTCAAAAGGTGTTTGTTTACCTTGCTTACGTAATGAATGTTTTTCGACTCTTGGCTCGTAATCATTGGCCATGGCGTCGGCTAGATCATTTTTACTCTATAAAAATTAAAACTATCGGGTTTAGGTTATTGATAATGCTGACAAAATTTGTGTGTGGTTGTAAAATATACATATGTCAACTTTCAGCTACATCCGATGCTTTGACAAGGAGCAAAGTCCAAAAAACCGTGTTACAGAGACCCTGAATCTCATAGTAGGTATCTGAAAGTTTGTCAACTATGGTAAGATGTAGCTCGGATAGAGGATATATATATACAGAGAGAGAGAGAGAGAGAGAGAGAGAGAGAGAGAGAGAGAGAGAGAGAGAGAGAGAGAGGCGAAGAAACGATGATCCTTCCGTTACAAATTTCTCTTAAAATATATCATTGTATATTTTTTTCACACAGAATTTAAGCTCTTAAGGATGAATTCCAAATATGAGAGGAAAGACGTGGGAATGGTTAACTCACGGCTAACATAGAATCCACATACGGTACATAATAAACCCAGCAATCCAAACTTACAACAATCATAAACCAACGAAGATGTTTGTTTACCAATAAGCAGGAAATGGCCGCCAGCTGTTATTTTCCCAGATGACTTCCTTCGTTTTAAAGCTCCTACCGTGAGAGAGTTTATACACGTCTGACTGCCTCAAGTCCCTAAAACAGGAGGGCTAGGCGTAGCGTATAGGGTTAATGAACCTCAAGAAGAAGAAGAAAAAAAAAACTTCAAAAGCCCCTAGCCAGACTATATACGGTCGTTTTTTTTTTTTTTTTTTTAACGACCCGGCTGGAAGACCCCTCCATAATTAGCGACACGGAAACATTCTTCACTCCATAGAACTAGATACACAGGCACATCCGAATGAGAAATTGAAAGATGCCATTAGATACATTCCAATACAATAAATCAAGTGACTAGAAAAATGGAGAGAGAGAATTTGGAAAGCACTCAATGCTGCAGACATACCTGGAATCAAAATCAGGTGGTCGGTGTTCAAGGGAACAGCAGAATCTATAGTACTCAAATGGCTTACTTCAAGTGCACGCAAGGTGCGTTGCATTACTACCAAAATACTATTCCCCTTGCATTGTAATACATTTTTATATATTTATCAATTTTTTTAATACGTGGGATCTCTTCTTTCTGTATTTCCCTTTACTTTCTCTTACTTCTTCCTAATGAACACCATATGCTTTGGAAGATTGAATTTCAAGTCAATGATCATTATAATAATAATAATTATAATAATAATAATAAAATAATAAATAATATATAATAATAATAATAATGATAATAATGGAAAAACTAGACGCCGAAGTAGCTCCAGGACTCATGCAGAAAATGTGCTCCAGAGCACACATAGTGAGAAAAGTGATGGACTCCTAAAGATGCAAGATGCAACCCGGAACACCACACTATAAAAACCACCCAGTCGAAAAGGATGACTGGGATTTAAATAATAATAATAATAATAATAATAATAATGATAATGATAATGATAATGATAATGATAATGATAATGATAATAAATAATAGTAGTAGTAGTGAAAAACACTATGATATTGGGTATTTCCATCATGAGAAAATGTACCGACAATAGACCGTGACAATGAAGGGTATTAGTTAAAAGCCATCAAGAGGTAGTTGGCAAGTGTTTAGGAGATATACTTTGAGTACGTTGTTTGTATCTTTCGATAATCTCTGTTGCAACACCAGATCACGTATAAAATCAATAAATGAATCTTGTCTTATGGCAATATCTCTGGTAATTCCCAATTGAAGGTGCTTATCTAAACAAATCACTTCACATGCAAATGCCTAAGTATTTAATCTGCAGGACATCAAACGGTAAGCTCCAACTTGTGGGGCTAGAGAGATATTGGATAGAACTATCAGGCAAATTATCACTGACGTGAATCATATTATTCCAAGCAGATAATACGATAACCGCAAACACCCGCTATCTACGATTTCAAAACCGAAAGTGAGTAGAGGTACAAATGTCCTCAATGTTATTTTCTAAAAATAGAACCGTTCCCCAGTTTTACAGCCTTCGCAACTTAGGACTAGAAAATTACATATAGCTACACATATCCATTATATATGGGTGTATAAATGTATGTATATATAATGTAGGAAACGACATAGGTTAGCATGCAATTTACGAATTTTGGTAAGTACAGAAATAAGGTAAAATTACTAGTTTCGGAAATTAGTTATAAAGCACTTGTGTTTATTTGTGAACTGCGTTTATCTGTGGACTTCTACAGAAAACGTGAAAAATTCTTGGGAACAGAGAAAATGGGTCCCATACATGCATAGAAGAGAACATTTTCTCTCTCTCTCTCTCTCTCTCTCTCTCTATATATATATATATATATATATATATATATATATGTAATATATATATATATCATATATATATAATATATATATATATATATATATATATATATATAATCTAATATATATATATATATATGACTGGTAAAAATGTTCTGTAACAACAGAGTTCCATCTAATAAAAGGAGCCCATAAAAACACCAAAATAGAGAAAAAGTACTATATTTCAGAGACTGCTGTCTCCCTCTTCAGGTAGATGAATGAGAAAAGTTTACAGAAAAGGTGGTATTTATACCAAGAGGTCCATCCACAAACAAGCCATTTTAAGTCACCCCCGTCTGATAATCTTCTTTAATCTTCTTAAGGGTTGGTTGAATGAAGACGTTGTCGATCGTGTCCGAAATCCATCCTCCTTTTGAGATGTTCATTACCTGCCTCTCTTTTGTATTAAGGCCGATTCCATCATTTGACTCTTGTACCGGCAGTTGCTGCTATAAATTACACGTGACAAATTCCAGTTTATTCTATGGTTATGTTCATTTATATGGTTGAAAATAGCCGAGTTCTGTTGTCCATACCTAACTGACCGTTTGTGTTTGTATTAATCTCTGGGGAAGGGATTTACCTGTAAAATCCGATGTAAGATTGGTCACAGTCCTGGCATGGGATTTCGTATACCCCCAGAGTCCTTTGGAGATGTCTTTTGTTGGACGTTAATCAGGGATTTGGCTAAGGTGTTTGGGTAAGTAAATACAAAAGGGTTCGATTTCCGAGGGGGTTGGTTATTCTCTTAATCGTGTCCAGGTGGGGAATTATTATTTTATTGTTGGGTGTATCTCTGGTCTTGTCTTTAGGGGGTAGGGGGTCGGTAGAAAATTACGTTAGCTTTGTGAATTGCTTTCTCAATTATATGGTCAGGATATTTTAAGACGAAAGTTGCTTGCGAATTAGTTCAAATTCTTTTTCCAGGAATTCTGGGGAACAAATTCGTAAGGCTCTTAAGAACAAGTTACTAGCTACACCTATTTTGATAGAAATGTCATGATAGCTAAAAGTAGTGAATGTATGAAAGTGAGAACGTTGGTTTTTCTGTATATGGTAAATTTGTATTCTGTCGTATCTCTGATTATTAAAACATCAAGAAAAGGAATTTTGTTGTCTGTTTCCCATTCAACTTTAAATTTGATGCTGGGCACTAATGTGTTTAATTCGAGAGGAATTCATTGAAAATTGCCCCACCTATTATCCCAAAACCAAAAAATGTTAGGATATCATCCACGTATCTCATCCACAGCATGTTTTTTGGGTTTTATTGCATTTATTACTGTAGTTTCAAAGTATTCCATGTACAGATTGGCTAGAACAGGACTTAAAGGACTACCCATACTAACACCCGAATTTTTGCTTGTAGAATGATTCCCCGAATGAAAATACGTTATTAGATGCACATAATTCAACTAGCTTTATTATTTTGTCAAGCGCCAATGGGAAATGATCTGAATAGGGGGATAATTTTACCCACTTAAAAACTGAAGAACGTCCTGTACTGGTACTTTAGTGAACAGGGAATCTACATCAAGGCTTAAAAGTTTTATGTTGTGAAGTGGTATAGTGCTTCTCTGAATTTGTGACAAAAATCTTCCGAATGTTTAATGTGACTGGGAGAAAAAGTGCCTAAAAAGGGGAAAGCAGGCCAGCTAACCATTTAGAAATTTTGTAATTGAAAGCACCGGCACATGAAACGATGGGTCTGAATGGAAGATTGTCTTTGTGAGTTTTGGAAGGCCATAAAAATAGGGTAATTTTAGATTAATTACTTTAAATTTCTCTAATAGTTCAATACTCTTTTTGTCTTTGCCAATTAATCTTACTTTCCGAAAAAATTCTGTGGGAACGTTTGGAGGGGATTTTTCGTCAGTTTTTCGTATGTGTTTGTGTCGCTAAGGAGCTGGTTGATTTTGTCAAGGTAGAAGTCTGTCCATTATTACGATTTTGCCGTCTTTGTCGGATCTACTTATTATAACATCTAACCTTTTTAGCGAGTGGATGGCTATCATGAATCTCGCGGGGAACAGGATATTTCTTATGTAAGTCAGTTAAAGCATTTAGTAACACTCCTTTTAAACATATCTCTTCACGGTTGTAGTTTTTGTCAGATATGAATTTTATCAAAAGCCACTATGAAGTCTAGGTTGAAATGGTACTGATAATGAATAGTGAAACTACTGAAATTAGTAATAAAATGAAAAAAAAGAATAACTGTGATAGGAAGAGAGAGAAAGTTTAGTCAGTATGAGCAAGGATAAGGTTATGGAGGTAAGTGAAACCTGGAAGATTGAGCAGTTGATATTAATGTGATCGGGAGAATTGTGTAAGTGGTTGATCGTGTGCTTGGGAGTAATTGTAATGGAAGATCATAGAATAAGAAAAGGGAGTCAGGGGACAAGTGAAGCAAGAAAGGAAACTGAATGTGTTCATAAGATAGATAAGAAACTTGGAATAGTGGGAGTAAGCTAAAGTGGTATGTATGAAGGGAGTATCGAGCTATTTTTATAGTGATGACCTGTAGATATTGAATGCAAAATAAACAAGTAAGATTGAAACTGTTGCAATGAATCTTTGTTCGTTCAGAAGAATTGGTCTGGTAAAACTGGATACGTAATAAGTGTAAAAAGTCCACTGAATGTCAGATGACGAAGCAGTATTTACAGATATTTTGGTCTTGTGGAAAGAATGGAAGTCTCAGAGGAATGAAGATAGGGGGACCTAGAAAGATGTTGATAGATAGTATTTAGGATGCTCAAGATTACAGAAAAAGAGGTGAGTGGTGCAGGGTACGTGGGGGATTTGACAATCTGTTGATGAGCCTAACGTTTGTCTATGAAGAGTCCACTGTTTTGGAAGTTTTACAGCATTAGATTTTCATTTAAGAATGTGGCAGTCAGCATTGTTCTTATTTTATTTTCTTAGGAACCACCTTTTTTAGGACGAACAGCGTTTAGGTTGAAAAATGTGAGTGTCAGTCATGACACTGTTTCATGCACAGTCATCAGCACTAAAGTTTTCCTCTTCACTTGCTCATAAGTTAGAGTGGATTTTTTATTTATTTATTTATTTTTTTTGCTTATTTTAGTGTTTTATGCCAAATTTTCTACCATCGATCAGTTAGTCGATTGAGAGAGTCAGTCTATATATATTATATATATATATACTATATATATATATATATATATATATATATATATATCTATATATATATCTATATACTATATACTATATATATATATCTATATATATATATATATATATATATATATATATATATATATATATATATATATATATCTAGATATATATATATATATATATATATATATATCTAATAAAAGGAGCCCATAAAAACACCAAAATAGAGAAAAAGTACTATATTTCAGAGACTGCTGTCTCCCTCTTCAGGTAAATGAATGAGAAAAGTTTACAGAAAAGGTGGATAATATATATAGACTGACTCTCTCAATCGACGAACTGATCGATGGTATAAAAATTTTGCATAAATACACTAAAATAGCAAAAAAAAAAAAAAAAAAAAACAAAAAAAAAAAAAAAATCCACTCTAACTTATGAGCAAGTGAAGAGGAAAACTTTAGTGCTGATGACTGTGCATGAACAGTGTCATGACCTGTCACTCACATTTTTCAACCTAAAACGCTGTTCGTCCTTAAAAAAGGTGGTTCCTAAGAAAAAAAAAAATAAGAACAATGCTGACTGCCACATTCTTAAATGAAAATCTAATGCTGTAAAACTTCCAAAACAGTGGACACTTCATAGACAAACGTTAGGCTCATCAACAGATTGTCAAATCCCCCACGTACCCTGCACCACTCACCTCTTTTTCTGTAATCTTGAGCATCCTAAATACTATCTATCAACATCTTTCTAGGTCCCCCTATCTTCATTCCTCTGAGACTTCCATTCTTTCCACAAGACCAAAATATCTGTAAATACTGCTTCGTCATCTGACATTCAGTAGACTTTTTACACTTATTACGTATCCACAGTTTTACCCAGACCAATTCTTCTGAACAAAGAGTTCATTGCAACAGTTTCAATCTTACTTGTTTATTTTGCATTCAATATCTACAGGTCATCACCTATAAAAATAGCTCGATACTCCCTTCATACATACCCACTTTAGCTTACTCCCACTATTCCAAGTTTCTTATCTATCTTATGAACACATTCAGTTTCCTTTCTTGCTTCACTTGTCCCCTGACTCCCTTTTCTTATTCTATGATCTTCCATTACAATTACTCCCAAGCACACGATCAACCACTTACACAATTCTCCCGATCACATTAATATCAACTGCTCAATCTTCCAGGTTTCACTTACCTCCATAACCTTATCCTTGCTCATACTGACTAAACTTTCTCTCTCTTCCTATCACAGTTATTCTTTTTTTTTTTTTTTTATTACTAATTTCAGTAGTTTCACTATTCATTATCAGTACCATTTCATCTGTAAACAAACCATTCCATACTTTATTTACAGCCCGTTTTCTTATCCTAAATATTTACCCTATTGTCCTTTCTCCAACCCCTACCAGTACTCCATCCATAGTGATACTGAACAGCCATGGAGACATAGCACACTTAGTCTAAGCTCCATCTTCACACCAAACCAGCCACTCTCCTGCCAGTAAATTCTAATATTCTTTACTTAAAACTTAAAAACCTGTTAATCTCTCAGTGACTGATCTCGTATACCATGCATTTTAAAAATCCTCCACGTTGTCTCTTTACTTATTCAATACTGAACTATTTCTAGGTCAGTGTTTCTTAACAAACACCAGATCCTTGTACCCTCTTCCCCGTCCAGAACCACAACATCCCTCCTGTCAGTCCGTCGTGGGTGCCATGTCTTTTTCCTTGTTTTCAAAGCACGGAAAGGCTAAACCCGGCTGGCTGATGAGCCATTTAGCAAAGGTGAAACCTCCTGATAATAATGATAATAATAATAAGAGAGAAGCAAATTCACAAAGGGGAATCAAACAGATTCCAGAAAGCTCTCACTATGGATTTATTTTTAAATGTATATAACCGCAAATAACAGTGGATTTGTACATCATTTCAAGATTCATGCTACTGAGTATTTAATAATAATAATAATAATAATAATAATAATAATAATAATAATAATAATAATAATAATAATAACCAAATTACGAAAATCTTTTAATCTCATTAGTCACTAAAATGGTGATGAAATTCACAATGATGTCAGTGTGTGTACATAGTAAAGAGAAACACACACACACACACACATATATATATATTATATCTATATATATATATATATATATATATATATATTATATATATATTCTATTCGTGGTATTTTTCTATGAGAAATATCCACAAATTCCTGGTTTTTTTAACTTTAAATTTTACATTTTATATTTCATAAAATACTGTTAAAGTACTAATGTATACTTCACTGCATACAGGACTATACATTCCTCATTTGCAGACTTCTCTCTGGAATATATACCCCCTTTATTCACAGAAAATTCGCCTATTCAAGGTATTTTTCTATGAGAAATATCCACAAATTCCTTGGGGGGGGGGGGGGGGGGGGGGAGGGGGGGGGGGAAATTGTTTGTTGTATGTAGTATGTATGTATGTATGTATGTATGTATATCGTAACTGATTTACGCTGCCATCCTCTCTTTGCTTATGAGAATTGAGGTCCAAAGTCACATACGGTGAGGGGGTAACCAAACCCGATAGAGGTCAGAGGGGGCAGGAAATTTTAAAGGCGCGTCGCTGCTCGCCAAAGGTCACTCGGGTATAGATAGATCAAGTCCTTCCAAAAGGAATTCGCAATTCAGGAGCAGCTATGTCCCCTTTTCATTCAGACTAATTTGATAAACCTCCTGCTGCGTCCTCCTCCTAAATCCCTATGGGTATCTTGGTACAGGAAAACAGCCTCCGAAGAGCCGGTCATCCGTTGTCTCAGCGCAGCTCTTACATCAGAAAGACGTCTTACCATTCTATGCCCCAAACCATGCAGGCTCTTCTCTGTCTCGGCATTGCCAGGAACTGGAACTCAGGCCACAACCGGTCTGGGGCTATATAAGCCGCCCATAAATTGTTAAAGAAAGACAAATCCACCCATCTACCAGTGGTTGGAAAGTGCACTTGCACAAGAGGATTATCCATGGTACGTTTGAAATAAACATTACCAGTTCTCTTTTCCTCTCACTGAAACTTCTTATTTCATTTTTTTCATTTCACAAATTTCTCTCCCCCCAGTAAATGCTCTTCTCTTTGAAATCCCGTTACCAGCGTTTTGTGGGTTTTCTGTGTGATATAACTTTAGTTACTTAACTGTTCCTTGTTCATAGTGAATTCATTTATTCATTCCTCACTTGTGTCATTAATGCTGGTGAAAGAAGCCATTATCCCCGAAGCTTTACACGTACCTGGAAATAGAATAAGTGTTGCCTCGTTAACCTCCACTCCTTCACAAGCATCTTGCGTAGTGAAAATCAGCCCAAGGTGGCAACAGATTCAACATTGCAAGCAATAAGTTCCTGTAGCTGACTTCCCAATGAATCTCAAACTAAGTAAGCTTTCAGTGGCGACCTTTTCCCCCCGGTAATTCATGTGTAATTTTGTAATTCACGTGTTTCTACTGATTACGAATTGTCAAGGAAAGTGGTTCTGCATGGTCTAAGGTCAAATTTGTCCATCCTCGTGACCTTATACGTAAAAATATATAAAGCCATGTCTCTCGAGAACATGCTCGATTCTCCTTATCAATCGCGAAGCCTCTCGAAAGTTTCCCTTTTATACATTTTCTAATATACATATATATATATATATATATATATATATATATATATATATATATATATATGTGTGTGTGTGTGTGTGTGTGTATATATATATATATAAACACACACACACACACACACATATATATATATATATATATATATATATATATATATATATATATATATATATAATATATATATACATATATATATATATATATATATATATATATATACATATATATATATATATATATATATATATATACATATACACTGACATCACTGTGGATTTCTGCACCAACATCGCCAACGAAAGGCAGACTGAAATCCCCAAGGCGTAGAAGTAGGAGTCTTTTCTCAATTAGTATCTTGTAGAAAGCGAGTGCCATTACAATACGCAAGGTCCTTTAACTATATACATAAATTTTCCTGACACCACGAAGAATAACCCCCCCCCCCCCCCCCCCCCCCCCCCCCCCCCCCCCCCCCCCCCCCCCCCCCCCCCCCCCCCCCCCCCCCCCCCACCCCCCCCCCCCCCCCCCCCCCCCCCCCACATCACATCTTTATTCTGTCAACACCCTGAATTCGATTCAAGTTTGTTGAACAGCAACTATCGGAATGAGTTTGCCCGAATTATTCTCGACGACAAAAGAAAATTGAAGGAAAAAGTTAATATTCCGAATATATAATAATAATAATAATAATAATAATAATAATAATAATAATAATAATAATAATAATAATAATAATAATAATAATAATAAACACAATAGAAGATGTAAAACAGAGGCTTAAGGCCAAAGCACATAAGATCCAACGGTACATGAACAGGAATAAGGGATACCAACAGAACAAACTATTCGGAACCAACCAGAAAAGACTATACAGCCAACTAAGAGGGGAAGACAACCACCCAGAAATTCCCGAAGCCGAACCAAGTAAGAGACTCTGGGAAAACATATGGAGCAATCTGGTATCACACAACAAACATGCAACATGGCTCCAGGAAGTCAAGGAAGAAGAAACAGGGAGAATAAAACAAAGATTCACAGAGATCACGACAGACACAGTCAGACACCAACTAAAGAAAATGCCAAACTGGAAAGCCCCAGGTCCCGATGAAGTCCATGGATACTGGCTCAAAAACTTCAAGGCCCTACACCCACGAATAGCAGAACAACTCCAGCATTGTATCTCAAATCACCAAGCACCCAAATGGATGACCACAGGAAGAACATCCTTAGTACAAAAAGACAAGAGTAAGGGAAATATAGCCAGTAACTACAGGCCTATCACCTGTCTACCAATAATGTGGAAGTTACTCACAGGTATCATCAGTGAAAGGCTATACAACTACCTAGAGGAGACAAACACCATCCCCCACCAACAGAAAGGCTGCAGAAGGAAGTGTAGGGGCACAAAAGACCAGCTCCTGATAGACAAAATGGTAATGAAAAACAGTAGGAGAAGGAAAACCAACCTAAGCATGGCATGGATAGACTATAAGAAAGCCTTCGACATGATACCACACACATGGCTAATAGAATGCCTGAAAATATATGGGGCAGAGGAAAATACCATCAGCTTCCTCAAAAATACAATGCGCAACTGGAATACAATACTTACAAGCTCTGGAATAAGACTATAGCAGAGGTTAATATCAGGAGAGGTATCTTCCAGGGCGACTCACTGTCCCCACTACTCTTCGTAGTAGCCATGATTCCCATGACAAAAGTACTACAGAAGATGGATGCCGGGTACCAACTCAAGAAAAGAGGCAACAGAATCAACCATCTGATGTTCATGGACGACATCAAGCTGTATGGTAAGAGCATCAAGGAAATAGATACCCTAATCCAGACTGTAAGGATTGTATCTGGGGACATCAGGATGGAGTTTGGAATAGAAAAATGCGCCTTAGTCAACATACAAAAAGGCAAAGTAACGAGAACTGAAGGGATAAAGCTACCAGATGGGAGCAACATCAAACACATAGATGAGACAGGATACAAATACCTGGGAATAATGGAAGGAGGAGATATAAAACACCAAGAGATGAAGGACACGATCAGGAAAGAATATATGCAGAGACTCAAGGCGACACTCAAGTCAAAACTCAACGCCGGAAATATGATAAAAGCCATAAACACATGGGCAGTGCCAGTAATCAGATACAGCGCAGGAATAGTGGAATGGACGAAGGCAGAACTCCGCAGCATAGATCAGAAAAACAGGAAACATATGACAATACACAAAGCACTACACCCAAGAGCAAATACGGACAGAGTATACATAACACGAAAGGAAGGAGGGAGAGGACTACTAAGTATAGAGGACTGCGTCAACATCGAAAACAGAGCACTGGGGCAATATCTGAAAACCAGTGAAGACGAGTGGCTAAAAAGTGCATGGGAAGAAGGACTAATAAAAGCAGACGAAGACCCAGAAATATACAGAGACAGGAGAAAGACAGAAAGAACAGAGGACTGGCACAACAAACCAATGCACGGACAATACATGAGACAGACTAAAGAACTAGCCAGCGATGACAATTGGCAATGGCTACAGAGGGGAGAGCTAAAGAAGAAAACTGAAGGAATGATAACAGCGGCACAAGATCAGGCCCTAAGAACCAGATATGTTCAAAGTACGATAGACGGAAATAACATCTCTCCCATATGTAGGAAGTGCAATACGAAAAGTGAAACCATAAACCACATAGCAAGTGAATGCCCGGCACTTGCACAGAACCAGTACAAAAAGAGGCATGATTCAGTAGCAAAAGCCCTCCACTGGAGCCTGTGCAAGAAACATCAGCTACCTTGCAGTAATAAGTGGTACGAGCACCAACCTGAAGGAGTGATAGAAAACGATCACGCAAAGATCCTCTGGGACTATGGTATCAGAACGGATAGGGTGATACGTGCAAACAGACCAGACGTGACGTTGATTGACAAGGTCAAGAAGAAAGTATCACTCATTGATGTCGCAATACCATGGGACACCAGAGTTGAAGAGAAAGAGAGGGAAAAATTGGATAAGTATCAAGATCTGAAAATAGAAATAAGAAGGATATGGGATATGCCAGTGGAAATCGTACCCATAATCATAGGAGCACTAGGCACGATCCCAAGATCCCTGAAAAGGAATCTAGAAAAACTAGAGGCTGAAGTAGCTCCAGGACTCATGCAGAAGAGTGTGATCCTGGAAACGGCACACATAGTAAGAAAAGTGATGGACTCCTACCAAAAAAAAAAAATAATAATAATAATAATAATAATAATAATAATAATAATAATAATAATAATCAAACAAAAACTTCTTTCAATTTTCTTCTGTAGATTGAAAAAGAATCCACAAAATTACTGTGTATAACTTGTTTACTTGTAAGTATTTCCGTATTATTTTACTCAACACTCCAGTAAAATAAAATGTAATTACTTTAAAGTAAACAAGTTATACACAGTAATTTTGTGGGTTTCTTTTTCAATAATAATAATAATAATAATAATAATAATAATAATAATAATAATAATAATAATAATAATAATAATAATAATATATTCTATGATACTTCGTATATTTCCACAGTCAATCTCTAATCCCATAAACCCTACTTCGATAAATAATCATTACTTAAGCTTACCTTTTTTCTTAACTACCATCATACAAACAACAAACTTAAAAGCAGAGAAAATGCATAGATGAGGTTTTTGCAGGATAAAATCAATAAAAGCCATGATCAGCGAAGACCAACATTAATACAATACTTTGGATTTTGAAACTAACTCACCTCAAGACTTCTAAAGGACGTTTGTCAGTTCATGTAAACACAAGACACCCGACCACTTGAAATATATATCTGACCATTTAGAGGACAATGATCATCAAAACTCATAGCTTTTACAGGTTAGGTGAAAAGACAACAAAACACACACACACACACACACACAAACATCACAAAAACAAGAGGTACAATAAACTCATAAATCATATTTCAGTGTTCAAGCATGAATTTAGACGGACATTTTCTCTCTCTCTCTCTCCTTATTTTAATGTATAGCAACATTTATATATATGTATGTAGGTGCTTGGATATGATATCTTTATCTAGATATAAGTTAGTTTTATATTATATATATATATATATATATATATATATATATATATATATATCTATATATATATATATATATATATATATATATATATATGTATGTATATATATATGTATGGTATATTATATATATATATATATATATATATAGATATATATATAGATATATAGGTGTATATATATATATATATAATTATATATATAAAACAAATATAATTATATATGAATGTATGTATATATATTTAATATTAAAATTCATTATATACGAATCTTGGGATAAAGCACATCAGCCTCAGATAGGATTGGAACCTGGGATGAAAATGCAGAGTATACGAAGTAGGGATGGGACAGTTATTGAATAAATCATAGAAAAAGTGTTAACAGAAATAATGGCAGGGTTGCGCTATACATTGACCTCTAGTATTTTTGTTAAAAATTAAATGGAAATACAACCGAAAATTTCAAACATGTATTAAAACTACAGAGAGATTCAGGCAGCTTCAGTGAACATATCTGTTTTCATTTTTCTTTACTTTTTTTAATTTTTCTATTATGTATTAAATGGATTGCGTTTAAATACTGAAGTATCTAACCAGCGCTGCCTTCCGTGCAAAAGGAATATGAGAGACTTCATAGATCTTCAATGCGGAACTTTCCAGACAAAAAGAACAAAAAATTAAACGTCTCCGGGAATTGTGTTCGTGCAAGCATGTTCGTCTTCAGCCTGATATCGGAGCTGTATGAATTTCCGGGAATTCTATCCTCACAGTCCAGGAATTCCGTCTTCAGAAACCGCCGGGATTCCGTCTCCAAGATCCGGCAATTCGGCTCTCTGAATCCAGGAATTCCATCCTCAAAAAGCCGCACTTCCGTCTCCATTTCGTGAATCCCGTCTTCAGAATCCATGAAGCTTCGTGTCCTGAATGAAAACTAAGGTTAGAGGAAGGTCCTCTTATCTCCAGACATTACATAATGTACTTCGCATCGCTTACAGCAATGTGCCTTAAAGCATTCGTCACCTTATTCGTTGTATCAGCAGCTGTGTTCGTAGGATTTAATACATTGGCTCGTCTTGAAAGCGGTGTTCATCACCAGCTTGTTGGTTGCGAGCAGTATGTCTTCGAACTTGAAGGACGTTTGGATACTCTGAAGGAGTCCTCCGTATTTAGGATGATATCTTGGCTTCTACCTGAGAGGCCTCACTTCGTTCAAGAAACCATGGAATCTTGGCCCGTTGCAATCCTTGGTCGGATACTGTCCTTCTTCCCTCGTGTTGAAAGACTTTGGAAATCTCGACAGGAATTACAACGGTGTGAATTCGTGGCCCGAACTTTGGAAAAGGAATCGGCAAAAGTCCAACTTGGTAATGTCTGTGTCTATTTTGGCGTGTATCTGATCTTTGCAGGAATTGTGCTTTTGTTGAACTCCTTACTAGGTAATAAAAAGCAGGAAACTGATCTCGAAGACGAAGAGCAGGAATTTGATAGGTCGTCGAAGGATAGTTCACTTGATAAAACCGAGGAAACTGAGGAGCAAAATCAAAAGTGGACTGAAAAGACAAGTGAACCAGAAAACATGAAAAAATTAGAGGCAATAGAAAAACTGACTGAAGAAAATGCCCGTTTTAAGAAAAAGGAAGAGGAAATGGAAGCTAAGTTTAACCTCCTGTACTATAAATATGAAGGCCTTCAAAAAATGAAGGAGGAAGAGAATGAAATGGCGAATAAAAAGATTCATGAGCTTAACAAAATAAACGACCACCTGTTGATGGATATTGCCCATAAAGAAACTTCGGCTGAGCGACATAGAAACACAACCGATGATATGGAGCAATCGAATCGCCTGATGAAAGCAGAGCTGGAAAGGGCAAAGGAAGAAAACCGAGCCCACATGGAGAGGCAGTCACAACTTCTGAAAGAGAAAGAGCGATTGGAAAAAGATATCAAAGAACAAGCTCATATCATCGAAGAGATGGCTGAACAAAACGCCAGAGTGCAAAAAGAACTAATGGAGGCAAAGATGAACGACTTCGTGCGAGGCGAACGGCTCCAAGCTCTACATACCGAGCTACAAAGATTAAAGGAGAAGGTTAGTTTCCTCGAAAATAAGTTGTCCAAGCCTGTGGAAGAGGAAGAGAATGAAGCCTCAGAGGAAGATCTACCTGAGGAGAGTGTCCCTCTTCCACAGCAAGTCAACCATCTCAGTAATGAAGAGGAAACGCTGGAAAACCAGGGACTAAAAGCAAACAGACGAGTGAGACTAAAAAGAAACTCACTCCCAGGAAAGCTGCAAGCTAATGAGGAACAGAAGGAAGAAGAAAAAGTTATTGTCACTGTAAAGAAAAGAGCAGAAGAAACAAAAAGAGAAGACCAAGGAGAAGTAGAGAAAGACGCCCGCAAGGACGCCAAGGGGCGCCAAAAGCCCCAACGGGTTAAAAAGGCTGATAGAAAACTGATCACCTTCAACCTGGAACCAGATCAGCCTCAGCCAGACAAACGTGTCTTCTCCCGCTCTACAAGAATTCCCCCTCAAAAGGAGGACAACTCTATAATCTTCAGGGGGGAAAAAGTTAAACTTAGATGGATTGAGGAAACGGATGGAGAAGTGATAGCTGAACTGGATGTCCCAAGGAAATTCCATAAAGCTATCAATGGAATCCAGGGTAGGACGCTTGAGGAGATCACCAATAGAAGTGGTGTCACCCTCATTGCATTGCCGGGAAAGTTAGAAAAAACAGATCTAATCACTATCGCAGGTAGAGTCCATCAAGTTCGTCTAGCTGCTAATCATATTGAACGCCTCATCAATAATCTCTACTAATTACTTTGATAAAACTGGATTTCTGTCTACCTTTTGCATACTGGCCTAAGCCTCCTTAATGAATTCGGTATCTGTCGGGCCAGCTTTAGTGTGGGTATACCACTTTCGAGCCATAGGCAACCTCTACCATGGTAAGTTAATGCCTCTCTTATCGAAAGTGGATTTCTGCCCACCTTCAGGGTGCTGACCTAGACCTCCTTAAGGAATTCTAAATCTGTCGGGCCAGCTTTAGTGTGGGTATAACACTTTCGAGCCATAGGCAACCTTTACCATGGTAAGTTAATGCCTCTCTTATCGAAAGTGGATTTCTGCCCATCTTTTGGGTGCTGGTCTAAGCCTCCTTAAGGAATTCGGTATCTGTCGGGCCAGCTTTAGTGTGGATATACCACTTTCGAGCCATAGGCAACCTCTACCATGGTAAGTTAATGCCTCTCTTATCGAAAGTGGATTTCTGCGCACCTTTTGGGTGCTGACCTAAGCCTCCTTAAGGAATTTAGTATCTATTGGGCCAGCTTTGGTGTAGGTATACCACTTTCGAGCCATAGGCAACCTCTACCATGGTAAGTTAATGCCTCTCTTATCGAAAGTGGATTTCTGCCCACCTTTAGGGTGCTGACCTAGACCTCCTTAAGGAATTCTAAATCTGTTGGGCCAGCTTTAGTGTGAGTATAACACTTTTGAGCCATAGGCAACCTTTACCATGGTAAGTTAATGCCTCTCTTATCGAAAGTGGATTTCTGCCCACCTTTTGGGTGCTGGTCTAAGCCTTCTTAAGGAATTCGGTATCTGTTGGGCCAGTTTTAGTGTGGGTATACCACTTTCGAGCCATAGGCAACCTCTACCATAGTAAGTTAATGCATTTCTTATCGAAAGTGGATTTCTGCCCACCTTTTGGGTGCTGACCTAAGCCTCCTTAAGGAATTAGGTATCTGTCGGGCCAGCATTAGTGTGGGTATACCACTTTCGAGCCATAGGCAACCTCTACCATGGTAAGTTAATGCCTCTCTTATCGAAAGTGGATTTCTGCCCACCTTTTGAGTGCTGGCCTAAGCCTTCTTAAGGCCTTCGGTATCTGTCAGGCCAGCTTTAGTGTGGGTATACCACTTTCGAGCCATAGGCAACCTCTACCATGGTAAGTTAATGCCTCTCTTATCGAAAGTGGATTTCTGCCCACCTTTTGCATGCAGGCCTAAGCCTCCTTAATGAATTTGGTATCTGTCGGGCCAGCTTTAGTGTGGGTATACCACTTTCGTGACATAGGTCTACCATGATATGTTAATGCCTCTCTTATCGAAAGTGGATTTCTGCCCACCTTTTGGGTGCTCGTCTAAGCCTCCTTAAGGAATTCGGTATCAATCAAGCCAGCTTTAGTGTGGGTATACCACTTCCGAGCCATAGGCAACCTCTACCATGGAAGGTTAATGCCTCTCTTATCGAAAGTGGATTTCTGCCCACCTTTTGAGTGCTGGCCTAAGCATCCTTAAGGAATTCGGTATCTCTCAGGCCAGCTTTAGTGTGGGTATACCACTTCCGAGCCATAGGCAACCTCTACCATGGAAGGTTAATGCCTCTCTTATCGAAAGTGGATTTCTGCCCACCTTTTGAGTGCTGGTCTAAGCCTTCTTAAGGCCTTCGGTATCTGTCAGGCCAGCTTTAGTGTGGGTATACCACTTTCGAGCCATAGGCAACCTCTACCATGGTAAGTTAATGCCTCTCTTATTGAAAGTGGATTTCTGCCCACCTTTTCGGTGCTGGCCTAAGCCTCTTTTAGGAATTCAATAAATGTTGGGCCAGCTTTAGTGTGGGTATACCACTTTCGACACATAAGTCAACCTCTACAGTGGTAAGTTAATGCCTCTCTTATCGAAAGTGGATTTCTGCCCACTTTTCCGTACTGGCCTAAGCCTCAAGGAATTAGGTATCTGTCGGGCCATCTTTAGTGTGGGTATACCACTTTCAAGCCATAGGCAACCTCTACCATAGTAAGTTAATGCCTCTCATATCAAAAGTGGATTTCTGCCCACCTTTTGGGTGCTGGCATAACCCTCCTTAAGGAATTCAGTATATCTTGGGCCAGCTCTAGTGTGGGTATACAACTTTCAAGCCATAGGCAAACTCTACCATGGTATGTTAATGCCTCTCTTATCGAAAGTGGATTTCTGCCCACCTTTTGGGTGCTGGTCTAAGCCTCCTTAAGGAATTCGGTATCAATCAGGCCAGCTTTAGTGTGGGTATACCACTTTCGAGCCATAGGCAACCTCTACCATGGTAAGTTAATGACTCTCTTATCGAAAGTGGATTTCTGCCCACATTTTGCGTGCTGGCCTAAGCCTCCTTAAGGCATTCGGAATTCTGTCAGGCTACCTTTAGTCTGGGTATACCGCTTAGGAGACATAGGCAACTTCTACCATGGTAAGTAAATGCCTCTCTTATCGAAAGTGGATTTCTGCCCACCATTATGGTGCTGGCCTAAGCCTCCTTTAGGAGTTCAGTAAATGTCGGGCCGGCTTAAGCGTGGGTATACCACTTTCGACACATAAGGCAACCTCTATCATGGTAAGTTAAGGCCTCTCTTATCTAAAGTGGATTTCTGCCCACCTTGTGCGTGCTGGCATAAGACTCCTTCAGGAATTCAGTATCTGTCAGGCCAGCTTTAGTGTGGGTATACCACTTTCGAGCCATAGGCAACCTCTACCATGGTAAGTTAATGCCTCTCTTATCGAAAGTGGATTTCTGCCCACCTTTTGAGTTCTGGCCTAAGCCTACTTCGGGAATTCAGTATCTGTTGGGCCAGCTTTAGGTTGGTTGGTATAGCCACTTTTCGAGGGGAGGAGGGGAGCCAAACCCCGGCCGCAACCCCCCCCCGCAATTTAGGGAAGATTTTAACCAACCCCACCCCCCCCCCGACCCCCCCAATTTAATCCGCCCCACCCCCCCACACCCCCCGGGCCCCACCATACCCCCGTGCAACGCCCCCGCCCCCCCCCCCGCCCCCCCCCCTCGCCCCCCCGCCACCCCCCCCCCCCCCCCCCCACCCCCCCCGTCCCCCATTTAACCATTCACCCCCCCACCACACCTACCCGAATGAGGGGAGAGGCCATATGGCAACCTTTTCCATTTGTGAAGTTTGAATGCCTCTCTTATCGCCCAAGTGGATTTCCTGCCCACCTAGGGTTGGTGGCCTTGGCCTAAGCGCCTCCTTGAGGAATTTTGATTTGTCGGGCCAGCTTTAGTGTGGGTATACCACTTTCGTGCCATCGGCAACCTATAGCATGGTAAGTTAATGAATTTCTTATCGAAAGTGGATTTCTGCCCACCTTTTGGGTGCTGGCCTAAGCCTCCTTAAGGAATTTAGTATTTATCGGGCCAGCTTTTGTGTGGGTATACCACTTTTGAGCCATAGCCAACCTCTACCATGGTAAGTTAATGCCTCTCTTTTCGAAAGTGGATTTCTGCCTACCTTTTGGGTGCTGGCCTAAACCTCCTTAAGGAATTTAGTATTTGTCGGGCCAGCTTTAGTGTGGGTATACCACTTTAGAGCCATAGGCAACCTCTACCATAGTAAGTTAATGCCTCTCTTATCAAAAGTGGATTTCTTCCCAACTTTTGGGTGCTGGCCTAAGCCTCCTTAAGGAATTTGGTATTTGTCTGGCCAGCTTTAGTGTGGGTATACCACTTTCGAGCCATAGGCAACCTCTACCATGGTAAGTTAATGCCTCTCTTATCGAAAGTGGATTTCTGCCCACCTTTTGGGTACTGGCCTAAGCCTCCTTAAGGAATTTGGTATTTATCGGGCCACTTTTAGTGTGGGTATACCACTTTCGAGCCATAGGCAACCTCTACCATGGTAAGTTAATGCCTCTCTTATCGAAAATGGATTTCTGCCCACCTTTTGGGTGCTGGCCTAAGCCTCCTTAAGGAATTTGGTATTCGTCTGGCCAGCTTTAGTTTGGTATACCACTTTCGAGCCATAGGCAACCTCTACCATGGTAAGTTAATGCCTCTCTTATCGAAAGTGGATTTCTGCCCACCTTTTGGGTGTTGGCCTAAACCTCCTTGACAAATTCGGTATCTGTCGGGCCAGCTTAAGCTTGGGTATACCACTTTCGAGCCATAGGCAACCTCTACCATGGTAAGTTAAAGCCTCTTATCGAAAGTGGATTTCTGCCCACCTTTTGGGTGTTGACCTAAACCTCCTTGAAGAATTCGGTATCTGTCGGGCCAGCTTAAGCTTGGGTATACCACTTTCGAGCCATAGGCAACCTCTACCATGGTAAGTTAATGCCTCTCTAATCAAAATTAGATTTCTGCCCACCTTTTGGGTGCTGGTCTAAGCCTCCTTAAGGAATTTGGTATTTGTCTGGCCAGCTTTAGTGTGGGTATACCACTTTCGAGCCATAGGCAACCTCTACCATGGTAAGTTAATGCCTCTCTTATTGAAAGTGGATTTCTGCCCACCTTTTGGGTGATGGCCTAAACCTCCTTGACGAATTCGGTATCTGTTGGGCCAGCTTAAGTGTGGGTATACAACTTTCGAGCCATAGGCAACCTCTACCATAGTAAGTTAATGCCTCTCTTATCGAAAGTGGATTTCTGCCCACCTTTTGGGTGTTGGCCTAAACCTCCTTGAGGAATTCGGTATCTGTCGGGCCAGCTTTAGTGTGGGTATACCACTTTCGAGCCATAGGCAATCTCTACCATGGCAAGTTAATGACTATTATCAAAAGTGGATTTCTTCCACCTTTTGGGTGTTGGCATAAGCCTCCTTAAGTAATTCGGTATCTCTCAGGCCAGCTTAAGCGTGGGTATAAAACTTTTGAGCCATAGGCAACCTCTACCATGGTATGTTAATGCCTCTCTTATCGAAAGTGGATTCCTATCGACCTTTTGGGTGCTGGCCTAAGTCTCCTTAAGGCATTCGGTATCTGTCGGGCTAGCTTTAGTCTGGGTATACCGCTTAAGAGACTTAGGTAACCTGAACCATGGTAAGTAAATGCCTCTCTTATCATATGTGGGTATACCACTTTCGACACATAAGGCAACCTCTACCATGGTAAGTTAATGCCTCTCTTATCGAAAGTGGATTTCTGCCCACCTTTTGCGTCCTGGCCTAAGACTCCTTCAGGAATTCAGTATCTGTCGGGCCAGCTTTAGTGTGGGTATACCACTTCCGAGCCATAGGAAACCTCTACCATGGTAAGTTAATGCCTCTCTTATCGAAAGTGGATTTCTGCCCACCTTTTGGGTGCTGGCCTAAGCCTACTTCAGGAATTCAGTATCTGTTGGGCCAGCTCTAGTGTTAGTATATCACTTTCAAGCATTAGGCAACCTCTACCACGGTAAGTTAATGCCTCTCTTATCGAAAGTGGATTTATGCCCAACTTTTGGGTGCTGGCCTAAGCCTCTTTAAGGAATTTGGTATTTGTCGGGCCAGGTTTAGTGTGGGTATACCACTTTCGAGCCATAGGCAACCTCTACCATGGTGAGTTAATGCCTCTCTTATCGAAAGTTAATTTCTGCCCACCTTTTGGGTGTTGGCCTAAACCTCATTGAGGAATTTGGTATCTGTCGGGCCAGCTTAAGCGTGGGTATACCACTTTCGAGCCATAGGCAACCTCTACCATGGTAAGTTAATGCTTCTCTTATCGAAAGTGGATTTCTGCCCACCTTTTGGGTGCTGGCCTAACCCTACCTAAGGCATTCGGTATCTGTCGGGCCAGCTTTATTATAAGTATACCACTTTCGAGCCATAGGAAACCTCTACCATGTTAAGTAAATGCCTCTATTATCAAAAGTGGATTTCTTCCCACCTTTTGGGTGTTGGCCTAAGTCTCCTTAAGTAATTCGGTATCTCTCAGGCCAGCTTAAGCGTGGGTATACAACTTTCGAGCTATAGGCAACCTCTACCATGGTAAGTTAATGCCTCTCTTATCGAAAGTGGATTGCTGCCCTCATTTTGCGTGCTGGCCTAAGCCTCCTCCTTAAGGAATTTGGTATGTCTTGGGCTAGCTTTAGTGTGGGTATACGACTTTCGAGCCATTGGCAACCTCTACCATGGTAAGTTAACCTCTCTTATCAAAAGTGGATCTGTCGGGCCAGCTTTAGTGTGGGTATGCCACTTTCGAGCCATAGGCAACCTCTAGCATGGTAAGATAATGCCTCTCATATCGAAAGAGGATTTCTGCCCACCTTTTGGGTGCTGGTCTAAGCCTCCTTAAGGAATTCAGTATCTGTCGGGCCAGCTTTAGTGTGGGTATGTCACTTTCGAGCCATAGGCAACCTCTACCATGGTAAGATAATGCCTCTTATATCGAAAGTGGATTTCTGCCCACCTTTTGGGTGCTGGCCTAAGTCTCTTTTAGGAATTCAGTAAATGTTAGGCCAGCTTTAATGTGGGTATACCACTTACGAGCAATAGACAACCTCTAGTATGGTAAGTTAATGACTCATTTATCGAAAGTGGATTTCTGCCCAATTTTCAGGTACTAGCTTAACCCTCTTTAAGGAAATTGATATTTGTTGAGCCTAAGCCTCCTTGAGGTATTCGGTATGTGTCGGTCCAGCTTTAGTGTGGGTATGCCACTTTCGAGCCAAAGACAACCTCTTGCATGGAAAATTAATGCCTCTCATATTAAAAGTGGATTTCTGCCCACCTTTTGTTTGCTGGCCTAAACCTCCTTAAGGAATTCGGTATTTGTCATGCCATCTTTAGTGTGGGTATACAACTTCCGAGCCATAGGCAACCTCTACCATGGTAAGTTAATGCCTCTCTTTCACAAAGTGGATTTCTGCCCATTTTTTGGATGCTGACCTAAGCCTCCTTAAGGAATTTGGTGTCTGTCGGACCAGCTTCAGTGTGGGTATACCACTTTAGAGCCATAGGCAACCTCTACCATTTTAAGTTAATGCCTCTCTTATCGAAAGTGGATTTCTGCCCACCTTTTGGGTGCTGGTTTAGTCTCCTTAAGGAATTCGGTATCTGTCATAGGCAACCTCTACCTTGGTAAGTTAATGCCTCTCTTATCGAAAGTGGGTTTCTGTCCACCTTTTGGATGTTGGCCTAAGCATCATTAAGGAATTCAGTATCTGTTGGGCTAGCTTAAGCATGTGTATACCACTTTTGAATCTTAGGCAACCTCTAGTATGGTAATTTAATGCCTCTCATCAAAATTTGATTTCTGCCCACCTTTTGGGTGCTGGCCTAAACCTCCTTGAGGAATTCGGTATCTGTCGGACCAGCTCTAGTGTGGGTATACCACTTACGAGCAATAGACAACCTCTAGTATGGTAAGTTAATGACTCATTTATCGAAAGTGGATTTCTGCCCACTTTTTGCATGCTGACCTGAGCTTCCTTAAGGAATTCGGTATCTGTCGGGCCAACTTTAGTGTGGGTATACCACTCTCAAGCCATAGGTAACCTCTAGCATGGTAAGTTAATGTCTCTCTTATTGAAAGTGGATTTATGCCCACCTTTTGGGTGCTGGCATAACCCTCCTTAAGGAATTCGGTATATGTCAGGCCAGCTTGAGTATGGATATACCACTTTCGAGCCATAAGCAACCTCCAACATGCTAAGTTAATGCCTCTCTTATCAAAGCTGCATTTCAGCCCACCTTTTGGGTGCTGGCCATAGTCTCCTGAAGGAATTCGGTATCTGTTGGGTCAGATTAAGCGTGGGTATACCACTTCCAAGCCATAGGCAACCTCTTGCATGGTACATTAATGCCTCTCTTATTAAAACTGAATTTCTCCTAACCTTTTGGGTGCTGGCCTAAGCCTCCTTAAGGAATTAGTTGGGCCAGCCTATGCATAGGTATGCCACTTACTCCGCACCTTTTCGATGCTGGCATAAGACTCCTTAAGGAATTTGGTATTTGTTGGGCCAGCTTTAGTGTTGGTATACCACTTTCAAGCCATAGGCAACCTCTACCATGGTAAGTTAATGCCTCTCTTATCGAAAGCGGATTTCTGCCCAACTTTTGGGTGCTGACCTAAGCCTCCTTAGGGAAATTGGTACCTGCTGGGCTAGCTAAAGCATGGGTATACCACTGTCAAGCCATAGGCAACCTGTAGCAAGGTAAGTTAATGCCTCTGTCATCGAAACTGGATTTCTCTCCACCTTTTGGGTGCTGGCATAAGGTCAATTTATTCCTTCAGTTAGGGTTCAGCATTTGCTGTATCCTTGCAAGACATGACTGTTTCCAACGCCACCTGATGTCTGGGCTTTTTTCTTCTTCGAATTTGCAGCGTCCAATGAAACCATGTTGATCGATGTTACGGATGGTGTTAGTGGGTGCACTGTCTTTTCTTCCTTTCAAAATACGGAAAAGCTAAACCCGCGTGATGAGCCCTTTGGCAAGAGAGACACCTCCTGATAATAATAATAATAATAATAATAATAATAATAATAATAATATAATAATAATAATAATAATAACAAGAACTGAAGGGATAAAGCTACCAGATGGGAGTAACATCAAACACATAGATGAGACCGGATACAAATACCTGGGAATAATGGAAGGAGGAGATATAAAACACCAAGAGATGAAGGACACGATCAGGAAAGAATATATGCAGAGACTCAAGGCGATACTCAAGTCAAAACTCAACGCCGGAAATATGATAAAAGCCATAAACACATGGGCAGTGCCAGTAATCAGATACAGCGCAGGAATAGTGGAATGGACGAAGGCAGAACTCCGCAGCATAGATCAGAACCAGGAAACAAATGACAATACACAAAGCACTACACCCAAGAGCAAATACGGACAGACTATACATACCACGAAAGGAAGGAGGGAGAGGATACTAAGTATAGAGGACTGCGTCAACATCGAAAACAGAGCACTGGGGCAATATCTGAAAACCAGTGAAGACGAGTGGCTAAAGAGTGCATGGGAAGAAGGACTAATAAAAGTAGACGAAGACCCAGAAATATACAGAGACAGGAGAAAGACAGAAAGAACAGAGGACGGGCACAACAAACCAATGCACGGACAATACATGAGACAGACTAAAGAACTAGCCAGCGATGACAATTGGCAATGGCTACAGAGGGGAGAGCTAAAGAAGGAAACTGAAGGAATGATAACAGCGGCACAAGATCAGGCCCTAAGAACCAGATATGTTCAAAGTACGATAGACGGAAATAACATCTCTCCCATATGTAGGAAGTGCAATACGAAAAATGAAACCATAAACCACATAGCAAGTGAATGCCCGGCACTTGCACAGAACCAGTACAAAAAGAGGCATGATTCAGTGGCAAAAGCCCTCCACTGGAGCCTGTGCAAGAAACATCAGCTACCATGCAGTAATAAGTGGTACGAGCACCAACCTGAAGGAGTGTATAGAAAACGATCAGGCAAAGATCCTCTGGGACTATGGTATAGAACGGATAGGGTGGATACGTGCAAACGACCAGACGTGACGTTGATTGACAAAGTCAAAAGAAAGTATCACTCATTGATGTCGCAATACCATGGGACACCAGAGTTGAAGAGAAAGAGAGGGAAAAAATGGATAAGTATCAAGATCTGAAAATAGAAATAAGAAGGATATGATATGCCAGTGGAAATCGTACCCATAATCATAGGAGCACTAGGCACGATCCCAAGATCCCTGAAAAGGAATCTAGAAAAACTAGAGGCTGAAGTAGCTCCAGGACTCATGCAGAAGAGTGTGATCCTAGAAACGGCACACATAGTAAGAAAAGTGATGGACTCCTAAGGAGGCAGGATGCAACCCGGAACCCCACACTATAAATACCACCCAGTCGAATTGGAGGACTGTGATAGAGCAAAAATAATAATAATAATAATAATAATAATAATAATAATAATAATAATAATAATAATAATAATAAAAATAATAATAATAAAGGAGAAGAAAATTCACAAAGGGGAATCAAACAGATTCTCGGAAGCTCCCTCTAGAGATTTATTTCTAAATATATATTCCTGCACTTAACTGTGGAATTGTGCTTTATTAGATGACTCATGCTACTATGAGTATTTTATAATAATAATAATAATAATATCACCAGTTTATGAAGATCTCTTAATCTCATTAGTCACCAAAATGGTGATAAAATTCAAATTGATGGTAGGGAGTGTCCACAGCACACACACACACACACACACACACACACACACACACACACACACACACACACACACATATATATATATATATATATATATATATATATCTATCGTATATATATATATATATATATATATATATATATATTATATATATATATATATATATATATATATATATATCATATATATAAATATATATATATATACTATAATATTAATATATATATATAATATATATATATATATATATCAACTGATTCACGCTGCTATCGTCTCTTTGGTTATGTGAGTTAAGATCCAAAGTCGCATACACTAAGGAAGGGGGGGGGGGGGGGGGTACCAGACTTAATAGAGGTCAGAGGGACAGGGAATTTTTAAGGGGCGTCGCTTGTTATAAGTCACTCCGGTCGACGAATGAAGTCCTTACATAGGGAATTCGCAGTTCAGTTGTACCTATGTGCCATACCTACTGCCTGCTGGTATTTGGCTGACCCCGGAAGTCGCTGGCATCATCCCCAAACCCCCTCCCCCCTACCCCTATGGCTACACGAGGACACCCTCCAATAAGCCGGTCAGTCAACCAATCATTCAGTCTCAACGCAGCTCTTGCTTCAGAAAGACGTCTTGTCATTCATTCTACGCCCAAACCAGGCTTTTCTTTGTCTCGGCCCATTGCCAAGAACTACAGCTTTTGACCCTCAAACTAAACAAGGTAAATTTCACATTAAAAAAGGTCAATTTCAAATAAAAAGGTCAATTTCAAATTTAAAAAGGTCAATTTCAAATTAAAAAAGGTCAATTTCAAAATTAAAAAGGTCAATTTCAAATAAAAAAGGTAAATGAAAGATTTTAAAAGCTCAATTTCAAATTTAAAAAGGCCAATTTCAAATTAAAACAGGTCACTTTCAAATTAAAAAAGATAAAAATCAAATTAAAAAAAGATTAGATTCAAATTAAAATATGTGAAAATTAAATGAGAAAGATGGACTTCAAATTAAAAAATGTAAATTTCAAATTAAACATGATGAAAATCAAATAAAAAAATATAAAAATCAAATTAAAAAATAAAAATCAAATTAAAAAAAGATCAGATTCAAATAAAAAAAAGGTGAAAATCAAATTAAAAAGATGACTTCGAATTAAAATAAACTAATTTCAAATTAAAAAGGGTCAATTTTGAATTTAAAAAGGGTCAATTTCAAATTTAAAAAGATAAAAATCAAACTAAAAAAAAGATCAGCTTCAAATTAAAAAAGGTGAAAATCAAATTAAAAAGATGGACTTCAAATTAAAACAAATCAACTTCAAATTAAAATAAATGTACCTCAATACAAAAAAAGTTTTCTAATTGTTTTACATGTGCAAAAAGCAAAAAAGCATACCCTCATTTTGTAATAAAGATGGAATTCTATGCATGTCGACAACTGCTCCTAGCCCATAGCAAACGCTGCCATACATTACTCTTCACAATCATAGTTTGGAGTTTTCGTTCACTACTGTTGGATATCCAAATATAAATTCACACGCAACGAACACACACACACACTCATATATATATATATATATATATATATATTATATATATATATATATATATATATATATATATATATATATTGATCAGGAGTCATTAACGGAGAAACCAAGCCGAGTTCAACATGATTTCCTCAAAATCATGTTGAACTCGGCATAAAATTTTCTTTTTGTCCGGATTATGCCGTCATTATGATTCAAATTGTACGTTATAATATACCCCCAAGTACGTAAATGATTGTATTGATGGAATTCTATGCATGTCGGAGTTTTCGTTCTCTACTGTTGAAGTATGCATATGTAAATCACGCGCAACAAACTCACACACACTCATATATATATGAGTGTGTGTGAGTTTGTTGCGCGTGATTTACATATGCATACTTCAACAGTAGAGAACGAAAACTCCGACATGCATAGAATTCCATCAATACAATCATTTACGTACTTGGGGGTATATTATAACGTACAATTTGAATCATAATGACGGCATAATCCGGACAAAAAGAAAATTTTATGCCGAGTTCAACATGATTTTGAGGAAATTTTATTTTACAGATAAAGACGTGTAGATATTTCTGTTTAACCAATTCTGTCTACAGATGTATGGGTGCGAAATGTGGTTTGGTGGTTCCTGCTTCTAAGAACTTATACAAAAGGTTTGGTGTGGGTTACCATAAGGCAGTCATAATGATTTTAAACTTCTCATGCCAAGGGAACAACTATCATGCTTGTCAAGAGGAACAGATTTTAACTTTAAAGCATCTTTTGTTATTTAAATAAGTCTAAGATTTTGTCAGCCTTGCGGTTGCTAAGCAACCCATGTGATTTTATTCAGGTCTTTTGCTTTTGTCACATACCTTCGGTGTTCTTAAAGGAGTCTACGATATTTAAAAAACATTTCATGATACAGATTCGTTATTATTCAATGATAAAGATGCTATTTTAGCAAGAGTTTGTTTCCTTCAAAACAATGAGAAGCAGGTGAGGGAATCTTATTGTGTATGTACCGAACACGGATACAGTAGCGACTTCTGTACTTTTCTTTTCTCATGAAGAAATAGATTAGATGGACGTTATGGACGAAAGGAAGCCAGCATAAAGTTACTGTAATTAGTGAAGGTGAGATATGCAGCACAAGCTTGGTTTCTCCGTTAATGACTCCTGATCAATTTAATTCATTATTAGTAAAAAAAATGTTATTATTATTGTTATTATTTTGGAAGGAGGCCATCTTCCAAATATATGTTAAAGAGAATGGCTGTGTCCATCTTCCAAAATATGTTAAAGAGAATGGCTGTGTTTAGCGAATTAATTTTACATAAAAACTTCTCTATTCTTCCTTGTCATAAAATAAATTCGCTAAAAACAACCATTCTTTTTAACAGGTTATAATTATTATTATTATATTCTAGCAGCAATTTACTAGCAAATGGATTTTGTGCATTAATATGTGGCCAAATTAATAATGATCGTCATAATGAAACGTAGAATAAAACCCCGTGGACGCACGTGTGTCCGCTGAACAGAACAGCCAGATAGAGAAATTATCCCAAACTCGTTCAGGTTAATAATAATAATGCTTGTAAGTGATATATTTATAATAGTTTAGTTGTAGTTTTCTGTAAAGTGAAATACTTGAAATAGTTTAGTTTTAGTCTTCTATAAAAGGATACTATTGAGATGGCTCTTTGTCTTGTCCGTCCGTCCTCGGATCTTGAGAACTATACTCTGTTTTTTTCCATCTGTCCACCAGCGTGAGGTGTTTGCGTATGGTAACACTGCCTCCCGGGCTGTAGATAGTTACATTCAGCTTACATTCAACAATAATAATAACCTTATTTCGAATATTAACGGTGTAATTCGCATACTGTAAATTATTAAAACACTTTTCAGTTGCAAATGTACACCCGGATATCCTTTTATTTACCTAAAACTTACACATAGCGTAACTATTTTAAGCCCGGGACGCAGTGTTACCATGCGAAAACACCACAGGCGAATGGACAGATGGAAAAAAACAGAGTATGTTGAGGCTAGAGGGCTGCAAATTGGTATGTTAGATCATTCACCCTCCAACCATCAAACAGAACAATTTGCAGCCCTCTAGCCTCAACATTTTTTCATTTTTATACGTTTCAGTTTATCCATGATCGTGCGTCTGGCACCGCTACAGACGCAAACAACACGGGCCACCACCAGGCTGTGGCTGAACGTTTTATGGGCCACGGCTGAGAGTTTCATACAGTATTACATGCAGTACAGAAAACTCGATTGTTTACTTGTTTATTATCGTCATAAAGACTCATTTCTTAACTTTGGTAGAGATTACACACAGGCTTCTGTTCTCTGGCGAGAGGAGAACATTGGAGAAGAGGAATTTCAAAAGAAATGAGGCAGAAAGGGAATGAACAGAAAGTAGACTGCAAATACAACAACAACAACAACAACAACAAAAATGCAAGTGGAGCTGAAGGGCCTCTCCTAATAGTCCAGTAATTAAAGAGCTGAGGTTGGAAAAAATTACTTTATCTTGTTTCTCAACTAATTTTGTCAGTAAATGAGGTTTGATAGCTATGATAAAAAAAATCTACTCTGATCTGCTCACTGCTAATGCCCTAAATTCGCCCTAATCAAAGATGGCCGCCATAGCCAATTTTTAATACCAAAAATTAAACATCTTCCTAGCTAATAGTGCTATAAATGCAAACAAGGTATGTAATTCTATGTTTTGGGGGCCAGGAAATTCATCTAGAGCATTTTCAATAAGATTGTGAATATTTTAGAGCTTGATCGTGACCACATTCCTTAATTGCATTCCCAAATTTAATATCGAGGGAGTCGAATCATCCAAAAGCTCTGCTTCACTGTTCACTACAGCATTGGTGCAAGTAAGTAAAAATCCCTTGCAGTGACCACAAGCCAGGGTGCACAAAAGTCCTTTTGTGTAAGAGAAACAAGTATTTTTGTCAAACTTGCCGTGACATTTGACTAGTTTCAACAAAGATGCTGGAGCAGCATCCTCATTGGTTTTTTCTCTAAATTCTGGTCTTTATGGATAAACTAACACCACTTTATTGGATCAAGATGAGTGCCTTGTCATGTCTGTACCAAGAGGTACACTGTAACTGTGGTACTTGGCTGCATCACAGGTGGGTGGAAGAGATTCAGGAGGCAGATTGACCAGCTTGGACACCACCATGCTACTGAAGCTAGCTGCTCTTTCAAACTCAAGGCTATTTCCAGACTCACAGTTGTATAAGATTTCTAGAGCAGCTTGCCCATGCTTGTTGACATCATCATGACACTGATTTGTTTTCATGAATAATTGGGCATGATCCTTGAGCTGATAGCATTTGCTCATTGCCATGACCTTTCCCATGCCGAATGGGCTTGATGTTGTATCACACCCTGTGATTGCATGTAGGAAGAGCAATGATACAGTAAGGTCAGGAATTAGATGATCTTGCAGGATCCGGATGTTGAGGATTTTGCTGGCTGTCTGCAAGAAGACATCATGATGTCTAGGACTTAGATTTGGCAGGAGCAGGACCAGCATGTTGGTGTCATCCCCTATAACTATCACTGATCTTTCGGCCATAGCACATGCTGTTGACACAATGTCGTAGTCGGCATCACCCGCACTGAGTTGGACCTCAACTCCACCTATTTTCAGCTCATTACCAATGAAGTACAGAAATGTTTGTTTGTTCCTGGGGTTTGCAAGGAAAGTCTTCTTCTTCGTGGTCAGCTGCATTTCTGGCTTAAAGTTAACGTCTGCTCTGATGTTTGAGCTTCATCCTTGGTAGAGGGACCTCTTCCATAGCCATCAAAAATGACAACAGCATGTCTGTAGTGATAAAGTGTATACCACACATACAAACTAGACAGACTGGCATATGTTGTCTGGTTGGGCCATGGAAATCGTTGCAAGAGTGTGCCCCATCAAGGACATACACCACATCACTTGGACATTGATTTACTACAGAGGATGGTACCTTCTTTACCAGGCCTGTCTGGAGACTGGCCTTGTCTGGAAGATGCATAAGGAGACTGGTATCAAACAGAGCTGTGGGATAAGGTAACTCACATGTAAACAAGGTTTCTGTGTCAAGCATCCCAGTTCCTGCCACAACAAGGTGCCAAGGTGCTGGAACAACTGTTTCTTGTCAATCTCCAGGTGCTGCTCTCCTCCAGCTGAAATATAAGTTGAGGCAGCAAGTGTAGTAACCTGATCTCTCTTGCAGAGCTTGTCCTCTGCTACCAATTTGCCCAGCATAGATTTCAATATGATGTGACCAACTGATTTTGCTTTTCCCACATTAACAGACTTTTCAGATATGACTCCCAGATGAGAGACTATGTAGTCCCTTCGAAACCCTGGAGAAGGGTTTTTGTCTAGAACAGTACTTCAGGATGGTCTGCACATACTTGGCATTTCTAGTCATCCTAACAACTGACCTGTCCTTGTGGATCTCTGCTTCCTTGATGTCTTGAAGACCGGTCACTTCTCTCATGGCCCTGTTGACTTGTCCACATGCTGGACTGGACAGTAACCATATTAGATTTGTCAACTCTTCAAACCCTCAACCTCTAGTCAGACCACCAATCACCTTAATTTACCTGTTACCGTTATCCATAATATACCCCAACGTGGAGCACACACAAGTAGGGTCAGATCATGGACAGGAATATGTCAGAGCTTTTTCCAGGATGTGAGATGTTGGGACGTAGCATCTGTATGTACCCTGACTACATAGTTTGTGGTTTTGGAAGGTAAAAGGATACTGTCCACATCAAATCGAGGCTGTCATTATGTATGTCTCGTTGAAACACCTTAACATTGGTATACATAATTTTGGAAAGAACTGTTTTTTAATTTCTCTAATCAACCAGATTCACTTGAAATAATTGCTTGATGACTTCCATGTCCACCTTGCATGGTGGGATTTTTCTGATGTTGTTGACAACCATTTGGCTCATTACATGAACTGAGCCATGGCCATCTAAGGTTCTGGAGGCGTGGTCAACATTGTCTGCTTGGTACTGGAGGAAAGAGCCTGCAATTTCTTCTGGGAGATCAACACCTTGCCCTGCTGCAGAATTGCATCTATAATTGTCTACTTCTGTGTATGAAGAGCAAGAAGCCAAGTTTGCAGATCGTGTCAACCAGATCACAATGACCATACTTGTGTTCGAGTGTCACACTGAGACCAACTTGCATTTCTGCTCTTTATAATGCTACTTAGGAGAAGTAGCAATGAATAAGGGAGGTATGCAACATTTGAATCAACAGAACACATGTCTTCTGAAGTTGGGTACTCCTCATTATGAAGTTCCATGGATTTTATATCTGTTCTTATGAATTCCCCAAATGTTTCAGTAAGTCTGTCCATATCAGAGTTCTTTCAATTCACTTGCTTTGTCATGTGGTTCTTGCATAACAGTTTTAACATTAGACTTCAGAGTAACGATATTAGGACATTGTCTGATGGTGGTAATTGATAACCTTGCACCATAGTGGTTCTCCAGCTCTTGCTTCAGTTGCTTGGGAGTGTACACTTCCTCCTCAGTCATGCCACTCTCTCTCATTATAACTTGGTGCAAGTCTTGCAGTGTGATGGTCTTATTATCGTTGTTTTCAGAAAATCAAAACTGGATGAAAAGGTTGTGTCGGTGGAACCTCTGTAACCTGTGTAATTGTGTTGTGTGTACTGACAATGAATTGTGTGTGTTATAATAATAAGTAAGATAAACAAAGTGGTGTTTAACTTGCCCAGAGTCCCATCATAAGTATCCATGAGAGACTGGATAAATGAAAGGAATTGAATTAATCTGATTTCAGAATCTGCAGAAGTCCAGTGTGTAAATAATATATAATATAACAATAAGTTGCTAAGAAAATAAAAACTCAACAACAAAGCAATATACATGAAGATTGCCCCCTGTATAACCTTAAAAAATACAAATCAAGGCTACCGAAGAAAAGACTGACTAATAAGAAAGAGAAGAGAAAAGAGAAGGAAAAAAAAGAACATATACAACAATTGCCTAATGGTGGTAATTGATACCCTTGCGCCATAGTGGTTCTCCAGCTCTTGCTTCAGTTGCTTGGGAGTGTACACTTCCTCCTCAGTCAGGCCACTCTCTCTCATTATAACTTGGTGCAAGTCTTGCAGTGTGATGGTCTCGTTATCGTTGCTTTCAGAAAATCAATTACATATTAAACAGCATCAGGTTTGGATATGTTTCTAGGTCGACCAACTTTTCTTCTCTTGCTGAAAGATTTGTACTCGTTGGATGCAATCCTGGAGGAGCCTTTCCCTTCATAAACAGATCCTTGCACGTGTGATGGTATAAAGCCTCCTCAGCTGGTAGATCATTCATCATAGAAATACACGACTTGACTTTCAAGGCCCAATCATCTTCCCTGATGTGACAGTGACTAATGATATTCTTTTGGAATCCTAAAGTCATAACATGACTGTATCTGTTGCTAGCTTTAGTAATATTTTTCTTTGCTAGAGACATTTCAACAAGCACTCCACAGAAGAGGCAGTGGGATTTGAAATCGAAGATATTTTCCTTTTCTGAACTCAGGTTGGCACTTAACAACTTGATGGTTTTGGGATTTGTGTGCCAACTCCTGCACAAGGATATCGTGTCCTTTTTTTAAAGACCACATCTGGAACATCTAAGTTTCTCTCTTTGTTTGCTCTCTTAATACCAGCACGCCCTTTCTCCGTTAGTTTGACAAACACTTTGGACTTGTCTAGATTAATCACTTTCCTACAGATGACACAGGCCATATCTGTTCAGTCTTAGTTTATCGACCCACACTACAATCATGCAATTATTCCATGCACATGCAACCTGTACAAATGAAATGAAATTCAAACATTATCGTGCAGGGATGTACGTTCGACTGCCTGGTTATAAATAGCTATGACACAAACTGCCTCAGATTACGAACTGAAGTATAATCGATTAAATAACGGAGACGAATAATGAATTGGCGTCTAATTATTCAAACTGACGTCGAAACTGCTTTGGCGATCGATGCCGAAGAAGAAGGTGGAAAGAAAGTCAAAGAAAAAATTCTTTATTCTTCTCCTTTCACTTCCCGAGTCATAGATATGGTTTGGGATGAGAAAAATTCACCAAGTGCAAGGATTTTGAACAACCTGTCTCAATACAAGTGCAAGTGCATCTCTGTATTAAGATGTGTCAGTATGATGATGTATTATTGTTAAATGTTATCAAACTGGACACGCGTTGAGCTTTTTTATTTTTTTTTTTTTATTTTTGTACAGCGTCAATTTCTTTTTCAACAAACCACAACGCAAAATCCACCTACGAATTTCAGAGTGTTTCTCGATATCAATTATTTTTTTCAAATTGTGCCAAAGGTCAAGACACAGAGGCAGCCTTCATCCTTCGTTTTTTCATCTCTTTGTAAACAAGATCGAAAGCGCCATTTGGAAAAGAAGTTTTCTTCGAAATCGCCAAGAGAGAAAATAATATACCTTTGTAAAAGTTGAAGTTTTATTGTAATTTCTCTTTCCAAGAATCTTCCAAATAATGAAACAGCACAGCAAAGTGGGAATTCTTTCAATTCTTCTAAGAATTTAATCCTTTTCTCTCGTATCTTTTATTTGTTTTTATCATTTGATCTAAACTTCTCTTGATAATTCTTTTGCCCAACACATCGTGACCCTTGATATGGTTCATATTAATCATATTTCCATTCACAAATAATAGTTAATATACAAACACTCACATACACACACCACACCAGGGCTGGTGATCTTTTTTTAATAAAAAAATTAAAAATCAGTGAATTATTTGTTTTTTTTCTTCGACTTTTTTATTTATTTCTTTTTTGATTTGTTATGTTATTTAACCTTTTTTTCCTCAAAATGAATTTCGTGACATGACTTTACTTAAAGTTCAGTCCAGATTAAAGATATATACTTGTTGAAGACCTGTCTGCTTAGTAATACACCCTTGTGTTGGTTAAGGTAGAGTTTCCAGATAGCATTTGTTTTTACTGATTATTACCTAATTTATCAAACAGAAAAATCTTTATGATTATTCAGATGATGCTTTGTTTACACTTTACAGTGAATTACCTTGGTTTTTTAAATATTGACTGCCAAGTTAGAGCTGAGATTAAAAATAAAAAAGCTAGTTGCCAACTCTTAAGAAAAATGTGAGTTTGCTAAGCCTTGGCTGTTTTGGTTGGAGCCAGATCAGAACATTGTACTTAGAACTATTTTTTCTTTTACATGTTAAGTGTTGGAGTAGAGAGAATTTTTCTTCCTCTGGCCTTGTTCAGTCTGAACTTAGAAACAGGTTAGGGACAGAAAAGGCAGCAAAGCGTAAGTTTGTGCTTAGTTCTAAAATTTCATGTCTAATGTTAAAATTTTATTTTAAAAAGTATCCACAAAGTAATTTTAGTTTAGTTTGAAGCAAGCAGAAGATAGATTTTAACTTTAATTTTTTTATTACTATTGATTTTTTTCAGTTTCCAGTTCTGGCCTCCTAAACTATGTACTTGCAATTTTTTCATATCAAAATAAATAGATGCAGCACAGTTATGCTCAAGTTTTTGTTAACCTCCAAACCATGTTTTTCAATTTGTTTGCTTTCAAATAAAAAAAATTAAAAAATGAAAAAAATAAAAAAAATCATGATTTTTAATTGAAAAAAATCATTAAATTAATCACCTGCTTAAATCAATTTGATTTAATCATTGCCAACCCTTCATCACACACAAACACACACACACGACACACAGATATATATATATATATATATATATATATATATATATATATATATATATATATATATATATATATATATACTATATATATATATATATATATATATATATATATATAACTTGATCACGAAGTATATAAAACGTGATGCTATGTATAAATAAAGGTTTTTTGCCACGAAGGAAAAAATGAAAAAGCGAGATAGCCAAGTACTTTCGGTCCTGTTCGGACCCTTTACTGAGGGAAAGAGTCCGAACAGGACCGAAAGTACTTGGCTATCTCGCTTTTTCATTTTTTCCTTTGTGGCAAAAAACCTTTATATATATATATATATATATATATATATATATATATATATATATATATATATATATAGGTATTATTTATTATTTAGAGAGAGAGAGAGATAGAGAGAGAGAGAGAGAGAGGACGAGAGAGAGAGAGAGAGAGAGAGAGAGGAGAGAGAGAGCATAAGGTTAAGGAAAATAAACCAGTATTTCACAATAATAAATTCAAATGGAAAGAAAATGTCCTAAAATAATGGACTCCTGGGTGGACGGCCTTAATGTTTTGAGAATCTGCTGAACGACACAAGTGTAGAATTGATAAGTTTAATTCTGAGAAGAAGTGTAGAAGTTTCTGTTGAGGACGTAACGAGGGCATCCGAGAGGCTGACAAGTGAAATAACAGTGCTTGATGGGATTAGACCACAGAAGCTGCAGTGCAATGGTGAAAGGGTGGGAGAGTGGCTGACTGGGATACGCAAGGAATGTCTGTCTGGCTGAGGTAAAATCTAGACCCCACCATTACTGAGCATATCAGGGAAGGTAGTCTATGGAAGGTGTAAAGGAAGATTTTAATTGAGAGGCGAGGCAGATGTAGGGTTGTGAAACGAAAAAAACAAGTGTGTTTTTTTCCAGAAAACAAACCCGTTTTTTTTTTCGTGAAAAAAAACAGCCTGAAATAAAGTCAAATTTGTCTTTTTTCAATTCTCTATATTTTTTCACATTCTGTTGCTTCCTAAGCCACACACAATGTCTGACTGTGCTTATATTATCCATAATATACACATACAATTATTCCCTGTAATTTATTATGCATCTGGGTATTATTTAATTTTTAAAAATTATTACATGTACTAGATCTTCTTGTTTGGCTATGGGAATAAGCTACCGTACTATCCGTACATACCACATTCATTCATGCTAATGTTGTTCTGACAAAGATAATCTAAGGCTACGGTTACTACGGATGCGAATTCTGATGAAAAGGTCTTTTGATGAATACGTCAGAAATCCTCATCAGAACAAGGTGGTTACACTGTACACGTTTTCTGATATTCTAATAGTCAAAAACAGAAGCAGGTCGCATGAAAAAATCAAACTTGTTTGAACGCTCAACTGGTTCTGACGACTTCATACGTGTTCTGACGTGTTCGTTGCTGCCACTGTAAACACTCTCATTGGAATGCATGCGTTTGTTTTTTCTTCGAATTCGTCAGAACTCGTCCGAACATATATTCGTCAGAATTCACATCCATATTAACCGTAGCCTAAGCTTGGGTAACAAGGCAATTTAGCACTAGAAAGAAAAATTTGTGTGAAAATAGAAATTATGATAATAGAAAAATTCACCTCAACCATATGAGATTGAGTTTTATGAGTACCATGAATTAGTGTTGTAATCATATTAACATTCCACATTTGATCATTAGTATATTCAATTATCAAACATGTTCTACTGCAATCTCTCAATCATATCTTTAACCCACATTAGAAGCTAAATCTAAAGATTTCAATGCATGAAGAGTTCAAGATAGGAAGAGAGGTAAGAAAACCGTATGAAGGGCAATAGCTCCTTACAAATATGTATGGTACATGTACTTTTAGGTATTAAACATGTTAAACTGTTACCTGTATGGAACTCGTATCAATGAGATAGGTTCCAGATGGATGGATGTATGATATTTAGGGCTAAAGCCCAGGCACTGGGGCCAACAAGGCCATTCAGCGCCGTAATGAAGGTTAAATAAGTTGATTTATGGTAAATGAATTAATGAATTAGTGAAAGAAATGATTCATAAAATAAGATGTGACTAATAAATAAAATAAAAATATGAAGTTTAATGAATAGCGTAATATATATAAAAAATAATTTGTCTTTAAAAATCTGTATGATATATAGATATATAAATAATTATCTAAATGTTATTAAAAGTATTTATACACTTTAAAAAGGAGATGAGAGCAGAAATATCTGCTTCATCTCCCAAGATGTTTGAGAGGGATTTACCCTGGAAATATCTTTCCCTTGGGTTAAAATATCTGGGGCAAACCATCAGAATGTGCTCCACGGTTAGGATCTCATCGCAGTAAGCACACACTGGTGGGCTGCTTCCTTCTAAAATAAACTGATGGGTTAAATAAGTGTGCCCAATCCTTAATCTCGTTAAAATAACCTCTGTTCGTCTGTCAAGCTGGAATGACGAAGGCCACGGCAGTATATTTTTCCTAATATTTCTATACTTATTATTATTGGCAAGAAGAGGAGAAGTCCATCTTTCTTGCCATTTACTTAATACATAAGACCTAATAGGACCTTTTAGGTCTGTATGAGGCACTTTCCTGAAGGTTGTTTCTGGCAAAGCGCTAGCTGCTTTTGCTTCCCTGTCTGCCGTCTCGTTTCCGTGAATCCCCACATGAGAAGGGACCCAACAGAAAGAGACTGACTTACGCAGACAATATATATGAAAAAGCGACTCCTGAAGTTTTTGGATTAAAGGATGAAAGCTATTAAATCTCTTGATAGCTAATAAAAAGCTTTTAGAATCCGAGTATATGACAAAATTAGTGTCACTACTTTGAAGAACTAAATCTAGGGCAGAGACTACAGCTGTTAATTCGGCTGTAAATACGGATGCAAAGTCAAGTAATTTAGCTGTATATGCTGTATCACCAAGGATAACAGCACACCCAACACCACTATCTGATTTTGATCCATCTGTATAAATCTTCACATAATTGGCATGGGTAACGTCGTGCTCTAAGAATTTTCCCCTAACCTCTTCTTCAGTACAATCCTTCTTCTTATATGGTTTCTTGCATACTAATGCTTCAGGAATAAGCCATGGAGGATTTACAGGATGTTTTACCTCCAGGACTTTCTGGGATTTGAGATGGTTATCCCTAACATCCTCGTTCAGTCTAATTTGGAATGGTTTAGAAGCTCTTGTACCAGAGAAATTCCGCGAGTCTGTTTCCTTAAGTACTTGAAAAGAGGGATTTTTGGGAGCACTTTTCATCCTAGCCACGTATCGCAACCCTAGCTCTTGCCTTCTTAGATCAAGGGGAAGATGATCTGTGTCGACACATGCTTTCAACAGGAGAAGTTCTAAAAGCCCCTGAGCATATTCTCAACCCCGTGTTCTGTACAACATCCAATTCCTTTAGCTTGGTTTTACAAGCTGAAGAATAGATCTGACAGCCATAGTCTAGCTTGCAACGACACAGCGAGTCATATAGCCTCAAAAGGGATTTTTCATCAGCCCCCAACTAAAACCAGAAACAACCTTTAAAATATTCAAAGATTTTTTTACATTAATCTTTAGGGCATTTATGTGGCTGGCCCATGTTAATTTGTGGTCAATAATCATCCCCAAAAATTTTACTTCACTTTCATAGGGAATGATAGATCCTTTTAAACTAAGTGTGGGAACTTCTTCTGCACGTCGGCATCTGGTAAATCTTATTGCAACTGTTTTGGAAGAGGAGAATTTAAAACCATTCTCATCAGCCCACTTAGTAATTGCGTTAATAGACCTTTGCTATTGTTTTTTTTTTTTACATACTGACAATGAATCATATCCTGTGCAGTATATTGCAAGGTCATCAACAAAAAGTGAGCATTTAACAGGAGGCAAGATTTTTTCAACCACACTATTTATAGCCACTGAAAAGAGTGTTACACTTAAAACGCTTCCTTGGGGAACTCCTTCCTCCTGCACAAAAGGTTGGGAGAAAGAGTTTCCCACTTTTACCTTAAAAAATCTGTCCGTTAACAAGGAATATATAAATCTGATCATTCTTCCACATATGCCCATCTTGTGCAATTGTTTCATGATGCCAATTCTCCAGGCAGTGTCATACGCTTTTTCGAGGTCAAAAAATACTCCGATGGTCTGACATTGTTTGGCGAATCCTTGCTGGATTTGGTTGGTCAGCCTCAGCAACGGATCAAGGGTGGAGTGGTTCTTCCTGAAACCAAATTGAAATGATGATATTAATCCTTTAGTTTCTAAGTGCCAAACTAGTCTAGTATTTATCATTTTCTCCATCAGCTTACACACACAGCTGGTAAGAGCTATTGGTCTATAGCTGGTGGCTAGGGAACCATCTTTATTAGGCTTTTTAACTGGAACAACTATGGATATTTTCCAGTCGTTGGGTAAGATTCCAGTTTCCCATATTTTGTTTATAATCTTCAGTAAATATTTTTTGGCATCGTCTGGGAGGTGTTTAAGCATTTCATATATGATTGTATCCTCACCTGGAGTTGTGGATTCACTAGAGGAGAGCGCCTCCCGTAATTCTCTCAAGGAAAACCTGTAGTTGTATGGTTCAGATTTTCCTGAATCGAATTCCAGAATCATTTCAGAATTCCTAATTTCTTGAAATTCTCGAGAATAATTCTTGGCGCTGGAAACTTCAGAAAAGTGTTTTCCTAGCTCATTGGCAACTTCGGTGGGCTCTGTGATCAGAGTGTCATTTATTTTTAATGAGGGTAATGGTGACGCAACAAATTTCCCACTCAGTTTCCTTATTTTGCGCCACACCACTTTCAGTGGAGTCTTTGAGTTTATTCCATTAATATAGTAAAGCCAACTTTCTCTTTTGCCTCTCTTATAAAAGCGGCGTTGCTTAGCTAAAGCACGTTTGTAGATTAATTTAGACTGAGGAGAGCCACTAGTTTTGCAACGTCTGTAGCACTTCCTAGTAACTTTCCTCAGAATATCACAAGTCTTATTCCACCAGGGAACTGCAGGTCTACGAGGTTTGCCTTTTGTTTTGGGAATAGAGCCTTCAGCACTCTTCAGAGTAGATTCAATAAAGTAATCATAAGCATCTAGATGAGAATGAAGTGACTCAAACTCCCTATCTAGTGTGACTCCCTTACTGAATTTATCCCAATCTGCCTCCTCTACCTTCCACTTTGGTAAAACTTCAGATGGACCATTTACAGCATATTTCAAATGGATCGGGTAATGATCACTCCCATTTAAATTTTCGTTAACAGACCAACTAAAATCAAGGTGGATACTTCCTGAAGAGATACTAAGGTCCAGTGCAGACAAATGATGATCATGAATACTGTGGAAAGTCATTGACCCATTATTATATAGGATAACATCATTCCTATCAATAACATCTTCAATTAATTTCCCTTTACTGTCTAGATACCGACTTCCCCAAAGGGGGTTGTGGGCATTAAAATCTCCTGGAAGTAGAAAAGGAGCTGGAAGTTGGTTAATTAAGGCCTGAATATCTTATAGGTTCCAGAACCAAGGTAAATGTGCATTACATTTACATATCAGCATATAGTTAAAACATGAAGTAATGGTAGCAGTTATTTCTTGTAACTTGGGTGCAATAGGAATTTAGGACGAGCAGAGAAGTTAAGTTAACTATATCTTAGTTTTACCAGACCACTGAGCTGATTAACAGGCTCTCCTAGGGCTGGCCCGAAGGATTAGATATTCTTACGTGGCTAGGAACCAATTGGTCACCTAGCCACAGGACCTACAGCTTATTGTGGGATCCGAACCACTATATCGAAAAATCATTTTCTATCACCAGAAATAAATTCCTCTAATTCCGCATTGGCAGAGCCGGGAATCAAACTTCGGACCACCGGATTGGCAGCCGAGTGCGAAAACCACTCGTCCAGCGAGGAACTGGACGAGCAGAGAGATGTGACCGTGTGAAAACCATAAGGTCAAAAGCCCAGAAAGTAATTTATTTAGCAACAGTCTTGCTGCTCTGTATCACACATGTTCAAAGTGAACTTGTACCGTAGTGGTATCAATAAAGGACCAGAGGCAGAGTAAATGGGATTGGGTGCTAGTAGTTGTGCTTGGAGAGTGTGGAAGGTTAATCTGTTTGGTATAAGAGATATAAGTAAAAGAAATTACAGTTTCAGTGATATTCTGTGACCAGTAAGAGAAATATGTGAGCTTTGCTCATTATTTGAAAGCATTCCATTCTTTTTTTATTATTATTATTATTTTATTTTGGTGGAGGGGAGAATACAAATGCTAGTGTATAGACTCAGTGTATTTCCATGACAAATTTGATAATGAATTATCACTTTGTACTTTATATTCATCTGTGTTAGTTGTGATAGGACAATGGAAATGGTTTGAAGAGGAAAGTAAATATGGAATCACTGGAGCTACTATCTTATGGAGTTAGCCATATAACTGTGAAGTGTTCCTGTGTCAATTAAGACAATTATTTACAGTCATGTTAGAGAAATGTAACATCATATTTAAATAATTTATGAAATGAAAACCAGTTGGAAAAATCATGACTGGAAGATTTCAAACTTACTGTACATGGGTAGTGGACTCCCCAGCCACGACATTTGGTATGCTAAAATGCTCCCTTCACTGTCTGCATTATTCAATGTTATTCTTTGTTTTATCCACTCAATTACAAGGTTAAGAAGTATCCTACACATTTCATCAGTATTGTATTGAAGCTGAA
>NC_087203.1:35591775-35669275 GCF_015104395.2 Macrobrachium nipponense | reverse complement strand
TGAAAACTAAGGTTAGAGGAAGGTCCTGTATCTGCAGACATTACATAATGTTCTTAGCATCGCTTACAGCAATGTGCCTTAAAGCATTCGTCACCTTATTCGTTGTATCAGCAGCTGTGTTCGTAGGATTTAATACATTCGCTCGTCTTGAAAGCGGTGTTCAGCACCAGCTTGTTAGTTGCGAGCAGTATGTCTTCGAACTTGCTGGACGTTTGGATACTCTGAAGGAGTCCTCCGTATTTAGGATGATCTCTTGGCTTCTACCTGAGAGGCCTCACTTCGTACAGGACACCATGGAATCTTGGCCCGTTGCAGTCCTTGGTCGGATACTGTCCTTCTTCCCTCGTGTTGAAAGACTTTGGAAATCTAGACAGGAATTACAACGGTGTGAATTCGTGGCCCGAACTTTGGAAAAGGAATTGGCAAAAGTCCAACTTGGTAATGTCTGTGTCTATTTTGGCGTGTATCTGATCTTTGCAGGAATTGTGCTCATGTTGAATTCCTTACTAGGTAATAAAAAGCAGCAAACTGATCCCGAAGACGAAGAGCAGGAATTTGATAGGTCGTCGAAGGATAGTTCACTTGAGGAAAATGAGGAGCAAAATCAAAAGTTGACTGAAAAGACAAGTGAACCAGACGACTTCAATAAATTAGAGGCAATAGAAAAACTGACTGAAGAAACTGCTCTTTTTAAGAAAAAGGAAGAGGAGATGGAATCGAAGTTTGACCTCCTCTACTATAAATATGAAGGCCTTCAAAAAATGAAGGAGGAAGAGAAGGAATTAGCGAATAAAACTATTAATGATCTTAAGGAAATGAACGACAACCTGTTGATGGAAATTGCCCACATAGAAACTTCGGTTGAGCGGCATAGAAACACAACCGATGAAATGGAGCAATCAAATCGCCTGATGAAAGCAGAGCTGGAAAGGGCAAAGGAAGAAAACCGAGCCCACATGGAGAGGCAGTCACAACTTCTGAAAGAGAAAGAGCGATTGGAAAAAGATATCAAAGAACAAGCTCATATCATCGAAGAGATGTCTGAACAGAACGGCAGATTACAAAAAGAACTAATGGAGTCAAAGATGAATGACTTCGTGCGAGGCGAACGGCACGAAGATCTACTTACCGAGATAGGATTAAAGGAGAAGGTTAGTTTCCTCGAAAATAAGTTGTCCAAGCCTGTGGAAGAGGAAGAGAATGAAGCCTCAAAGGAAGATCTACCTGAGGAGAGTGTCCCTCTTCCACAGCAAGTCAGCCATCTCAGTAATGAAGAGGAAACGCTGGAAAACCAGGGACTAAAAGCAAACAGAAGAGTGAGACTAAAAAGAAACTCACTCCCAGGAAAGCTGCAAGCTAATGAGGAACAGAAGGAAGAAGAAAAAGTTATTGAAACTGTAAAGAAAAGAGTGGAAGAAACAAAAAGAGAAGACCAAGAAGTTGTAGAGAAAAACGCCCGCAAGGACAACAAAGGGTGCCAAAAGCCCCAACGGGTTAAAAAGGCTGATAGAAAACTGATCACCTTCAACCTGGAACCAGATCAGCCTCAGCCAGACAAAAGTGTCTTCTCGCGCTCTACAAGAATTCCCCCTCAACAGGAGGACAACTGCATAATCTTCAGGGGAGGAAAAATTAAACTTAGATGGATTGAGGAAACAGATGGAGAAGTGATAGCTGAACTGGATGTCCCAAGGAAATTCCATAAAGCTATCAATGGAATCCAGGGTAGGACACTTGAGGAGATCACTAATAGAAGTGGTGTCACCCTCATTGCACTGCCGGGAAAATTAGAAAAAACAGATCTAATCACTATCGCAGGTAGAGTCCATCAAGTTCGTCTAGCTGCTAGTCATATCGAACGCCTCATCAATAATCTCTACTAATTACTTTGATAAAACTGGATTTCTGCCTACCTTTTGGGTGCTGGCCTAAGCCACCTTAAGGAATTCGGTATCTATCAGGCCAGCTTTAGTCTGGGTATACCACTTTCGAGCCATAGGCAACCTCTACTATGGTAAGTTTCTCTTATCGAAAGTGGATTTCTGCCCACCTTTTGCGTGCTGGTCTAAGCCTCCTTAAGGAATTTGGTATCCGTCGGGCCAGCTTTAGTGTGGGTATACCACTTTTCGAGCCATAGGCAAACCTCTACCATGGTAAGTTAATGCCTCTCTTATCGAAAGTGGATTTCCTGCCCACCTTTTGGGTGGGCTGGCATAAGCCTCCTTAAGAAAATTTTGGTATCTGTCAGGCCAGCTTTAGGGGGTGTGGGTATACCATTTCGAGCCATAGGCAACCCTACCACAATGGTAAAGTTAATGCCTCTTTTATCAAAAGTGGATTTCTGCCTAACTTTTGGGTGCTGGCATAAGCCTCCTTAAGGAATTCAGTATCTGTCATACAGCTTTAGTGGGTGGGTATACCACTTTCGAGCCATAGGCAACCTCTACCATAAGTAAAGTTAATGGCCTCTCTTATCGAAAGTGGATTCTGCCCACCTTTTGGGTGCGGCATAAGCCTCCTTTAAGAAATTTGGTATGTCAGGCCAGCTTTAGTGTGGGTATAACCACTTTCGAGCCATAGGCAACCTCTACATGGTAAGTTAATGCCTCTCTTATCGAAAGTGATTTCTGCCCACCTTTTGGGTGCTGGCATAAGCCTCTTAAGAAATTTGGTATCTGTCAGGCCAGCTTTAGTGTGGGTATACCACTTTCGAGCCATAGGCAACCCTACCATGGTAAGTTAATGCCTCTTTTATCAAAAGTGGATTTTCTGCCTAACTTTTGGTGCTGGCATAAGCTCCTTAAGGAATTCAGTATCTGTCAGACCAGCTTTAGTGTGGGTATACCACTTTCGACCATAGGCAACCTCTACCATGGTAAGTTAATGCCTCTCTTATCGAAGTGGATTCCTGCCCACCTTTGGGTGCTGGCATAAGCCTCCTTAGAATTTGGTATCTGTCAGGCCAGCTTTAGTGTGGGTATGGTTTACACCATTTTCGAGCCATAGGCAACCTCTACCATGGTAAGTTAATGCCTCTTTTATCAAAAGTGGATTTCTGCCTAACTTTTGGGTGCTGGCATAAGCCTCCTTAAGGAATTCGGTATCTGTCGGGCCAGCTTTAGTGTGGGTATACCACTTTTGAGCCATATGTCTACCATGGTGTGTTAATTTTATCGAAAGTGGATTTCTGCCCACCTTTTGGGTGCTGGTCTAAGCCTCCTTATGGAATTCAGTCTCTCTTGGTCCAGCTTTAGTGTATACCACTTTCGAGCCATAGTCAACCTCTACCATGGTCTGTTAATGCCTCTCTTATCAAAAGTGGATTTCTGTCCACCTTTTGGGTGCTGGCCTAATCCTCCTTAAGGCATTCGGTATCTGTCGGGCCAGCTTTAGTCTGGGTATACCACTTATGAGCCATAGGCAACCTCTACTATGGTAAGTTAATGCCTCTCTTATCGAAAGTGGATTTCTGCCCACCTTTTGGGTGCTGGCCTAAGCCTCTTTTTGGAATTCAGTAAATATTGGGCCAGCTTAGTGTGGGTATACCGCTTTCGACACATAAGGCAACCTCCACAATGGAAAATTAATGCCTCTCTTATCGAAAGTGGATTTCTGCCCACTTTTGCGTACTGGCCTAAGCATCAAGGAATTCTGTATCTGTCGGGCCAGCTTTAGTGTGGGTATACCACTTTCGAGCCATAGGCAACCTCTACCATGGTAAGTTAATGCCTCTCTTATCGAATTGGATTTCTGCCCACCTTTTGGGTGCTGACCTAAGCCTCCTTAAGGAATTGGGTATCTGTAAGCCAGCATTAGTGTGGGTATACCACTTTCGAGCCATAGGCAACCTCTACCATGGTAAGTTAATGCCTCTCTTATCGAATTGGATTTCTGCCCACCTTTTGGGTGCTGACCTAAGCCTCCTTAAGGAATTGGGTATCTGTCAGGCCAGCATTAGTGTGGGTATACCACTTTCGAGCCATAGGCAACCTCTACCATGGTAAGTTAATGCCTCTCTTATCGAAAGTGGATTTCTGCCCACCTTTTGGGTGCTGACCTAAGCCTCCTTAAGGAATTCGGTATCTGTCAGGCCAGCATTAGTGTGGGTATACCACTTTCGAGCCATAGGCAACCTCTACCATGGTAAGTTAATGCCTCTCTTATCGAATTGGATTTCTGCCCACCTTTTGGGTGCTGACCTAAGCCTCCTTAAGGAATTCGGTATCTGTCAGGCCAGCATTAGTGTGGGTATACCACTTTCGAGCCATAGGCAACCTCTACCATGGTAAGTTAATGCCTCTCTTATCGAAAGTGGATTTCTGCCCACCTTTTGGGTGCTGACCTAAGCCTCCTTAAGGAATTCGGTATCTGTAAGGCCAGCATTAGTGGGGTATTACCACTTTCGAGCCATAGGCAACCTCTACCATGGTAAGTTAATGCCTCTCTTATCGAAAGTGGATTTCTGCCCACCTTTTGGGTGCTGGCCTAAGCCTCTTTTAGGAATTCAGTAAATGTTGGGCCAGCTTAGTGTGGGTATACCGCTTTCGACACATAAGGCAACCTCCACCATGGAAAGTTAATGCCTCTCTTATCGAAAGTGGATTTCTGCCCACTTTTGCATGCTGGCCTAAGCCTCCTTAAGGAATTCGGTATCTGTCGGGCCAGCTTTAGTGTGGGTATACCACTTTCGAGCCATAGGCAACTTCTACCATGGTAAGTTAATGCCTCTCTTTTCGAAAGTGGATTTCTGTTCACCTTTTGGGTGCTGGCCTAAGCCTCAGTAAATGTTGGGCCAGTTTTAGTGTGGGTATACCGCTTTCGACACATAAGGCAACCTCTACCATGGTAAGTTAATGCCTCTCTTATCGAAAGTGGATTTCTGCCCACTTTTGCGTACGCCCACCTTTTGCATGCTGGCCTAAGCCTCCTTAAGGAATTCGGTATCTGTCAGGCCAGCTTTAATGTGGGTATACCACTTTCGAGCCATAGGCAAACTCTACCAAGGTATGTTAATGCCTCTCTTATCGAAAGTGGATTTCTGCCCACCTTTTGGGTGCTCGTCTAAGCCTCCTTAAGGAATTCGGTATCTGTCAGGCCAGGTTTAGTTTGGGTATACGTAGTGGAAATTATAAAATACTGATAACAAATACAATTGTAAACATAAATAGTTATTATAGATGTAAATAAAAACAGATGCATGCAAGAGCTTCTCTCCGCTACCCCCCAAAGAGCTGGCGGAGCCAGTGAGCCCACCGCTAGCGCTGTGGGTAGTGGGAGGAGACCGAGGGAAGGAGAGAGCTGCAACGAGACCCGAAGAGGACCCAGTACGAGCGGGCGGGGTGGCCAACCCAACCCGAACGCACGAGGGACCCCCCTCGGATCCCAGGAAGAGAACGGTACTAAGAGCCAGACTCAAGACAACCCCCTTAACTCCCGTATCCTCCCTGGGAAGGGAGGAAGAGGGGAGGAGAGCCCGGTTGGTTGCCATGGCGACCATGAGCGAGCATGGACTGCCTCCCCCCCGCTATGGGGAGGAAGGCAGGAAGGGGGACTGAGCTGGTGGCTCGTGGCGATCAACTGGCCCACCGCGAACGTGGTAGGACCACGCAGGCGAATAGGTCAGACGAAAGAGATAGCCTAGGCTAGCTCTAACCGTCTCTAACATGCAACACAAACAAAATACATATAACACATCGTATTAAAAAAGAAAAGAAGGAAATCGAGAGCAAAGAAAAAGGGGACGTCCAGGAGAAGTTAGGCTAGCCTACCTGGGAGGTAGGTAGTCCAACTACTCGGGAGCTGGCCTCTGCCGATACGTAAAACGGAGGGCGACGGCCAGGGTGGCAGGACTAAAGAAGAGATGGCTTATGACCCCACATGCCTAACAGACCTAGACAAAGGCACATGCATGCATGAACACTGAGCTAAGACATAAAGGCATAGGATTTCCGAATAATACGATGATAAAAAGATAAATGATAAATGATAAATTTCGGTAGCACACCTTGCACCACACATAAAATTAATCATAAATTAAATCATAAATACTGCACATTAATAGCCACGACGGTATGGAAGACCGAAGGAGCTAGCTAAAGACACACGAGGCGAGCCGGTATGGCGAGCCCGAGACCAGACAAGGAGGTGCCGTTAATATACCTAAAAAACGGTTGAAAACGGATCCTGTCTGGCTAAAATTACGTGTAACCTTTCGGCAGTACTTAACTTAGCTGCGGCGATGGCTTGGAGTTCCATGGTTGCAGATAAATCCAGGTTAGAGAACACAAACACAGAGAGCAAGAAAAGCACGTGCGAGCAAGGTGTCGCTAACAGAAAGGATGACCACGAGAGGCGCTGTTGTTGGCGTGGGAGGGTGAGTAGTAGTAGTTGCTGGCACGGGCTGTGTACCAGCTCTCTCTGGAAGGGGGATTTTGGTGGAGGGGAATTCTAAATGACAAGAGGTCCGTGGTAGTGGTCTCACTCGCCCCAGTACCATACCGACACCCTCTTTTTACTTAGGGTGAGCGAGTCAGGATACTATGACATCCCCCTCTTTTATTTTTCTCTGGTAATGTTAGTATTATTTACCTTAGAAATATGAACTGAAGGGATATTTCACGAAGCGACACGGGCTGAGCCCAGAAATTGTATACAGTGAAAATAACAGTGGACCAAGAACACAATAGGTCTTAGTTCACAAAAGATCCCATCAACATCAACTCGCTGCTGCCTACCTGTAAGGAAAGGGTATGTAAAACATACCCACCCACTCCAAAATTCTGAAGTTTATAAATAAGTGCCTTCTGATTTACTAAAAGCTACCCATGACTTCTATCAACTATATATTGTCAGACCTCACATTAAAAGTCATCTTGTTGCCCATGCCTGGACCTTGGATCAACGCATTATGCAAGCAGAGAGAGTTGCGGCCGATGCTCGCCATGCCTTTCAGACACAACCGACACCTAATCATCTACTTCAATATCAGCAGGCGAGGGATGATTTAGTTGCTCTCCAGAAGTGTGTCTACACTGAGTCATGGTATAAATACACTGACCTAATTAACCACCAGACTAGCATTGGGACCATGTGGCATCTCATCAAAAAGACTGTCAAGAAAAAAACAGTCCACAAGCATATGCCCAGGATCTCATCACTACTTGGTCAACCCAGTCACGGTCCAGTAATCTCCCTGTACAAATCCAAGAAGCACTTTCTTCCCAGAACAATTTACGCAACCTTCGTCTGATGGCTGCATTGTTGGAATCAGACGAGGAGGACAAAGAGCTGATCACCAAGGATGAGCTGTTATGGGAAAAAAAATTCTGCTCCTGGAGATGATGGCCTTACTTATCAAGTGCTTCGTCTCCTCCAGAAGGTTCCTGGAAATCCTCTTCTACAATTGTATAATCTTTGCTACCAACATGGATATGTACCTGCTGCCTGGACCATTAGCACAATTATTCCTATCCCAAAGCCTGGAACTGATAAATATCGGCCTATCTCCCTCACCTCATGTTTTAGTAAAATGTTTGAGCATATATTACTAACCAGGCTAATGTACCGGTTACAAGAAAAACTTTCTCCCCATTTGTATGGCTTTCTTCCACAGAGGAGTACTCATCACTGTTTAGCTGAACTCTACTCTCGATTGTCCTCCAACAGTGTAGTTGCCTTCCTTGACCTCAAAAGTGCTTTTGATATAGCCAACAGGGATATAATTCTTGATCAGCTTGTCGAATTTGGTGTCAGAGGAAACCTTCTGAAGTGGATAAACGGTTATCTCAGTAACAGAAAATCATGTTTTTTTTTTAAGGGTGCATGTAGCTCCTATGGAAATTTTGAGCTTGGCACACCTCAGGGCAGTGTATTGAGCCCATTTCTTTTTAATATTCTTATGCACCGTGTACTGTCTCTCCTCCCTGCTATCCCTGGAACCACTGTAACCTGCTATGCTGATGATGTCTGCATCCACTCCACTACCCCTCGAGACCTTCAGCGTGCCCTTCAAGACTTCTACAGGTCCTGTACCTCCTGTGGCCTCATACTCTCCCCAGAAAAAAGCAGAATCTTCTCTGCCCGGAATCGCCGAGACCTGCCAGAGTTCATTATGGGTGGGAATATTATACCTCACTGCACACAGTATACATATCTAGGTGCACCAGTCAGGATCACCCCTGCTATACCTGCACGACAACGAATCCACCCCATGGTGAAAAACCTTCTTGATCGTCTGGAGCCTCGCTTCACTCCCATCAAGTGGCTTGCCACCAGGGCCACAGGTATATCTATCCCCGTGGCTAAAACCCTCTATATCCTCTTTCTAAGGTCAGTTGTTGACTATTTATCTCCTGCTCTAATTCAATTACCCAGACAGGCATTACAACCTCTAGAACTGTTCCAAAATAGAGTAATGAGGTTTATCCTAGGATGCCCTCCTTCCACTCGGATAGTCAACATGCAGACCGAACTCATGTTACCTCCATTAATAGAGAGAATTTATGCCAATGTAACTTTGTTTTCTGTTAAATGTCTACACTCTCCACAATTTACTCCAAACTTCTCTGCAACAAGACCTCAACTCCGGCCAGGGGGCCATAACCTAGTTAGGGCAGTATGTGAAAATCTTTGACGCCTTGATATCGGTGTACCTGAGCAAGCAGTTATCCAAGATTTGCCACCATGGCGGGTTCCTATTCCTGCTGTCACTTTCACACCAACCTCTAAAGATGCCCATACCAGTCTACAGAAGCAGCTGGTTTTGGAAACAATATCCAAAGTGTCAAGTTCAGTTCCTGCAGGACACCACATCTACGTTGACGGCTCAGTACAGGCAGATGGAAGTGCAGCATGTGCTATGTTCTCCCCCACTTTTAGAATCTCCTGAGGGTGGGTGGCATGGTCGCAGGTTGCCAAACTCATCCAGTTCCACTTATTGCAAACTTCAAGGTATATGGGATGCAGTAACCCTACTTGTAAGAAGAAATGTGAATGGATTGGTGATCTGTGACTCCAAATCTGCACTCCAGGCACTGACATCTTCTAGGCCCAGCTGTGGCCGTGTTGTGCGAGACATATTGTGTCAACTCGTTGCTGCTTACAATGCCTCGCTTGTCTTGTCCTTCATGTGGATGCCCTCCCATATTGGGCTTGCTGGGAATGACATGGTGGACAGTCTTGCTAAAGCTGCCTGCATGCTGCACCTTGATGACAGAAATGTTGAGCCCTCACTTCGCTGCCTTAAACATAGAATATATTCAGCAGCTTTTGCCTGTACAGTACAGCGTAGGGATGCAGAGAGGGGCACTAGTGTTTCCATACAACATCATGATAACTTTCTGCAGAGCCGTCACAAGTACCGGCGACGTGGACTCATGGTGCGTAGGCATAATGTCGTAAGTGCCAGGATAAGGTTGGGATATTGTCCTGTGTGGCAGGTTGGACAGACCCTAGATATACCATACTACACCTCATGTAAACTGTGTAACCTTGCTAATGCCAATAACCTTGAACACTACTGCCTTCATTGCCCCACTGTCAGGAATCTGTTACCTCAAGGACAAAATTTACTTCAAACCTGCCAATATTTACTCAAAGATGACCACCTAGACGTAATTTTGACTCGTCATCCTCACTTTGGTGGCTGCTAAACTGTCTGTTGCAGTTGTTGTGATAATAGAATACGATCTCATATATGTTATTTTGTAACTGATATACCAATGATTCAATGCTGTAATTTTTTTTTATGTTGATTTCTGATGTACTGTATGTAACTGCTAATATGTAACTTTGTTCGACGTCTTTGGGCGTAATAAATTTATTAAATAAATACTAAATCGAAAGCAGCACTAAAATCTATTTGAATTACTCTATACTCAAAACCCTTATCAAGGTTCTCTTGCAAGTGGTATGTCAAATCTAAAAGAGCACCGCTGGCACCTAACTAGATTCCACATACTTATACAGTGGCTCAAAAATAAGTTTTCCAGCATCTCTGGAGAGCACAGGGAGAATAGAAATTGTTCTGTAGACTGTAGTTTTCATTCTGCATATAAGCCATTCTTTGGAAAAGGCACTTGTGACCATCTGCAAAGATAATAGTCGACATAAAAACCTATAGAATCTACTAATCTTAGGAGACAACACACTGGAAACCTTTTTTAAAAAACAAGGAAAGAAAAAATCCAGTTCTTCAATTTAAGTTCATCAAGAATTTTCTCAACAACCCTACAGCAAAATGCAAAATTTGTACGAATACTTACTGGATGACAAGAATCAGGGAAAGGGTCATCCTCAGCTGATTGCTTAGCTTCAAAAGCTTGATGAAGCATTCTGAATTGCATCTGAAGTTACAAATCTGCATACGATATATAACATCCACCATAGACAATCTATAGTACATATGCAAGTAGCATGCTTAACCAATACGATAACGGGAAGTTGGAGTGCTAAACCCAGGTTTACTGGGTCAGTTTAAGAACTGATTTCAGTATTCCTAATGAAGAATGGCAGGGAAGAAGTGGTCATAGCTAGGTTTTTCATAATCAGTTAGGCTGTAACAAAAATGCATTCATTGCACATTTCATTAATGAGGATTATTAGAGGGATAGCGCGAACGCAGTCCCTCGCTACCATAAATTGCGCACCCGAGTTGACCACATTTGGGTCAATCGCAAGGGTCAGCACCACCGGAGTGCAATGGTGAGCCTCACCTTGGGGGAACCGCCTTCATGATCACGGTGTCCCCTGTGCCAGGTAAGTATGCTCAACCACTTGTTGTTGTTGTTGTATTAAGCCAACACTTTTTGTTGGCACGGGCCTTTCCCTTGTTCGGCCCGTAGGTGATCTGAAAAGATTCTTTAGGTACACGGTTAGTTTTTTGAAATTGGAAATATCTTTAGTTGTAGAGATAGGAGTGGACAGGGGAAGGATGATGGTGTCAGTAAGAGTGGGCCATCATGTCATATTATAGTAGAAGTTTGAAGGAATGTAAGGCTTTCGAATATCAGAGAAGCGGTGCAGGTGGGGTTGTCCAACCCTTTACTCCCTTGGGTCCCTGCGGGAGGATTTCAGTTGTAGGTAAAGTTTTAAAAGAATGATAGTGGATGATGTGGATAGAGCCTTACAGTGAGGGGATGTGATGAGGGTGGTTGATGTCACTTATTAGTTTGATTACCTTGGTGGAGGTAGGTTGTAGAGCACCTGGGCATGCTCTTCTAAGTTTTCAATGATTGTCTTTGTGACTGTGGCAGCTGCATGCTCAGCATCTTGTGCAGGTACTTCATTTTGTGCTGCACCTCTTAGCTGTGCTGTTTCTCTGCATTCCAGCAGGTAGTGAAGGAGTGGTTGCTGTGTTTCTTCTTGACAGTGTTCACATGGTCTGACACTGTTTTCCACAATTTCCCAGCAGGCTTTATATCCTAGCCTGAGTCTGTGGATGATCACAGCAAGTTTTCTTGGTGTGTGCCTGTCTATGGGAGGAGGCACTAGACCAGTCGATGTCTTATACCATCTGGCAGACAGTGAGTTCTTTTCTACCCACTCACGATGGTCTTTTAGCAATTTTTCTTTGCAGAGTGGTTTCATTGCATTCTTGACTTGTTGCAGTGCAGGTTGTATATGTATTTGCACTCTGTCAATGTGTTTTGTACTTTTGGCTAGCTCATCAGCCCTCTCGTTGCCTGGAATTCCTATGTGACTGGGTATCCAGTTTAAGGTGACAGGTCTTCCTCTTTCGCTGTGCTGGTGTAGCAGTGTTTTAATTCCAGCCAGCAGTGCCTTATTTTCTTTATTTTTCTGTTGTTGCAGGGCTTGCATTGAGGACTTTGAGTCTGTGTGGATGATTACAGGCCCTTCTTCATTCTCCAGTGAGTACAGCAGTGCCTGTCTTATTGCTGTTAACTCTGTCTGCATAGTGGAGGCGTGGTTGGAGGTCCTCCAGCAGGCTGTGAAGTTTCTTGAATATACTGCAGCTCCCGTAGTTTGATTCTCAGGATCTACAGTGCCATCAGTGTAGTATGTTTGTGCCCCTATAGTCTCAGTGTTTCTGATTGCTTCATAGGCCGCCGCTCTTAGCTCTTCTCTTGTGCAGTTCTCTTTTGCTCTTGGCAGGCTTGTGTATTTGTATATTGCAGTGTCCTTCTTCCAGGGTGGTAGTTGTTGTGTGCCCTGTGTTGTGTCTGGACCTAGTTGCAGCAGTGTTTCTGCCATGCCTAGACTCTTGATGTTGTCACTTTGGTCCTTACCATAGGAACTCGAAGTTTGAATCTCTGGGTGTTTAGCAAGTTCCTCTCTTGCTCTTTTCTTAGAGATGGAGTCTCTTTCTGAGAGGAACATCTTGGCCATTGTGCTTGCATTTCGCTGTGCAATCCTATCCTCTAGTTTTGGCAAGTTAATTTCAAGCCTGAGGTTGCACAGCCTTGTCCATGTAGGTGCTCCTAGCATGAGCCTCATTGCATTGTTTTGAATGACCTCCAGTGATTCTTTCTGAGCCTCTGTCAGCCTCATCAGAGTGGGGGCAGCATAGTCCACCAATGTTCTAGTGCAGGCTAGGTAGTACTTCCTTTGTATGTGTTCATTTGCTCCTTCCTTGCTCAACCACCCTTCAATTGCACACATGCCGCACACTGAACACAATCCATGAACCACAATTAAATAATGGAAATCATGAATATTTTGGAAATCTCGGTCATGCAGATCGATGGCACATTTTTTGCAATGCATAACTTTCATTTATAGAAATCTGAAATGTCCATCAAGGAGAAGTACGAAAGAAAAATAATGAAAGAATCTTCCAAAGACATTCATATAAAAGGTAGAGACAAGCCCTGGTAGGTCGCATTCAATCCCCCAATTTTACAGCTCAAGTGTTATTAGCGTATTCTACACTTTGGTGCAATACCCTTCTCATGCTAATTATCGTCAATTCCAGAATCGTTAATTTCATCCCGTCAATTTTTCAAAGTTAAAATTCGAAGTTGAACACCAGCCAGCAGTAGCCCTGTCTAACATTTCTTACGATTCCCGTTTGGTGGTGCTTCGATCGCCGATCAATAGGCAGCGGGAATTTAAAATCTCGGCAATAATCATATAAGGTTCAACCGAGCACAAGGCTGGATTAATCTACAAGTGTTGATTCCTAACCAGAGCGTAAAATGTATTTTAAACATGCATGTTACAAGAATATATCATTGTTTCTCTATATTTACAGATTGAACATTACTCGCCTGCAAAGCTCAAACGTTCATGAATAGAAATAAATTTGTATGTACAGGACTTTCTCCAATCTCTCATTATATATTATATTAGATATATATAATATATATATAGATATATATATATAATATATATATATATATATATATATATAATATATAAATACTAGGGTTATGCTTATGCATCACTTATACGTACTTATTAATTTATAAGGGTGTCCCCATTTCACATCTCAAATAAATGGTCACCCTACCCATTCCATAAACAGTGTAGAACCAAATCTGTTCAGTATGTCTTAAAAACCACTAAAAAGAACATGATGATACTGGCAATTTAGTCAACTTGGATTCGTAAAATTTTGGAAGAAACTTGGGCCGTTGTTTTAGGTCACTGCCCTGGTGCCATACGTGTCCAGTATCAAATATTGCAATACATATTTTTTCACAGAAATTTTAGTATATAATTCATCATTAATAATTTCGATTAAAATGGGAATCACAAACACCAATTTTCCTATAAAATTTAACTGATCCTTTATGAGAATATCAGTCTGCGTAAACCTCGAAGAAACTGAAAATTTATTCTATCAAGGTCGAGATTTCAAGATTGAATGCTGTTAAGCATGCCCAGGGGCAAGGAGACAATACAGCTAAAAATGTTTATATTAACAGAATCATCTGTAGTCGTCCAATGAGGTTCTCTGTCTGTTATGTTTCTATTACGCCAATTCAAACCCTCCTCCTTTTCCATATCATCTGTGATAAATTTATGGTTCTTTATTTTTCTTTTCTCTTTGTGATAACTTTTTGAACATTATAATCATTACTTGAAAAGTTATGATGAAATACATTGTTGCAATATAATTGCTAAGGTGTCTTCAAACTATATATACTAGAAATTATACCAAACTGCAATGTACAATTAACGTTGAAGCAAAAAATATTCGTATGAAAATGCCGACCGCCGGCAACAACAACCCCTCCCCTCCCCCACAAACCATAAATAGTATTAAAAATAAAAAGTCTATCTACTCGAAATATCGTAGGTTTCATGGTTTTCTCACTATCCTTTGTGCTTTCACCTCTTTTGAATCTTAAAAGCAGAAAGCTGCACACAACAAAACATACCCAATATGAACGATCTCTACTACGCAAGGAAAACATTATCAACAGAGGTAGAAGTCAAAGTCAAAAACCTTTATTCCATTATAAAATGGCTATTCTGCTACATTACAATATAAATTATTTACATAAAATTCACAATAATTGGATTGTAAAATTCTAGGATATATATACATTCAAGTAAAATTTAAGAAGTATTGCTTAAGTTTCCTTTTGAATAAATCAGAACTAACATCTATACATTTTCTTAATTCCAGAGATAATTTATTCCAGCAAGTTGGGCCCCTTATTGCCATCGAGCGTGAACCCAAATCTGTTCGATAGCTGTCTACATATAGATTTTCATTCTGTCTTGTTAATGCATTCCTACAATTACCAACTGTAGGAAATGTGTATAGCCAGTTGGGATATTCTTTTCTCAAACTTTTAAAAACAAAAACACAAACATCGTACATACACTTTTCTTTTAATTTTATCCACTTTAATTGCTGGAGGGTTGGGGTGATGTGATCGTGTTTTTTCACCCAATAACGGCTACTCTACCTGCAAAGTTTTGGATTTTTTTAGCTTTTTCCATGTGCATATCATTTGTTACTCCCCATATCTTAATACAGTAGTTTATTACACTCAGGACCAGGCTTTCCACAATCAAGGCTCGAGTAGTATCATCAAAGTAATCTTTTACTCTACTTAGATACATTAGAATGCCACTGACTTTTCTACTCAGCTCGTCAATGTGAGTACTGAATGTCATATACCTGTCCATGTGTAGACCTAGATTTTTTCACATGTTTTGACTTATCTTTACTTTATCCCCATCGCATTTTATTACAATGTCATCTGGAATTTTGCTAATATACTGTGAGCTACCCACAAACATGCACTGTGTTTTGGTGGCATTTAATAATAGCCCTTTCCTTAGAAAATATTTCTTAATTTTGAGCAATATTAGTTCAGTCCTTTTAATCAAGGCATCTAGATTTTCTAATTGATCAGCCAAAAGAACTTGGGTGTCATCAGCATATTGAATTAACAGGCAGTTTTCTATGTATTTAATCATATCATTAACGTAGATTAAAAAAAGAATTGGGCCTAGGACAGATCCCTGTGGGACCCCAAATTCAACCTTTTCAATACAAGAATTTACGTCTCCTAATCTAACTACCTGACTCTTATCTCCCACGTAATCTCGAAACCAAAAAGTATCAATGTGATGTTCCTTAAGAGATTTACACATTTCATCATGGTTAACACTATCGAATGCCTTTGATAGGTCGCATAAAATTAATATGGAAACTTTTTTTCTATCAATATTTTTATAAATTTCATCTGTTAATTTCATCAAAGCTGTTTCTGTTGATAAACCTTTACGGAATCCATGTTGAGTGTTAGAAATCAAATTATTTTTTTCTAGATGTTCCATTAGCTGATTACACACAATCTTTTCCATTACCTTCGATAACACCGGAAGGACAGAAACAGGTCTGTAATTACCAGGGTCGTCCTTGTCTCCTTCCTTGTGAAGAGGGTTTACGAGTGGTTGTTTCCAAATAGAAGGGTATTTCCCAGTTACAATCGATGTATTTATAATAACTGTGATATAATATGCAATAACTATAAGGGAATCTTTTAGAAAGCTGGTAGGAATACCATCCGTCCCGTAAGCATTACTATTATTCAAGCTCTTAACTGTTAATATTATTGTTTCTACTGTAACTGGTTGAGGTCTAAACAATCTTATATTATTACCAAGATTAGTTTGAGTGGTTCTATCTTCTTCATTTTCGTACTTTTGTAGCATTTCCTGCGTTTTACCATAAGTTATTTTTCCTACATTAGCAAAGTATTGGTTAAATTGATCTGCTCTAGCAGGTTGTCGTATTCAATCTTTTTATTTGATTTAGTAGGTACAATATTATTCATAATTTTCCATGTTTCTTTACGAGATTTACTTTTCTTGATCTTGTCTTTGTTATAATAAGCTTTGGCAGTACGCATCTTAGAATTGGTGAGTTTTTTCATTTCCTTATACTCATTGTTTAGATTTTCATCCTGTCTATTTTGTTTAAGCCTTTCTTGCATTTTGTCCCTTTCAATCATTCTGTTTTTGAGATCATCGTCTATCCAAGGCGCACTGGGTCTCCTTATTTCCCACGTGGTTATTGGGGCACATTTATCTAAAGCACTATTATAAACTTCATTGAAAATTCCTGTTTGAATATCTGTGTCATCAGTATGCATGATTGTATCTAGAATTAGTTTTTGGTCTAGCAATGTATTGCACAACAAATCTGCAGAATAATATTTTAAACACCTAGAGGTTACCGTGACTGGTTTACGTTTTGGCTTCTTAATATCTATGATAAATGAAATGTGTTCATGATCAGCTACAATACTTGGGTTTACCTCCATGTTAATAACACTTTCCTGCTTGTTAGTTATTAAAACGTCTAGTAGTGTGGATGAGATGGGACTAACTCTAGTAGGTTTATTAATCATTTGATTTAGTTTGGTGACTCTTATGATATTATGCATCTTTGCTGAACGGGTCTGGGCAGTAATCCTCATGGAAGCAGGATTCCCCTAAGAAAGTTCCGATTTAAAAGGATGCAAGAAGTGGAGAGTAGAAACCAAATGTATTCCCTAGCATTCTTCATCAATTTGGGATATGAGAATTATTAGAGGGATAGCGCGAACGCAGTCCCTCGCTACCAAAAATTGCGCACCCGAGTTGACCACATTTGGGTCAATCGCAAGGGTCAGCACCGCCGGAGTGCAATGGTGAGCCTCACCTTGGGGGAACCGCCTTCGTGATCACGGTGTCCCCTGTGCCAGGTAAGTATGCTCAACCCTCCTACACTTCAACACTAGGCGCCAAGCACTGAATAAAATCCCTCAAAAGAAAATAAATAATGGTACTTATACGTCATTCAGAAATACTGATTCTGCAAACTGATACCATACGTTAAGCAGTGTACTATTTTAATCTACAAAAATCTGAAATATCAATAAAAGAGAGAAGAACGACCCCAAAAAATAATAATAGAATTTTCCGAAGATCAATAAAAGGTAGTGTGCAGAGAAGTCCTGACCCCCTGGGGGTTAGATCGCATTCAGTCCACAAATATTACAGAAATAAACGTTATTTTAAACCTCTGGACAATGCCCCTTATCATTTCAATCATCATCAATTTCTTAACTGCTACTTTTACCCTGTTAATTTAGCAAATTACAATTCGACGTTGAACACAAGCCAGCAGCAGCCATGTCAAACATTTCTCACGATTCCCGTTTGGTGGTGCTTCGATCGCCCGATGAAAAAGGCAGCGGGAATTTAAAACCGAAAACAGATGTTGATTCCTAACAAGAAAGTAAAGTGCATTTCAAACATATATGGTGCAAGACAATTTCATTGTTTCTCTATATTCAATGATAGATATTTGCTTATGTGATTGAAAAGAGGAAACCCATGACAGGCAATATATACAAGCTCTGATGTTTCTATTCAACCTAAGATTCAAAACCCCACGAAATCTATGCACTGCCACAGTTCTCATCAACGCTATGTTTGTTTGTTTGTATGGTGCTTTTACGTTGCATGGAACAGTGGTTATTCAGCAACGGGACCAACGGCTTTACATGACTTCCGAACCACGTCGAAGAGTGAACTTCTATCACCAGAAATACACATATCTAACTCCTCAATGGAATGCCCAAGAATCGAACTCGCGGCCACCAAGGTGGCACGCCAACACCATACCGACCACGCCACTGAGGCGCTCTCATCAACACTATGAACGGACAAACTGTATGTTTTGTTTTTAGCAAACCTGAGGGAATATCGAAGCAACACAGAAAGGTCACCTCGATTTGGACTGAGTGTAAAGCCTGCATGTTATTCCAAACTTATTGGGGATTTAGGTACATAAGAAATTTTGGCACAAGTTACTGAACAATGAGATTTATTTCACGAGACGTCCATCTAAGGCTCTCAGGACTAATAAGTACTACAAATGACACTTTAAAACACGTGTCACACACTTATTGTACTGTATTTTGATTTATATAGAATTTTGGCATTATGCAAGCACTGGGGCATCATAGGCCATTCAGCACTGAAATGGAAACTGACAGTAATGAAACAATTGTTAGGAGAGGATGGACAGTAAGATGGTAGAAACAGCTTATGAACGGAGGTACAGTAAAAGGAATGAAAGTAGTTGCAGCTGGGGCCAAAGGGACGCTGCAAAGAACCTTAGGTAATGCCTACATTGCACCAAATGAGGTGCACTGATGGCACTAACCCCCCTACGGGGATTGTACTGTATTATGTAATGTTGTAAACAATGATGTATCAAAATATTGTAAATATATTGCAGAGTTTAGAAAAAAGTTAACAATGTGACCTCTAAGGAAATACAGTCCTCACAGAATGGAGGATTTCTGCCTAACAACAAGAACCCAAGAGTCAATCTTGTATGTCCAATCCTTAGCCTGCATAGCATCGTTTCTAGTCTCCTTGACATATAGGGATATGACCAAGGAGATACTGATGAAGTTATACTGTGCATCTTCTGATATGTTTCAACATTTTTCCAAAGGGACTGCCAAAGGTCTCTAATTTACGATCTAAACGAGGAAATAGATCCTTATATGGTAGGGGCTATCTCTGGCTCCTGGAGAGGGGACTGCTGACTTAGTAAGTTGATCAGTTTGCTCATTCCCAACAACTCCAACATGGGAAGGCACCCGGCAAAAATTTATTTCTTTACCTCTTCTTTTCACTAACAACAATAATTCCAATATCTCTAAAATCAATGAGTATAGCGATATAAAACATTCTAGAGACTGACGAACACCTCAAGTCACAATATATAGTAAAACTTTGAACACCTCGAGTCACAATATATAGTAAAACTTTCCAATCCGAGTTAAAATTTCCTTTAAGCAGTTCTCTTGTAAAACTAGATGCAACAGATGATAATCCCATGCTTCTTCTACATCAGCGAAGGCCACTCTAAAGCTGATGTCAGCATGTGACTTTGAGCCATCTGTGAAAACTGCAACAGACTTATCATGTTATGGGGAATGATCTAAAAATATCGATTTCATTGCCTCCTGGACGTTTCTGCTCTTGCTGAATTAAAATATCACCAAAAATTCTACCTCTGGAAGGTTCCAGGGGGAGGTAGCCAATTACCTAGCTGGTAAAGCCTCCATCCTTGGGATATTTAGTTGATGGGTTATACATTTTACTCTAAAAGCAAATGGCTGGGGTTGCTTGGGGTGATTTCCATAAAACTGCAAAGGGCTCTCATTTCTCATACAAATGCTGGATAAGTACTTTGGGAGCCCCTGAAATCTGTACCAGCTCCAAACCAGCAGATCCACGGGCATCTACAGGCATCTCACAAGCATACTCTCAGTGAGAGATGATTTAAATGCTTCTGTAGACAATCTTACTCCTCCACGATGCAATGAATTGAAACATTTTAAGGCTACACATGATGCTTTACTGAGGTGTTCACTTCCTACCCATAAGTCCATTTTGAAAAGACTATAAAGCTTTGTATAGTCTCAACTTCACAGTTCTGTCTGCACCACAAAAATTGTGACAGAACTTTCAGCACCTTCAGCGTGTTCAAGCATTTTGTTTTGAAGTGTTTCAGATGTGGGATCAAAGTCAGCTTGCTATTAAAAATCAAACCAAGAAATCTTGCTTCACCAACACAAGGAATTCTCTGCTCATGTATAAACAGATCTGGATCAGGATGGACTCCTCTCATACAGCAAAAGTCTATGGTTATCATTCTACTTGCTGAAAATCTGAAACCATCCATCTCGGCCCAATTTACTGCACAACCATTGATCTTGATAACTGGACTGGAGGTTGACAAGGAGTATATCTGCTTTCTATTTTTATAACTCTTCAAAACTAAAGTGAGAGGTGTTTATGAGTTTAGTAAAGATTTGAAAATTGTCCAAGATTCCTTTCATGCCTTTTAATTTCCATGCAGAAATAATTTCTTGCTTTTCGAAGTTCAACACGGTAACATTACTCTGATTTTTGTCAGCAATACCTGGGGAACGGTCACCTCATAGTTCTAAATGCAACACAATAACACAACTATAATTTTTGTCAGCAATATCTGGTGAAAGCCGACCTCACAGTTCTATGACTGTCCGCTAGGTCACTGGTAGGCGGATAAATATGGCTGATGCCCTAGGTATTGACTGAAGACCAGCCAAATTGTTTTGTCAAGAGCATCACCTACAGAGGGAAAGTCATCAACTGGGTCATCTACTGCACTGTGTTCATGGAAAGTTGCCAAATCAATAACAATATTCCCTTGCAGCAGTAAGTTGCTGTGGATGTGATCTTTAGTGAACCAAGACCTATTTTATCTGGAGTTCAATAAGGCAGTGCACATTTAATAAGTAATCATTATTCTAAAATCAAGCTACATAGGAATATTTGGTTTATTATGAACTCTTTCATGGTTGTGTGGTCAAACATGCACAAATGACACAAAAGGAGGCTAAAGACGGGGATTTACTGTTTCTGCAAAGATTTAGTTATAGCTATGGAAAACAAATGATTTACATAATCCAAATCCATAGTTTATGAACAAAAAATTTATTTAAACATGAAAGGAAAAGTGAAGTAAACAAATGTTTGTATGGAAATGCCATACATAAATAGCATTAAAATGAAAAGGTACATCTAGTCGAAATGGTCTCATTTTTGTTGAAGTTTTCTTAGTGTTTTTACATTTCTTGAACCTTAAAAGATATTACCAAGTTGCATAAAAAAAATGAAAAATCAATATGAATGACCTCTACTGCACATGCACAGCATCATGCATGAACAATATCAACACGTGAAGTTGGGATGTTAAACCCAGATTATTTTCGGTCAGCTTCAGAGCAGTTTTGGTATTCCTAATGGAAAACGGTTTCTCTTCAAAGGATTTTCAGACACTGAGGATTATTAGAGGGATAGCGCGAACGCAGTCCCTCGCTACCAAAAATTGCGCACCCGAGTTGACCACATTTGGGTCAATCGCAAGGGTCAGCACCACCGGAGTGCAATGGTGAGCCTCACCTTGGGGGAACCGCCTTCGTGATCACGGTGTCCCCTGTGCCAGGTAAGTATGCTCAACCACCTTTCACTTCAACACTAGGCGCCAAGCACTGAATAAAATCCCTCAAAAGAAAATAAATAATGGTATTTAAACGAAATTCAGAAATACTGATTCTGCAAACTGATAGCATATGTTTAGCGGTGCAAAATTTTAATCTACAAAAATCTGAAATATCCATAAAAGAGAGAAGAACGACCCCAAAATACAATAAAAGCAACTTCCGAAGACAAATAAAAAGGTAGTATAAAGGGAAGCCCAGAACTCTTGGGGGTTAGATAGCATTCAGTCCACAAATATTACGGACATAAACGTTATTTTAAACCATTGGATAATGGCCCTTATCATTTCGATCATCGTCAATTTTTTAACCGCTAATTTTATCCTGTCAATTTAGCAAATTACAATTCGACGTTGAACACAAGTCGGGAATCTAACATTTCAAAAATCAGAAATACCTATAAAGTGAAGAACAACTCAAAAATTTAAAAAGAACTTGACGATGACTTTAGCTACCCTACAGATCGAGGTCAATCCAGAAATATTACTGTTACAGAATAACAGTTATTCTCCGTCTTCTATTCCTTTGAGCAATGGCCTTATAATTTTTATTATTACCTATTCCGGAATTGCTAATTTTACTGTCATAAGCAGATCTTCCTTAAGTTCCAATTCGACAAGAATGCAGTGCCTGTATAAAAAGGTCTTAAGATTACCGTTTGGTGGTGCTCTGATAACCCAAAAATAGGTTGCGAGAATTTTAAATATAGTTTACGGGCTTCTCTAGGATCAAATCTCCTTATGACGAACTGCTCGCTAAACCTAAAAGAATAAATCTAGCCAATCATGTATAGACCATGTCGACCTATAAAATCATTGTCTTTCTGACTGTAGCTCCCAGTATGGCAAACTCGTAAGCTGCTTTGCTAATTGTGGAATACTCAACGAACCTGTGAAACCCTACATATTGCAATGAAATGATGCACGTCCTTGTTAAAAATATAAAAACGAAATGTAACCTTTCCGAAGGACGGTGCCAATGTCCCCACTGGGACTCAACAATTTCGATTTCCACAATTCTGATGTAATGATGGAAATCATTCATTTAGCATTTATGACAGTACTCATGGAAATTGGTGGACTGGAAAACCGAATTGGTTTTCATCTTATCAAGATGTTAAGTTAGCCACTCGAAGTTGAGATTGTCTATGATCGAGTGTATGTACGTAAGTACGTAACTGTAACCAAGTGCGCAGTTGAAAAAGCTGAAATCTCTGTTCGAGACGAGTACGGCAACGCTGAGGGGAAACGAATGTCTCTCCCCTTATATTCATTTGAAATGACGTATTTCTCCCTTGTAAAAGGTATGCACTTGTCGTAGTTTATAATGTATATGTTGCCATAACATTTGGTAGTGTTTCTTTATTACTTTTACTTTGATATAACTGCCAATTGCCAAGAATTGTAATGGTACTGTTACGTAAGTTGCACCATGTTGAGTCTGCATGTTGTTGCAATTGTACCATCAATTAAATGTAGGCTAAGATGTGAATTAGTCTTCCATATGTTTATGAAAATGTCAATTCTAGAGTAAATTCCACCCATGTTATGCATATAAAGTCAGGCTAACTGTGATGTGTAACAGTAAAGTTAGGCATGGGTAGCATAGCCTAAAGGCCTAACGAATGCATGCTCTTTGGCACGAGATTGCCATCCTAAATGAACTGTTTGTATTACAGGGAACCAGTATAGGGGTCCTGTGTAAGAACCAGTATAGGGGTCCTGTGTAAGAACCAGTATAGGGATCGGTGTTGGTTCTAACTGGTATTGAAGGAGTACAGCTAGGAATAAGCTACTTTTACAATGTATCCACCTACTGTTAAGAAGAAATATTATTAAAAAAAACCCGGGAGCCAGCCTTTCCCTCAACCCTTATTACAACAATGAAGATTCGACCGTCTCCGACGTCAAGTACCGGTTCCAGCTAAGGATAGGCCAAGAAGTATAGTAGCCCAGGCTATGAGGTACCTTTATATTAGCCTATGGTTTGAAGTGTTTTGTATAGGCTAGTCTGAGTTAATTGTCCTAAAATGTATGGTAGCCTCCGAATGTCTAAGTCAGGACAATTGACACATCAGTACTGTATACATATGCAGTATAGTAAATACATGAGTCATAAGGATATCACATTAAGAGAGATATATACATTACATATGGTGACAGCGGTGAAGGATGTATTTATCTGTTTATAGATAGGTACATCCAACCTCACGTCCTAAAGTTGGTCATGAAACCCTTATTTCTGTACTTATTTTCAGGTATTATAGCCTAACCCTGTGAGTATGCCTATGTCACTCTTGCTTAGGTACTGTTAGCCTATTGTATTGTAGCCTATGTTGATTATTTTACCTGTGTTCCTTGTATAACATAGCCTGCAAAATGGAGGGTGATATAGAGAGAGAAGACTTTTATGATAATTTGTTGTCTGCCATGGACACTCAGGGTTGTCAAATGCAGCAGTTGTGTGATCAGCTTATTGACATGAAAAGGGAAATAGCTAATTTATCAAACTCTACACCTGTCACTTCCACACCATCCAATCCTAACAGGGCTAATAGTTCAGACATTAACCCATTTGTCACCTTAGACAGAGCAGACATAACAATGACACCACACAATAACCCAGCTTCACTATTGACACACAATTTATCAAATAATAGTACACAGCAGTAATACCCAGTATCCATTTCAGGGAAGTAACACAGTCAATAACCCCTTCGTTCCAGTAGGTAACCTGAATAACCCTATTGTAAATCATTCTAAGGGATTTGTATTGAAACCTAAGGATATTTTGATGTTGAAATTGTCAGAATTACAAGGTTGTTGGAACTGATAATAGACTTGCTATTTTTTTATTTTTTAGTCAAGTAGAATTCTGTGTTTCTGCAGATACTGATAGAATCCAAGTAGCACTTACCAGAGTGGAACAAGAAATTGCAACTCTATTAACTGCTGAAATGGTAAAAAGGGGAAATAACATATCTTGGAGTCAGTTTAAGGACATACTGAATCACCACTTGCTTGTTCAGCCAATATACGCAGGCTTTGGCAGGAAATTGAGATGGAACGTTACAGTATAGACGAAGCCCCTAGAGCATTTGTTAACAGAATGAAATGTAAATTGTCTGTTTTTTGAAATGAAATTTCCTAAGGATTCCCTTCCCAAAGCTGACAGTCTTGTGAAAAAGAAACTGTATAGAGGACTTAGCAGTACATCCCAGGAAAGACTCAAGGATTTCCTGGATGATAGGATACCCTTAGAAAGATTCATTGAATTTGTGGAATATGAGTATCATCTAGCTACCATAAGTGGGGATGTTACCCAACGTAAAGTTTTTCCTGTTAATAATTGCAATTCCCAACCACAGCCTGTAGTAAATAGTAATGCAAATACAACCACAGAATTGCAAGATCTGAAGAAGCAAATTAGTGATTTGTCTAACAAATTAAAGAAGTTTAGTAGGAATAAAGAAAAAACAATCAGTACTGTGCTTACTGTAAGGTCAGAGATCACAAAACTTTCTGAATGTCCACGTAACCCTCCGAAAGGTGTTTGTTTTGATTGTCACAAACCAAATTGTAAAAGAGGTTCAGCAAAATGTCCAGGGCAGGTTAAGAATGAATGACTAAGCCCAAGTGTCAGGTCTCCTTCTATCAATTTGATGATTAACAATGTAATGTTGTTGCCTTAATTGATACGGGTAGTGAAGTATGTATAGCACAGAAGAAAACTCATAGAAACTTTAGGTTTACAGTGTAATCAAATGAGAAATATACCACAACTTACTGGAGTTACTCAACATGTTCTCCCTGTTCTTGGTACAGTGTATTTGGATGTTCACATTGGTTCCAGGGTGGTTACCCATTTGTTTTTCTGTTGTGCCTGATGGTTATCTGGACACAGACTTATTGTTAGGAGCCGATTTGATTAGGTCTGCACCAATGACATGGGTTGATGCACATAAAAATTATTATTTGGGATAGACATTTATCCAGTAAGGTATCTGAAACCTAGACCATCTAATAAAAAGGGTCAGGCAGATTAAAGATACTTCAACCTAATGTTCCTCATAAAGCTCAGGTTAGACTTAAAAGGAAACTTATTCTACCTCAGTATATAGCTGGTATTTATCCCTTACCTGTAGATGAACCTCCTAACACATTGTTAGAATTGTACCTGAAGTTAAGGAGTGTAAACAAAATCAGTCTGCACTATGCCTTAAGGTTAATGATGCTCAGGAAGTGTTTTTGCCACTTGTCAATAATACTAAAGCCAGGATGACAATGAAGGTTGGAACTCTATTAGGGTATTATAGGATAATCAGTGAAGAAGACATTGATCAGCCAGTTCCAAAATGCAGGAAAACTAGAATTCAGAATGATTTAGTTCCTCCTAGTATTAATGTTAATATCAAGTCAGGAAATACTAGAGAGAAGAAAAAGCTTAAGTATTTGCTTTCTCAGCAAGATAATTCCCATCTTACTGCTGATCAACAAGCAGCATTAAGTGACATGTTGGTTGCTAATAATTCAGTGTTCATCCTTGAAGAAAAAGAATTGGGAAAGTTCAAAGATGTACAAGCTCATATTGCTGTAAGTGATCCACAGCCAGTTAGGTCTCCATATATCGATACCCTGAAAAAGCCAAAACCCTTATTGACACCATGTTAGAAGATATGGAAGAAAGAGGAATAATAGAACCCTCCAGTGCTGCATGGTCTTAGCCCTATTGTACTTGTTAGGAAACCAGATCATACTCAGAGAATGTGCCTTGATTACCGTAAAGTCAACACACACCTTCAGGTTGATATTCACCCTTTACCTAGATTAGAAGAAATGGTAGAAACAGCTGCAGGAAACCATTATTATGCCTCCTTAGATATGAAAGATGCATACTATCAAGTGGAATTAGATGAAGAGAGTAGAGATTTAACAACTTTTAGTGATGGAGTTTCACTGTATAGGTTCAAACGCCTTCCTTTTGGATTAAGTTGCAGTCCAGCTATATTTTCACGTATCATGTCTAATATCTTGGCTCCTCTTATTAAGAAAGGGTGGGTTAAGAATTACTTAGATGATATTGTGGTTTGGGCTCCCAGTTTTCCAATCTTGTTGAAAAGATTAGACCAACTATTCAAACTTTTCAGTGAAAGAGGAGTGAAGTTAAATCTAAAGAAATGTCAGATAGGCCAAAAGGAAATCAAATTCTTAGGTCACATAATTTCCAAGGATGGTTGTAGACCATCTCCAGACAATATCAGTGCCATCCAAGAAATGAAACCCCCTAATAATGTCAAGGAAACTAGGAGATTTCTAGGAATGTGTGGGTTTTACAGAAAACACATTAAGGATTATGCTAAAATTGCTGTTCCCCACCCCTGACTAATCTCTTAAAAGAGAAAGAACCCTTTTTGTGGACAAAAGATTGTCAATCCAGCTTTGAACAGATGAAACTAGCATTAATCACTGCTCCAGTGCTAGTAAAGGCTCAGATGACCAAACCCTTTGAATTATTCACTGATGCTAGTTTAGATCATGTAGGTGCTGCTTTGATGCAGAGACAAGATGGTCAGTTAAAACCCATTGGATATTTCTCTAAGAAGCTGAAGCCAGTTGAACAGCGGTACAGTACCACTGACAGAGAAGCACTTGCTATTGTCTTAGCTTGTCGTAGATTCCATCATTTTCTGTGGGGTGTTCCATTTACCATTCACACAGATCATCAGCCTCTAGTTTCAGTGTTCAAGAGAAAAACAAAGTCACCTAGAATGAGCAGATGGGTAATTGAGATGCAGGATTACCGTTTCAAGGTAGAATATAGGCCAGGTAAAGATAACCAGGTGGCAGATCAGCTAAGTAGACCAGTTCAGAGCAGTCTTTCATCAGAGTAGGGACAATTATCTTGGTCTGAGTAAAGATGAGTTCAAAGAAAAGCAGTTAGAGGAACCAAGGTGGGCGGAACTAATAACTTTCCTAGAAGGTGGTAAATTACCGCGCAAAGGGTTTCCAAGAGCTTTGATTAATCAATTCATGTTGTATGAAGGATTGTTATATCTCAGTGCAGATAAAGTTGATAATTCAATTCAATTGAAATTAGTAGTTCCTAATACTTAACAAAGGCAGCTTTGAAGCTAGGTCATGAAGCAATGTCAGGTCACCTAGGTATACGCAAAACAATTGATGCTATTGAAAACTTGTTCTATTGGCCTTCATTGCGTACAGATGTTACTAAATATATAAGTGAATGTATTATGTGTCAAAAACATAAAAGCCAGTAGTTCTTTACAACAACAGTTCCAAGAATTGCCTCCTGTAACTAAGCCTTTAGAGCGAATCAGTCTTGATTTAACTGATATGCTATCTGGTGCAAATGGTTATAGATATGTTTTGACTGTAATTGATCATTACAGCCGATATGTTAAGTTCTATCCTTTGCGAAGTAAGTCTGCAGAGGAAGTAAGCAAAAACTTCTTGGTCTATTTGAATGACTTTGGTGTACCTTTGACAGTCATTCTTGATAATGGTGCTGAATTCACCTCAAACCAGTTTAGACAATTATGCCAGGAACATAAGATAAATGCTGGTTATATTACCCCATATCATCCACAAGGAAACAGTGTAAGTGAGAGAATGCATAGAACTATGAAAACAGTACTAAATGTAATGTGTAAAGGACATCCTTATCAGTGGCCTAAATACTTAGGTGAAACACAGCGTGTGCTAAATTCTGCTGTACATACCACTCTTGGTGAACAAACCTCACTATGTATTTTTCTCTCGTAGAGCTCCTAGACAAGTGACTAGTGTGTTGCCCACAATTACGGATGATGTAGAAGACACTGCCATTGCAAAGGCTCATGAAATAATTCAGAAAACTCATAGAGAGATGGCCAGTAAGTATCGTGCAATAGCTAACCAAAAGAGGAAAAATGAGAAAGTGGATGAAAACTCTCTTGTTTGGGTTAAAAATGAAAATGTAATTCCTAGCACTAGTAAGAAACTAAACCCCAGATGGTGCGGTCCATATGTAGTAACCAAAGTGTTTAGGGATGGTGCTAAATATGAGTTAAGAAACATGTTGACCAAACCATCATTGAACGTGCTGCTGACAAAGTGAAACCCTTTATAGGACAAGAACAGTGGTTAGTAAACATGCAGGAAATGGATGATATAACTCCTGATGTAGTGAATGAAAAAGTACAAACCAGAGGTGCTAATAATATTGTTCCTCCCTCTAGGTTTAATAGAAGAACTGTGAGATCATTGTAATTTTTGTACTGTTTTTTTTGTATTTTCTGTGAAGAATGTTTTTTGTATTTGCATGCTTTGGAAGAGTTCACACCTATATAACCATTATGTCCATTTCCAAGTATATATTCTTGTATGTATATGTTATCTTCATAGATTATGGATCTGATGATGACACCACCTGTTTTGTGTACAGTGAACTTATACTCATTGGTTTTTGTTTGTTGAACTTAGTTGAGTTTTGTATGAAGAGCTACCCGTCCAAAAGCTTTACAGACTCTGGTTGAGTTGCTCAAGTTATGTGACTGATGTGTAAGTTAGTCATTAGGATGCTTTAAGAGGTATATTATCTTCAAAGGAAAGTTTTCCTCGCTCTTGGTTATTGAGTGAATGAACCTGAATGTTGGTGTAAACGATTGTTTGTGAGAAAATAAACCATAAGTGATTATACCCCTAATGAGGAGTGACTAGATCTTAACCGAATTTAAGATCACTCTTACATAAGTGTTTAACTTGGTAAAGTTTATTAGGATGGTTAGGTAGAAACGCGCCTTAAGGGTGGCGTCCCACAACTTGCTCTGTACGTCTGTTAGCAGACCTTAATGATTAAAAGTCCAGTTTATATGGTTGAGAGATAAGCAGTCATGTCTCTGGTTGAGAGATAGAAAGTATTTACTGTGTGCAGGACCTGTATTGTTGTTGTCAGATTTATTATCTACCCAAATATTATAATTAAGGGATTGGTTGTCCTTGATAAATGAAAAACCAATTTCCGTAGGGGGTAAAGAAATGATGTAATGATGGAAATCATTCATTTAGCATTTATGACAGTACTCATGGAAATTGGTGGACTGGAAAACCGAATTGGTTTTCATCTTATCAAGATGTTAAGTTAGCCACTCGAAGTTGAGATTGTCTATGATCGAGTGTACGTACGTAAGTACGTAACTGCAACCAAGTGCGCAGTTGAAAAGAAAAAGCTGAAATCTCTCTGTTCGAGACGAGTACGGCAACGCTGAGGGAAACGAATGTCTCTCCCCTTATATTCATTTGAAATGACGTATTTCTCCCTTGTAAAAGGTATGCACTTGTCGTAGTTTATAATGTATATGTTGCCATAACATTTGGTAGTGTTTCTTTATACTTTTACTTTGATATAACTGCCAATTGCCAAGAATTGTAATGGTACTGTTACGTAAGTTGCACCATGTTGAGCTTGCAGTTTGTTGCAATTGTACCATCAATTAAATGTAGGCTAAGATGTGAATTAGTCTTCCATATGTTTATAAAAATGTCAATTCTAGAGTAAATTCCACCCATGTTATGCATATAAAGTCAGGCTAACTGTGATGTGTAACAGTAAAGTTAGGCATGGGTAGCATAGCCTAAAGGCCTAACGAATGCATGCTCTTTGGCACGAGATTGCCATCCTAAATGAACTGTTTGTATTACAGGGAACCAGTATAGGGGTCCATGTGAAGAACCAGTATAGGGGTCCTGTGTAAGAACCAGAATAGGGATCGGTGTTGGTTCTAACTGGTATTGAAGGAGTACAGCTAGGAATAAGCTACTTTTACAAGTATCCACCTACTGTTAAGAAGAAATATTATTAAAAAAAACCCGGGAGAGCCAGCCTTTCCCTCAACCCTTATTACAACAATGAAGATTCGACCGTCTCCGACGTCAAGTACCGGTTCCAGCTAAGGATAGGCCAAGAAGTATAGTAGCCCAGGCCTATGAGGTACCTTTATATTAGCCTATGGTTTGAAGTGTGTATAGGCTAGTCTGAGTTAATTGTCCTAAAATGTATGGTAGCCTCCGAATGTCTAAGTCAGGACAATTGACACATCCCACGTTTACTGTATACATATGCAGTATAGTAAAATACATGAGTCATAAGGATATCACATTAAGCGAGATATATACTATTACACTGAGTGAGGTGAGGAGATAACAGGTAGCATGTCGAATGATGTGCAACTGATGGTGCAATCCTACAATCAACAAATGGGATCAAATAAGTTATAGAATGTCATAAAATCTCCCAAATAGTGCCTTGGTACTTGGTCAACTGCTACCATGTTTACACATAGACTTTACTGATCATTTTTAGAGCTAATTGTATTTGATGGTAACTATATGCATACAGTAAATGACCTGAAGCGATATCAATGCCGACAAAAAACATAAATAAACACTGTAAGAAAACTTATGTCTACTTTTGTAACATGGTATGCCAGAAGGTGGGCTGGTTATGATTTAGCTGGCTTTGTGCCAGCACGGGCTCTGCTCTTAGGGCAGCCCATAATATGCCGGAAAGAATACTGGCAGACAATATCCCCTACCTCCTGTCAATTCAGGCGCGGCTGTCTTAACTAGACCTACCAACTATATACTTTCTACCAACTAATTGATATGAGGCTATTAGAAGACAGCATTTGGAACACTAAACTGCACTAAAGCAAAACTAGGTGCAGTGTAAGTAAAGCTAGATTAGCTGACACTGAACCCCATACTGAGTTACACAACAGTGAAGTCACCAATGTGCCCTGGTTGTGCACTGACATTCACTCTTAAATTAAAACAAACTAAAGATAAAACCACCACATAAATTATATATATAATAGAATTGCAAAGTATTATACATTGAACAGGAAGACAATTTTCCATGCCTACTGAAAGCTGCGTTGTGATTTTTTAAGGCTTCTGGCTGCCATCCTTAGATATGCTGTATGAAATCTTTAATTCATATGAGGCATAACTAGCAAATGCAACATTGGCTCATTTTCCTCTCTCATCCAGTTAAACTAATCTTATGAGAAGTGAGTTTTAACACAACCAATACCCATGGTCATAACCTCACTAGGAAAAGGTGCAATGACCTTTGAATTATGATTCCAAAAACCAAGTTGGTAACTCTAAAGGTAGCATGATTTGTCTTGCGAGTTTCCATGGTCAGTTTGAAGTATCAAATCAATTAAGTAACACAAAAGTAAAAATTAATTTCCACTTGCTCCCTCATTTTAATAAATCAATAACTCAAAATTATCTTTGGAGATAAGCCTCATGCTCAGTAATTTTCATTTATACCAAAAACTATCACCATGCTACTTGCCAACCTGTAATTCCATGTTTAGTGATCCATTTAGCACTTACTTGACAAATCCAAAACAACCTGGCAAATTGAACACTGTACAAGGAGCAAGTGTATGTGAAATCAATTTTCATGACAGCTAAAAAAGGAAATATTGTTTGAACTTACAAAGGGGATTACAATGGGCTATACTCTAGCTATGAAAAGTTGAGACTTTCCTACAATTAGCGGCATTGACTTGTTTCCCATCTTGCCATTGGAGGTACGTATTTAATCGTAACCCAAAAAGGTACATTTTCACGATTAACCTCGAGGTTAAGGTTAATCCCAAGAGTGGACATATACTAGTGTATTGTACAACCAGTTATTTGCTTTTTATTCACAAGTGACTTCGTTTTAAATTATTATATGCTATGTGTATGCATGCTTACAATTAACATATGCACTTTATATACATACAAGGTATATGTACACATATAACACATACCCATACAAAATTTAATTGATATATATATATATATATATATATATACTATATATATATATATATATATATACATATATATAGTATATAGATATATATATATATATATATATATATATAATATCTATATATCTATATATCTCTATATATATATATACTCTCTCTCTCTCTCTCTCTCTCTCTCTCTCTCTCTCTCTCTCTCTATATATATATATATATATATATATATATATATATATATATATATATATATAATATATATATATCTATATATATATATATATATATATATATCTATATATATATATATATATATATATAAAGCCTAATTTAATTTTGCATTAAACAATTCGAAAAATGTACAGCAAGGTCCAAGTAGTATAATGTTTTGATCGTGTTTTGCTTTTGTACCGACGAATGGAGGGAGACGACAGACAATCCTCTTATTACTGTGACCCTTATTACACGTGGAAATGGCAGCGCCGCTCAAAACTTTTGCCAAATCTACCAAATTGTCTCCCTTTTTCCTAAAAGAAGTTTGAGAGAGTTTGGCAGCAGTGCTAATCACCCTCGAGTCTCAACCTTTTGTAACCAGGGTATAATGCTATAGTGGGTTGCCAGATTTGGCATAATTATGCCAAATTGGTATATTTTTGGTCGGGCTGGCATAAAAATTTTTTATCAATATGCCAAACCTTATTTGGCATAATTTTGGCATATTTCCAAAGCTACTTTTATTCATAAATTATATTTCTTAAATTCACGCTAAAAAGGATGAGAGATATTTTGATTCTTAGAGGGAAGACAAAATTATTTAACTTTCTAATGGTAATGTGATTGCATCACGCCGAACGTGTACAGATGGTGCGATGGATAGAATTCAAGACACGAATAATTCGTGTCTGTTTCCCACCACGACACCAAACAGGAGTTCCCAAGTCCATAGCCCCATGGCCCATACACCAATAGTCGTTTGCCTGTGTGTGTCTAGTTCAGTTGCTGTATGTGGTGTTTTATATATATATATATATATATAGTATATATATATATATATATTATAATCTATATATATATATATATATATATATATATATAATATATATATATAGATATATATATATATATATATATATATAATATAAAGCTTTGGGCCATTTTTTTTCTTTTTGCAAACTCTATAGACTGGTGTAGCAGATATGGGAAAGTGGAAGACTTTATATGATGAAGGAAGAAAATACAATCAAGAATGGGAGAAGGAAATCAAGTGGCTGACAGCCAGAGGTAATTCATGTCACTGCAAAGTTTGCAACATCACTATAGCCTCCATGAAAAAAAGTGTGTTGGTGCTACACGAGAAAGGAGCTAAGCATATTAAGAATTGTGACGCAGTGGAGAAACAAGAAAAAACAATTCACTCATATTTCGGAACATCTGTTGAAAAAACATGATTAAGAGAGTTTGGAATAAAATATAGTGAAGCAGTTGCGTGCCATAGTAGTGTTTGCTCAGTTGATCATTTTACAGAAATAATCAAGGAGTACAGCAAGAAAAGTATGCTTGAAAACACCCGGCTACATCGAACAAAGTGTGCTAAGCTCACTTCAAATGTTGTTCCTAAGGCTTGCTTTGAGGAACTTACTGAAGAGTTGAAAGACGTTAAGTTTTCATTGCTTATAGAAGAATCTACAGATGTGACAGTTTATAAGCTCATGTGTCTTTGTGTTAAGTTCTGCTCAACCAAGGAAAATATTTTGAAAACAGAATTTCTTGCTTTGTTGCAAATTACTTAAGCTACTGGCGAAAGTATATTTAAAGCAGGAGAATTATTTGCTAACATAAAAGTGGACTTAGCAAACTGCATTGGATTCGCCTCTGACGGTGCAAGTAACGTGTGTGGGGCCCACAATTCTGTATTGTCTCGTTTGAAGAATATTTCACCTGGCATCACTTTTAAGTGTACATGTCATAGCCTTGCTCTTTGTGCTGAGTATGCTTTCAAAAAACTGCCCGCGAATTTGGATTACTTATTAGCAGAAGTCGCACGTTGGTTCAAGTGCAGCACCCTAAGAAGGGAGGTCTTCCAGACGGTGTTTAATGCAATGAATGAGGAGTATATTCAAAGAACTAAATTCATTACCCCTAGTACAACAAGGTGGCTGGTGAAGGGGAAATGTATGTTTTCCATTTTATCACAATGGCACGAGCTGACAGCTTACTTTTCTGTCATAAATGAGGACAGAAATATCATGCACGGGTGTTAAATGAAATGCTTGCTGATCGCCGAAACTTTTTGTATTTGACATTTGTGCTACCTATTATTCAAGACTTTGAGAAAGTGAATTCAGCTTTCCAAGCTACAAATGCTGATCCTGCTAAAGTTTTTGAGGATCTACGTCAGCTGCACAAATCACTCCTGATAAGAGTATATGTAGGAGGATCATCAGAATCAAATGTACTGCCACTAGGAAAGATAGATTTGGGAGTAAAATTCGAGCAGGAAGTTAAGAAGGCACAGCTATAAAAAAGAAATCTCTACAGCTATGTAGAGATTTCTTTTTTATAGAAGCTAATGCACAGTTGGAAAAAAGGGCGAGTGAAAATTTAGACATAATCTCCTCTGTAAATAATTTTAATCCCCGTGAGTGTTTGAGCCATTTCAGGAAGGACTTTAGTGATTTTTACAAACAATGCTTGGCAATTCACAAGTTTGATAAGGAAAAAGTAGCAAACCAATATAAGAAACTTATAATTGTTAACTGGAAGGAAGAATTTGAAGGTAAAATTATCCCTGATGATCCAGTAGCATTTTGGTCTGGGGTGAGAAAGTACAAGAATTCCTTAAATGAAAACTGTTTCGAGGATTTAGCAATTACAGCACTATCAGCATACAGTTTGCCTTTGAGTAACGCAGTTGTTGAACGGATCTTTTCATACGTTACACGTGAAAAGTAAGCTGAGGAATAAACTTTCAACCAAGTTACTGTCAGCCATCATAAGAATAAAGTCAAGATTGCACTTCAGTGGAAGCTGCTGCAAAAACTTCATTGTTACAAAGAATATGCTGAGTTTGTTTAATGACTATGTATAGATCACCTGACGGAGCATCCACATCTAGTAGTTCATCTACACCTACAACCCCAAGTGCAAATGATGACTATACGAATGAGGACTTTATGTTATTGCTGTCCCATTTTAGAAATTTGGTGAGTTGACAATTTATTTGTGTGGCAATGCATAACTTTTTGTTTATAGTTTGTTAGAGGAGTTTGGCATATTTTTGTGTGGAATTTGGCATATCTTGGTGAGAGCAACCTGGCAACCATACACCTCCATGCCATTTGAGTACCACTTCTTACTTTCGGATGAGATTTTTATCCCATTAAGGGAATTTTAAAAGAAAAACATGGGATCTAATAGTGGACTGGAAGTCAACCACTCAGCCTGTGACATCCTCCTCCACTCAAGGGCGAGCCCTTGAGGGAACGGTCTTCAATGCTCAGGAGTAACTTAATACTCAAGAGCCGCTTCCCGCTCAGAGGATGACACTCAACCTCGTCATCGTGGTTGAATTCATTCCGAGTTTTGGACTTAAACTCGTCAATCACACTATAGAATTGATCCTATGTAGTATGATCATACCCTCAACATCCAACCTCTGGGATCTGTTCACAAGGGGTGATGACTCACTTCCCGTCAGATATATAATTATGTAAATTAGTCTGCAATCTTATGATTTTTCAAGAGTTACGCAGTCTGCAAACAGAATATTAATCATGTTCTAAAATTATAAATTTTTAATATACAAAATAAAATTCATTCTTAAATTCAAGGATCACAAATGTTCTAAACATCAGTATGGCTGCACATATTCATCTCGTTTACTCCCTATCAAGATTGTTATTTTTCTATTGTTTTCATAAACAAATAAACACAAAACCTATTTTTTTATTTTTAAAGGTGGAATGATATTGGCCATGGTAATGCGATCAATTCATGGCCATGACCTGGAATTTTGCATTCTTAACAACACAGGGAGCAGAAGTTTCTGGAACTGTTTTGGAAAAAAAACGAACAAAAACAAACATGTCTCATGTGCCTGTTGGTCAATGCCACCTAACACTGATCAGCATCCCCTGACCTTACAGCAATAGTTGTACAGTGCGTACCAGACAACAACAACCCCCCCACCCCCCGAAAATAGCTAGAATCTGCGAACAGTTCAAACCCCTATAAAAACTCTTAAAACTGCCTATTTTGTCAGTTGAAACTCAAGAAAAATCCACTAAAAATATTTATATCTGTTTTTTTAATAATGATTCATGATGAAAATTGTAAAAAAAGAAAAAAAAAAGGAATTTGTCGATATTTCTCAAAGAAAAATACTGTGAATATGCAAATTTCGAGTAGTCTGCAGATTTGTCGGGCAGGCCTCGGAACTTCTGCCCGGGCCACCAATCCCTCCACCAAGGTAAGTAGTTCCACCCAAAACAGCTGACGTCGAGTAGTCTGCAGATTTGTCGGGCAGGCCTCGGAACTCCTTCTGCCTGGGCCACCAATCCCTCCACCAAGGTAAGTAGTTCCACCCAAAACAGCTGACCGCCAAAACAGCTGACGACCTCGTTGTGCCCCAACCCAATGCGCCATGTGACCTGTCTCTCCTGGCTTCACAACATGGCTGTGTCCGCGTCTTATCCAGCACACCTTCAATTTGCTGCCGCCAATCCGGTCACGTTGCTGGGTTTAGGTATCTTACGTAATGAGGACAAGTCATTACTTGCACAATCGGCTCATGAAGCATGGCAACACTTTCCAGTGGCGGTGTAACGAACGTTGTTGTCGGAAACTCTAAGCCATTTGGACTGGCTCCTTTCTTCTCTGGTTCACATCTGTCCTTCAAGACTATTTTAGTCTTGATCCACTGCTGGATTCACAAACTTTCCCAGAAATATGTGCGGATGACTTTGAATATTGAGTCTGACCATACCATAGTAGACTGGTACAATTTCTGCCGGGAAGTTTGTATTGAGATTTTAGTGCAGGACAACGGAAAATCAGGGGGCCAGAACACATTGTGGAAATTGAAGAGTCCAAATTTGGAAAGAGAAAATTTCATAAAGGTAGACGTGTCGATGGTTGTTGGGTTCTCAGCGGGATTGATCGCGAAACAAAGGACATTTTCATTCAAGTTGTTCCCGATAGATCTGCAGAAACACTCCTCCCAATTTTAATAAAAAAACATACATCCAGAGTCAACCGTAATTTCAGATTGTTGGAAAGCATACCATACTTTATGTCAGCATTTCAAAACATATCTTAACGTAAATCACTCCCTACATTTTGTTGATCCTGACGATACACACAAACACGATAGAATCTACATGGCGGGTATTGAAACGTAATGTTTTGCCTAGAAGTTGTACAGTAAAAAATTTGTATAATTCATATTTTTCCATGTATTGCAAGCGTTACCTTTCAAATGTAGATTGTCCTTTCAAAGCTTTTCTAGAATTAGTTAAAATGTGCTTATCCGTTAAATAGAGTACTGTCAACACCCGTCAAAATGCGGTCTAATTTCACTGAAACCAACTATTGCTATATGCCTCCTCCCAAACGGATCCGTTAAAAACAAGCGTGTTTGTTCCCCCAATTTCATCCGGCCAGATCCCGCATAAATCAGTCCATTCAGCCCCGAAGAGAGGAAGATTCGAGTCGTCCGAATCGATAATTTCCGACTGGTCCGATGATTCCAATTTCCAATAAGGTAAATGCGGTTTTATACAGTTTTTTCTTGCCAGAACATATGAGCTTGACAAAAATCATTTAAAATGTGGATAAGGCGTGCAGCGCCATTCCACCACGCCGAAACCAATTTTTTTGTTTTTGATGTCGATGCCATTTTTTTTCTTGCCAGAACATACGAGCTTGCCAAGAATCATTAAAAATGTGGATAAGGCCGAAACTAATTCTTTTGTTTTTGTTGTTGATGCCATTTTTTCTAGCCAGAACATACGAGCTTGCCAAGAATCATTAAAAATGTGGATAAGGTGCGCAGCGCCGTTCCACCAAGCAGAAACTAATTTTTTTGTTTTTGTTGTCGATGCCATTTTTTCTTGCCAGAACATTCGAGCTTGCCAAGAATCATTAAAAATGTGGATAAGGCACGCAGCGCCTTTCCATCACACCGAAACTAATTCACAAATTTACAAATAGGGCCACGAATTCCAAAATAGGGCCACAAAAACAGTGTTAGGGCACGCGTTCTAAGTCAGGTTAGGTGGGTTTGTTTGGTTAGGGTTATTTTAGTTAGGTAGGCCGTGCATCTCATGCCCAAACGTTCACTTAGGCTAACAGCCCATATGTTCAGTCTACGAATGTAGAGTAGGGATACAGCTCAGCTAGTCAGACCACTCGCCGAACGGATGCAGAGTAGGGGTAACCCACACAGCCATTTCGTGGATTTCCTAGTGTTAATTTTCGTCGTCTTTGTTCCCCTCCCCCACCCAAAAACCCCGCTTTCCCAATACGTCCCCCCTTACTGTTTTCAGGACATTTACACCTGAAAATAATATTTCCACGTTCATTTGCCCCTATGTGTTTTCCCCCCACCCAAAAACCCCGGTTTCCAAAACAGCCCCCCTTACTGTTTTTATAGACTTTTTCATATTCCATTACTGCACGTTTTCAAAAATCGCGCCAAAACATACGTCCGCCACATCTTGTTTGTATTCATCCTCCAATTATCTAGCAGACGGTACTCTTGCCCGACGAATCTGCAGGCGCTCCCAAATTTCTTACGAAAAATGGGTAGATATGGTTCAGAGAAATTTGCAAATGTGGTAGTCCGCGAATGTCGAGAACACGAATACGGGGGGGTCCACTGTATCTAATTGCATTTCCAGAATTTACTTCCCTCAAACTCAACAATATGTTCATGACTATCAATTTTATTACTGATCAGCGAGATCATGCAACGCGTATTGGCGGAAATAGAACCAGTCAACATAATTTTTTATGCAAGATTAGTAAACAAACCTTTCACAACATGATGTAGGATTACTTTGAAAAACAAAATGTGAGAATCATTATCTCTCAGAGAATTTTGATGTCTTAAAGAAAAACTCACGCCAAATTAATAACTGCTTTTAACACCTCCAATTGTTATATCACCACATGTACAACAGCTGGCCTGTTTGGGGGCTGAGACTATCACCGATGAATTTTTGTTCTCCCACATTACATGACTAAAAACACTGAATAAATCTCCAAAACCTTGTTTGTTCAACAGGTCAAGGTATTCAATGGATGTCACAAAATCAACAGAACATGATGCTACCACAACCATTCATTTTCACTATTGAAAAAGGAAAAAAATGTGTAAATGCAGCTAAGAATATGGGTATATGAATTATATTGATCATATTTATTTGGATTGGTTAGATTAATTTAATAATCCATGATGAGCCTATTCTTGTAACACAACTTCACAATAGCCCCCATTTTCCTAATACCCATTCTTGTAATGCCCAAGTGTAGCTGTTTATAATCAGTAATATGGCATTAACCAAATTATAATCAGTAACATGGTATTGACCAAATATCCTTAACATATGAAAGGTTTCACTGCTAAATACTGCTAATGAATCTAAAAACAGGTAAATGGTACCAAAACGACTTAACCAAAGTAGGACAATTCTTATCACAGCACCATTTAGGTTTCTAAATGTTTAATATTTAGTTATTATATATTATTCATAAGTTACAGCCATACTGATGTAATGCCATAATACTGATTATGTGAAAATGGTAACCAGAATAAAAGGCAGGTATGAGTTTGCACTGAGCCCATTTTGACCATGTAACTGGGACCATGTTTTTGTTGGATGGGTTCTTCCTCCCTGAGCAGCCGGTTAACAATGGGGCCATATCAATGTTAGCTTACATCCAACCTCTAACCCCGACTCCCCGAGTATTTACACACCAATGAATACAACTATGCTTTCTGGTAGCAAATGGATGTTCAATGTGAAAAACAGGGCTGAAATCTCTATAGACTTTACCAGGCTTCCAATTAATAATAAAAAAAAAAATCACCCCAAATCTAGCTCTAAATAGAGGTGGTGTCCCAAAGACACATTTTCAGCCATCTTTTATCATGACCCATGTCATCACTACGAAGGGTGTAGATTCATTAATATTACAAACAATGAATCCCTAATGTTCTTTCCTGATGAAAAGAAATGCACTACACTAGCCATGCACAGGTCTATACTTTGCTACTTCTGGCAGTAAAAGACCTCCACCATTATTTGTTCTTAGGACTTGTTGCTTTTGTCTGGTTAAGACGTCTCCCCTTTCCAATAAATGAGTTTTTGCTTTCAATAATGCATCCATTTTTTCATGACAACTATAAGAAATGTCTAAATTGTTTCCCGGCATGCCTGACTTGGAGTTTTTGCCTCAATACTGTGGAGGCATATTTTCTGCTCCAGTAAAACATTTACCATCTTTTGCATTTTGGAACCCAGCACACATCTGGTGTCCAACTGTTGTCAATGCCTCAATTGTAAGTTTGGAAGTGAAATTTTCTTGTAAGGAAGTTTTAATGATCCACAGCTTATGTAAAATATTATCCATCTTTCTTCAAAATAATAGTATCATTCTCCATATCCAGAAGTTTTTTTTCAGTCACTATTAAAGGATATAGCTATATATCTGAGTTGCATTGGTTTGATTTTCATCTACCAGAGATGGAGAATTACTACTAAACTAAGAACAATATGAAACAACTCCTAAGCTGGAGAATAATTCTCAGACCATAAATAGAATAAAATTTCAGTTATGGAATATCGACTGAATCACTAACAGCAAATTAAACTATATAACTTAGAGCTGCACGTCTAGGGTCTAATGCCAGCCAGAAGCAATGATCAATGTTTTCTGGGTTTTGATTATTTACCAGTAGAAGCACTGGTCAAGATGGGATACCTTGCCAAGTGAACGCTTTTCCTTTTGTGACTGAGGAGATGCTAAACACAGGAATAGTCATACGTAACCTGAGGACTTTGTATACTGGCATTCCCTGAATATTTGCAACTTATTCAAAAAAGGATTATAATTATCATCAGCTGATTACATCACTGTGATGTACCCAACTATAATATATAAGCCATGTTCACTTTACACATTGACCAACAACCTCACTTACGTCATATTATGAACATCTGGTAAACCACTGCACTTACTTTAAACTAGTAGCAATGAATTACAATACTGTAATACTATTTACTATATGGTACTTGATGAAACAGAGGGCAAAATGTTAGACGATATTTAAATTCATGACTATCAAGGTTTCAAGAAATCAGTATAAATGGATACCACAGAGTTAGTGCCCATGCTAGCAAGTGACAATTCAACATTATCACTTTTCAAGAAAATTATTTGGTACTGGAGTAATTTTCCTTAAGTGTCCACAGTTCTGATTGTGGTTTTATTCTCATCACTTTTCCCCATATTTCTTCGCAAGTGGATTACAATAAACTACCCCAGGGCAGAGTGAAATGTAGTAAATTATGTAGATATTCTCAATATTTTCTCAGTAATATACGGTATTTAGAGTAACCAAGTGTGATGTTGACAAATGACCTAGATATCCTTCTTTCAAACTAAAACTAAAGATAAAACCACCACCTAAATTATATATACATAGACTTGGAAATTATTATATTGAACAGGAAGTAATTTTACCGTGCCTACTGAATCCTGAGACGTACTAATTATTTAAGGTTTTTGAATACCATCTTTAAATATGCTACATAAAATCTTTAATTCATAAGAGGTATAACTAATCTTGAGAGAAGTGTTTAACACAACCAATATCCATGGTGATAACCTCACTGGGACAAAGTGCAATGGCTTTTGAATTATGATTCTAAAAACCAAGTTGGTAACTTAAGGTAGCATGACTTGTCTTTGGAGTTTTCATAGTCAATTTGAAGTATTAAATCAATCAAGTAACACAAAAGGTAAAAACCAATTTCCACTTGTAGTCTCAATTTTATGAATCAATAGCACAAAATTATCTTTGGAAATAAACCTCGTGCACAGTACTTCTCATTTATACCAAAAACTATCACCATGCTACTTGTAATTCCATGTTTAGTGACCCATTTAGCACTTACTTGACAGATCGAAAACAACACATGTAATTGATATTACTAACTGACAAACTGAACTGCACAAGAAGCAAGTTTATGTGAAATAAATTTTCATGACAGCTAAAAATGGAAATACTGTTTGCACTTAGAAAGGGGGATGATTACAATGGACTAATGCTATGCACCACTACGTCATGTGAGTAGTGCATTTTACTTTTGTGGATAAGAGATTTTTATCCCATTAAGGGAATTTTAAAAGAAAAACATGGGATCTAATAGTAGACTGGAAGTCAACCACTCAGCCTGTGACATCCTCCTCCACTCAAAGGTGAGCCCTTGAGGGAACGGTCTTCAATGCTCAGGAGTAACTTAATACTCAAGAGCCGCTTCCCGCTCAGAGGATGACACTCAACCTCGTCATCGTGGTTGAATTCATTCCGAGTTTTGGACTTAAACTCGTCAATCACACTATAGAATTGATCCTATGTAGTATGATCATACCCTCAACATCCAACTTCTGGGATCTGTTCACAAGGGGTGATGACTCACTTCCCGTCAGGTATATAATTATGTAAATTAGTCTGCAATCTTATGATTTTTCAAGAGTTACGCAGTCTGCAAACAGAATTTTAATCATGTTCTAAAATTATAAATTTTTAATATACAAAATAAAATTCATTCTTAAATTCAAGGATCATAAAGGTTCTAAACATAGTATGGCTGCACATATTCATCTCATTTACTCCCTATCAAGATTGTTATTTTTCTATTGTTTTCATAAACAAATAAACACAAAACCTATTTTCTTTTTTTTTAAAGAAGGTGGAATGATATTGGCCATGGTAATGCGATCAATTCATGGCCATGACCTGGAATTTTGCATTCTTAACAACACAGGGAGCTTAAGTTTCTGGAACTGCTTTGGGAAAAAAAAAACTAACAAAAACAAACATGTCTCATGTGCCTGTTGGTCAATGCCACCTAACACTGATCAGCATCCCCTGACCTTACAGCAATAGTTGTACAGTGCGTACCAGACAACAAAAAACCCCCCCCCCCCCATGAATAGCTAGAATCCGCGAAAAGTTCAAACCCCAATAAAAACTCCTAAAACTGCCTATTTTGTCAGTTGAAACTCAAGAAAAATCCACTAAAAATATTAATACCTGTTTTTTTAATAGATTCATGAGGAAAGTTATAAAAAAAAAAAAAAAAAAGGAATTTGTCGATATTTCTCAAAGAAAAATACTGTGAATACGCAAATTTCGAGTAGTCTGCAGATTTGTCGGGCAGGCCTCGGAACTCCTTCTGCCCGGGCCACCAATCCCTCCACCAAGGTAAGTAGTTCCACCCAAAACAGCTGACCGCCAAAAGAGCTGACGACCTCGTTGTGCCCCGACCCAATGCACCATGCGACCTGTCTCTCCTGGCTTCCCAACATGGCTGTGTCCGCATTTTATCCAGCACACCTTCAATTTGCTGCCGCCAATCCGGTCACGTTGCTGGGTTTAGGTATCTTATGTAATGACGAGAAGTCATTACTTGCACAATCGGCAGTGCAACGTCCGTTGTTGTCGAAAACTCTAAGCCATTTGGACTGGCTCCTTCTTCTCTGGTTCACATTTGTCCTTCAAGACTATTTTAGTCTTGATCCATTGCTGGATTCACGAACTTTCCCAGAAATATGTGTGGATGACTTTGAATATTGAGTTTGACCATACCATAGTAGACTGGTACAATTTCTGCCGGGAAGTTTGTATTGAGATTTTAGTGCAGGACAACGGAAAATAGGGGGGCCAGAACACATTGTGGAAATTGACGAGTCCAAATTTGGAAAGAGAAAATTTCATAAAGGTAGACGTGTCGTGTCGATGGTTGTTGGGTTCTCAGCGGGATTGATCGCGAAACAAAGGACATGTTCATTCAAGTTGTTCCCGATAGATCTGCAGAAACACTCCTCCCAATTTTAATAAAAAAACATACATCCAGAGTCAACCATAATTTCAGATTGTTGGAAAGCATACCATACTTTAAGTCAGCATTTCATAACATATCTTAACGTAAATCACTCCCTACATTTTATTGATCCTGACGAATACACACAAACACGATAGAATCTACATGGCGGGCATTGGAACGTAATGTTTTGCCTAGAAGTGGTACAGTAAAAAATTTGTATAATTCATATTTTTCCATGTATTGCATTAAGAAGCGTTACCTTTCAAATGTAGATTGTCCTTTCAGAGCTTTTCTAGAATTAGTTAAAACGTGCTTATCCGTTAAATAGAGTACTTTCAACACCCGTCCAAATGCGGTCTAATTTCACTGAAACCCAACAATCGCTATATGCCTCCTCCCAAACGGATCCGTTAGAAACAAGCGTGTTTGTTCCCCCAATTTCATCCGGCCAGATTCCGCATAAATCAGTCCATTCAGCCCCGAAGAGAGGAAGATTCGAGTCGTCCGAATCGATGATTTCCGACTAGTCCGACGATTCCAATTTCCAATAAGGTAAATGCGGTTTTATACATTTTTTTCTTGCCAGAACATATGAGCTTGCCAAAAATCATTTAAAATGTGGATAAGGCGTGCAGCGCCGTTCCACCACGCCGAAACTCCCCAATTTTTTTTTTTTTTTTTTTTTTTTGTCGATGCCATTTTTTTCTTGCCAGAACATACGAGCTTGCCAAGAATCATTAAAAATGTGGATAAGGCGCGCCGTTCCACCATGCCGTTCCACCATGCCGTTCCACCACACTGTTCCACCACGCCGTTCCACCACGCCGAAACTAATTCTTTTGTTTTTGTCGTTGATGCCATTTTTTCTAGCCAGAACATACAAGCTTGCCAAGAATCATTAAAAATGTGGATAAGGCGCGCAGCGCCGTTCCACCACGCCGAAACTAATTTTTTTGTTTTTGTTGTTGATGCCATTTTTTCTTGCCAGAACATTCGAGCTTGCCAAGAATCATTAAAAATGTGGATAAGGCGCGCAGCGCCTTACCATCACACCGAAACTAATTCACGAATTTCCAAAATAGGGCCAAGAATTCCAAAATAGGGCCACGAAAACAGTGTTAGGGCACGCGTTCTAAGTCAGGTTAGGTGGGTTTGTTTGGTTAGGGTTATTTTAGTTAGGTAGGCCGTGCATCTCATGCCCAAACGTTCACTTAGGCTAACAGCCCATATGTTCGGTCTACGAATGTAGAGTAGGGAGACAGCTCAGCTAGTCAGACCGCTCGCCGAACGGATGCAGAGTAGGGGGTCACCCACACAGCCATTTCGTGGATTTCCTAGTGTTAATTTTCGTCGTCTTTGTTCCCCCTCCAAAAAAAAACCCGTTTCCCAATACATCCCCCCTTACTGTTTTCAGGATATTTACACCTGAAAATAATGGGGGTTGATTATAGTTTAGTTGCCCGGGCCGCGTAACACCATTTTGCCCGGTCTTTAATCACTCCGCCAAGGTAAGTAGTTCTCGCAGACGACCCAAACCAAACCCCGGCCCGAACCCGAACATGCAACAACATGAAAGCCAAAACAAACGGCAGCCATCCTGTTTGTATTAGTCCGCAGATTCCCTTCGATATTTAAACCCTTGCCCAACTAATCTTTAGGAGCTCCACTTTATTTTGCATTATTCGATATATTTACCCTTGCCCAACTAATCTGTAGGAGCTCCACTTTTTTTTTTATTTTACATTATTTGATATTTTTACCCTTGCCCAACTAATCTGTTGGAGCTCCAATTTTTTTTACATTAATCGATATTTTTTACCATTGCCCAACTAATCTGTATGAGATACATTTTTTTTTTTTAACATTCTTCCATATTTTTAACCTTGTCCAACTAATCTGTAGGACCTCCATTTTTTTTACATTCTTCGATATTTATTTTCCTTCTACTTGGCCCTTAATCCATCCCCCAAGATAACTAGTACCTGGAACGGACCTTGCCTGACCCTTCGGCCTTCGCCCTCAGTCAGTCTGTTCCTGCTTCTCAGCTTGTACAGTGCTACGATCATAAGTACCATGTCTTCTTCTGCAGATAATTTTTCGTGTCCTGCACATGTGGATTTCACTGGGCAACAAAACTGTAAGCGCTCCCGAGCCTCGTCCACAAATTCCCGTTGTTCAGTTACCTCGGAAAACAACCGTCCCGCCAAGAAAGAAACAAAAAATCCTGTACCCGAAGATTTGAACGACTCCGATTTTCTTTATTAAGTTCTATATTTGTGGTGGTGGGGGGGGGGGGGGGGGACCAGCCAATCATTTGACGACTCGCAACATCTCCAAGGTAAGCTTACCAATGTAAATGCACGTTATGTTCATTATTTTGCCGTAATAAAGCACGCCATTGTATTTCCCGCTAAGCTGGAGTAAGGGCCGCTCAACACATCCGAACATTCACGTTCGCTAGCAGTCCACGTGTTCGAACAAACAACGTGGCCTTGACTTTAACCAATGTATTCTCGGAAATATTCACTTTGTTAAGATATCAGTAAGGACATACAGGTGCCAGCCATCCGTAAGGACAAGTTTTATTGGTTAGGTATTAATAACTGTTAACCCTCTTACGCCGATTGGACGTATTAAATGTCGAGTCAAAATGTCTCCCGTATGCGGATTGGACGTACCATACGTCGACTCAAAAAAGTTTTTTTAAAAATTCGCGGAAAAATACTTATAGGCCTACCAGCCGAAAACTTTTGAATCACGCGCCTTGGGGGTTGCTGGGAGTTCACGGATCGAGGTGTTATTTTGTTTCAAAGTGTGACCCAAGTGCGCATGCGCGGAATCCTTCCTTCTCGCTCCAGCCAGCATCATCGTAGCATCATCCGACAGCGATCTTTTGCCGCAATCGTGTTTGACTGAGCTTGTGCGAGACTTTGAACATTTGTGTTGGTACAGGACGTTCATAGAGATGTCTGAACGTCGTATGACACGCGAAAGGCGCGTTTTACCTGTCGGAAGGGATCGTGTTAGAAGAGTTTTGGACTTGGATGCTGGCGAAGGACCCAGCACCCAACCTGACATCGCTCCTCAACGCCGTTCTGTGCGACCACGTGTCGATGAAAGTGCTTCGAAAGTGTCTCATTTGCCGTTAGTAACCCCAAGGAAGCATCGTGCCGTCCTTAGGGGCATTCGTAGGAATTTGGGAGGGCTCAAACCAAGGGACATTGACGAATATTTATCGGAGCTCGATCGAGAGCATTTGGCAAGTCCTCATTTTGATGGCGGTTGGTCATCCAGTGACGAGGACATAACTCCCGATGTTAGTGATGACGAGGAATATTTGCCCCCAATGTCCGTTCGAGGGTCACATCCCGAAAGTGAATTAGAATTCAGTAGTTTTAGTGCTTATGAGGGGGAATCTGAGGAGGGGGAGGACGATGATTTAGGATCTAGTTTTGTTGCCGATGATGATGGTGATACACAAAGCGAAGGCTTGAGTGAGGGAGATGGGCCAGTGAGGGGGGTTCGTGTGGGAAATCATGCCCGCGCTCGTGCACGCGCGCGCGCAGGGGCACGCTAGCCAAGGGTCGTCCGAGAGCGACGATGGGTGGACAGAGGACCCCACACCACCTAGCATGCATCCATTTACGGCAAATCCTGGGCTCACCGTACCTGTTCCCCTGACTCCTCTGGGTTTTGTTCAGCTTTTCCTTACGCGGGAATTGCTGGAGTACCTGGTAGCAGAGACGGCGGACTACGCCAGGTATTGCCGTGATGAACTACGCACGACATTATCATATCACTGGCGAGGCTGCAACCTCCCTGACATGGCGCATTTTTTGGGGCTCCACTTTTTTTTGGATTGATGCCTGCTGCCGACGTCAGGCAATATTGGAGGCGTAATTTTTTTTTAAGTACGCCCAATGTGCCCGGCGTTATGCCCCGTGATACTTTCCTGGCATTGGACATATATTTCAACGCCTTCAACCGAAGGGCCATACCCCGGAATAACTCTGATTGCCTCATTTTAGTGCGCCCAGTGTTGGAATATATTCGTGAACGCTGTAAAACTCTCGTGATTCCTGGAAAGAACCTTTCTTTAGATGAGGGGATGATGCCTTACAAAGGACGTCTAAGCATCAAAGTGTATAACCCCAAGAAGCCGAAGAAATATGGCGTGAAATTTTTTTTTATTACCGAGGCCAACACTGGCTACGTCGTGGACTTTTCGGTGTATTCCGGGGTCTTCTCCACGATGCGTGAAACTGTTTTCGGGCTTGTGGATCGTTTCCGTAACCAGAGATACCACCTGTTTATGGATAATTATTATAACTCGGTATCCCTGGCCCAGGAACTGTATGAAGCAGGTGTTCACGTCAGTGGTACACTTCGGTTGGTGCGTGGGGCCCCGAATTCCCTCAAGAGGTTCGCTAGCCATCCGCAACATCTGGTAAGAGGAGAGACACAGTGGCGGCGGAAGGGAGCTGTCTTCGTCATCTGTTGGAAGGGTGTCCGACTCGTACCCATGATTACGACGAGCCATGAACCTGTCCAAGAGGAGATCGTGCAGCGGAAGAAGACACGTCGACAGGGCTGAGTTGTGTATGAGCAGTTTCGTGTACAGCGCCCTACCGTCATTGGGCACTACAATAGGCACATGGGAGGAGTTGATCTCTTTGATCAACTCATCCAATATTATCCCTTCGCCAGGAGAACCAGGAGATGGACCCAAAAGCTCCTAAAATACATTCTGCAGTTGGCCCTCCAAAATGCCTACATACTCTACTGTGGGTACTACGGTCCCGATCTACTGAGAATGAGCCACTTACAGTTCCTTGAGGCAACCGGGGAAGCCCTCATCAACTTTGATCCCGATGAGTGGCCTTCCATGTCTGCCCCCCTGCCCCGAGCTGTAGATCTACCCGTAGAGGAAAGGGCAGACCTTAGGGGTGCCTACTTTGGTCATCCTGCTGCCGACGCCCCTGCTGCTGCCGCCGCCCCTACTGCCGTCGCCCCTGCTGCTGACGCCCCTGCTGCCGTCGCCCCTGCTGCTGACGCCCCTGCTGCCGCCGCCCCTGCTGACGCCCCCACCCGCGCCCCTTCTCGTCGGGTAGTGGACCCTCCGTGTCGGCTGATGCCAGGGGATCACACACTGGAGCTCCTAGAAGGGCGCAGGCAGAAACGGTGCCGGGTGTGCCATATGAATGGCAGAAGGAGAGACACCCAGTTCTTCTGTTGCACCTGCAAGATAGCTCTATGCAGGTTCGGGGAGTGTGACCGCAAATACCACAGTGCGGTCTTCTATTGGAGTGCGACTCAGCGGCGGTCAGGGGAGGGCGCACGGGACCGCGCCCTATCCCAGCGGCCGTAAGGGCGCGCGTCTCCCTCCTCCTCCACCTGTACCTCGTCATGTCAGAGAGGAAAAAAATGCAAGACTCTTCAATGGAGGAGGATTTAGGATTAGGAGTGCGTATTCTGCATTTGTTTTTATTTTATTTATTTATTTCAAGTTGTTATATCTCAGTATCTATGCATGAATATGATATTTCATTGTATGCAAAAAGAAAAGTCTCACCTGCATTCCTTTTATTTATGTATTCGTACCAGAATCGGAAAATGTAATAAATAAAGAAACACATACACACACACACACACACATATATATATATATATATATATATAATATATATATATATCTATATATATATATATCTATTATATAGATATATATATAACATATAATAATCTTTAATTTTTTTTATGGTGGTATTTTTGGGTAAGCAAAATACCATAAAACAGTCTAGTAATCTTCATTTATTTATCTTCATTTTGAAAATACATTTAATTTGAAGTCTCTAGAACAATATTGTGAATTTTATGGTAATTTTTTGAATGTAAAAAAATATCTTTCTTCTCTCCGCGCGCCGCTTCGCGGTCCGAAAACTATCTCCAGAAATGCGTAGATCGCATTATCCTAATATTTGCTCCTTTTCATATTAGCCGTTTTATAGAGTTTCATATATCAAAATGTGCGCAAATTCATGAAAAATACAATAAAAAATAATTGAAGGTTGTAGCTGTTTCCATTTCCAAAATATGTGCATATAAATTACGATAATTGGAAAAAAAACTACGTACGGTCAACTTTGACGCAATCAAAATGGTCGAAAAACGTAATTGTAAGCTAAATCTCTTACGGCCTAGTAATATTCATTTATTTATCTTCATTCTGAAACAAATTTGAAGTCTCTAGAACAATATTGTGATTTATGGTGAATTTTTGAAAAAAATATCTTTCTTCCCTCCGCGCGCCGCTTCGCGGCCGAAAATCTCCGAAATGCGTAGATCGCATTATCCTAATATTTGCTCCTTTTCATATTAGCCGTTTTATAGTGTTTCATCTATCAAAATGTGCGCAAATTCATGAAGAATACAACAAAAAATAATTAAAGATTGTAGATTTTTTCATTTCTGAAATATCTGCATATAAATTACGATAGTTGGAAAAAAAACTACGTACGGTCAACTTTGACGCAATCGAAATGGTCGAAAAACGTAATTGTAAGCTAAATCTCTTACGGCCTAGTAATATTCATTTATTTATCTTAATTTTGAAATAAATTTGAAGTCTCTAGAACAATATTGTGATTTATGGTGAATTTTTGAAAAAAATATCTTTCTTCCCTTCGCGCGCCGCTTCGCGGCCGAAAATCTCCGAAATGCGTAGATCGCATTATCCTAATATTTGCTCCTTTTCATATTAGCCGTTTTATAGAATTTCATATATCAAAATGTGCGCAAATTCATGAAGAATACAACAAAAAATAATTAAAGGTTGTAGCTTTTCTCATTTCTGAAATATCTGCATATAAATTACGATAGTTGGAAAAAAAACTACGTACGGTCAACTTTGACGCAATCGAAATGGTCGAAAAACGTAATTGTAAGCTAAATCTCTTACGGCCTAGTAATATTCATTTATTTATCTTCATTTTGAAATAAATTTGAAGTCTCTAGAACAATATTGTGATTTATGGTGAATTTTTGAAAAAAATATCTTTCTTCCCTCCGCGGGCCCGCTTCGCGGCCGAAAATCTCCGAAATGCGTAGATCGCATTATCCTAATATTTGCTCCTTTTCATATTAGCCGTTTTATAGAGTTTCATATATCAAAATGTGCGAAAATTCATGAAAAATACAACAAAAAATAATTAAAGGTTGTAGCTTTTCTCATTTCTGAAATATCTGCATATAAATTACGATAATTGGAAAAAAAACTACGTATGGTCAACTTTGACGCAATCGAAATGGTCGAAAAACGTAATTGTAAGCTAAATCTCTTACGGCCTAGTAATACTCATTTATTTATCTTCATTTTGAAATAAATTTGAAGTCTCTATAACAATATTGTGATTTATGGCGAATTTTTGAAAAAAATATCTTTCTTCCCTCCGCGCGCCGCTTCGCGGCCGAAAATCTCCGAAATGCGTTAGATCGCCATTATCCTAATATTTGCTCCTTTTCATATTAGCCATTTTTATAGAGTTTCATATATCAAAATGTGCGCAAATTCATGAAGAATACAACAAAAAATAATTAAAGGTTGTAGCTTTTCTCATTTCTGAAATATCTGCATATAAATTACGATAATTGGAAAAAAAACTATGTACGGTCAACTTTGACGCAATCGAAATGGTCAAAAAATGTAATTGTAAGCTAAATCTCTTACAGCCTAGTAATATTCATTTATTTATCTTAATTTTGAAACAAATTTGAAGTCTCTAGAACAATATTGTGATTTATGATGAATTTATGGAAAAAATATCTTGCGCTGCTTCGCGGCCGAAAATCTCCGAAATGCGTAGATCGCATTATCCTAATATTTGCTCCTTTTCATATTAGCCGTTTTATAGAGTTTCAAATATCAAAATGTGCGCAAATTCATGAAAAATACAATAAAAAATAATTGAAGGTTGTAGCTGTTTCCATTTCCGAAATATGTGCATATAAAAAAAAATATATATAAAAATTTCGACATTCGGTCAACTTTAACTCGTCCGAAATGGTCAAAATCTGCAATTTTAATCTAAAACTCTTGCAGTATCATAATATTCAATCATTTGTCTTAATTTTGAAACAAATTGGAAGTCTCTAGAACAATATTGTGATTTACGGTGAATTTTTGAAAAAAAATATTTTTTTACGTCCGCACGTTACGAATTCGTACATCATTTTGTGATAATATTTTTCCGGTGTTGCTTTTATTGTTTTACAATGTATTATATATCAAAATGATCGCAATTTAGTGTACAATACAACGAAAAAAAAGTAACTGGTTAGCTTTGACCGTTTTCTGCACAGCGTGATTTGAATACAATTATGTATGAATTTTTTTTTTCGCTACCATATATCGCATTATTTACATATGATAATGATATTATTTTTCATTTCTGATGGTTGCATACTAAACTTCAGGCAATGACAAAAAACGGAGCCAAAAATGAACTCTTAATCTTCAAAACTAAGCGCGCTGTGATTTTTTGAAAAAATTATTTTTTCCGCTTCCGCGCTCACTCCAAACCGGGCCCGGCATACGGGAGACGTTTTGATTTTTAGGGCTTCGGCGTAAGAGGGTTAACATACTACACAGGGGGGGTCCAGGGGGACGAAGCCCCCCAGCCAGGTAAGGACATGCAGACTAAGTTTGGTTAGGTTGGTTCCTTTGGTCAGGTAGCAATCACTGTTAATATACTATTCTGGGGGGTCCAGGCCTGGCCAGGTAAGGACATGGAGACTAACTTTGGTTAGGTTGGTTCCTTTGGTTAGGTAGCAATCACTGTTAATATACTATACTGGGGGTCGCCCCCCGGCCAGGTAAGGGCACGCGGCCTAAGTTTGGTTAGGTTGGTTCGTTTGGTTACGATCACTTCAGTTGGCCAGGTACCGCATTTCATGCATGAACGTTCTATTAGGCTAATAGCCCATATGTTCGGTCTACGAATGTTGAGTAGGGGGACAGTTTAGTAACCTAGGCCAGGAGCTCCTACAGTTTAGTTGGCCACAGGTTTCGTCAGCTAGGGTTTCGTGGTTTTTCGTGTTCATTGTCGTCGTTTGTGTCTTCCCCCACCCAAAAACCCCGGTTTCCCAAAAGATCCCCCCATGCCGTTTTCATTAACTTTTAACCAATACTCATGTGTTTTCCCCCCACCCAAAAACCCCGCTTCCCAAAAGGGTCCCCCCCGTTTTTTTAGGTTTTTGGGTTTTCTGACAATACACGTTTTCAAACCTTGCGCCAAAACAAACCGTCCGCCATCTTGTTTGTATTGCTCCGCTGATTCCCAAGCAGACGAAACCCGTGGGCAACTAAACTGTAAGCGCTCCGTGTTTTCCCCCACCCAAAAACCCTGGTTTCCAAAACAGCCCCCCTTACCGTTTTTATAGACTTTTTCATATTCCATTACTGCACGTTTTCAAAAATCGCGCCAAAACATACATCCGCCACATCTTGCCCGATGAATCTGCAGGCGCTCCCAAATTTCTTGCGAATAATGGGTAGATATGGTTCAGAGAAATTTGCAAATGTGGTAGTCTGCGAATGTCGAGAACGCGAATGCGGGGGGGGGTCCACTGTATCTAATTGCATTTCCAGAATTTACTTCCCTCAAACTCAACAATATGTTCATGACTATCAATTTTATTACTGATCAGCGAGATCATGCAACGCGTATTGGCGGAAATAGAACCAGTCAACATAATTCTTTATGTAAGATTAGTAAATAAACCTTTCACAACATGATGTAGGATTACTTTGAAAAACAAAATATGAGAATCATTATCTCTCAGAGAATTTTGATGTCTCAAAGAAAAACTCACGCCAAATTAATAACTGCTTTTAACACCTCCAATTGTTATATCACCACATGTACAACAGCTGGCCTGTTTGGGGGCTGAGACTATCACCGATGAATTTTTGTTCTCCCACATTACATGGCTAAAAACACTGAATAAATCTCCAAAACCTTGTTTGTTCAACAGGTCAAGGTATTCAATGGATGTCACAAACTCACAGAACATGATGCTACCACAACCATTCATTTTCACTATTGAAAAAGGAAAAAAATGTGTAAATGCAGCTTCTATATGGGTATATGAATTATATTGATCATATTTATTTGGATTGGTTAGATTAATTTAATAATCCATGATGAGCCTATTCTTGTAACACAACTTCACAATAGCCCCCATTTTCATAATACCCATTCTTATAATACCCAAGTGTAGCTGTTTATAATCAGTAATATGGCATTAACCATATTATAATCAGTAACATGGTATTGACCAAATATCCTTAACATATGAAAGGTTTCACTGCTAAATACTGCTAATGAATCTAAAAACAGGTAAATGGTACCAAAACGACTTAACCAAAGTAGGACAATTCTTATCACATAAGTTACAGCCAGTACTGATTATGTGAAAATGGTAACCAGAATAAAAGGCAGGTTTGAGTTCGCACTGAGCCCATTTTGACCATGTAACTGGGACTATGTTTTTGTTGGACGGGTTCCTCCTCCCTGAGCAGCCGGTTAACACTGGGGTCATATCAAAGTTAGCTTACATGCAACCTCTAACCCCGACTCCCCGAGTATTTACACACCAATGAATACAACTATGCTTTCTGGTAACAAATGGATGTTCAATGTGACAAACAGGGCTGAAATCTCTATAGACTTTACCAGGCTTCCAATTAATAATAAAAAAAAAATCATCCCGAATCTAGCTCTAAATAGAGGCGGTGTCCCAGAGGCACATTTTCAGCCATCTTTTATCATAACCATCTCATCACTACGATGGGTGTAGATTCATTAATATTACAAACAATGAATTCATAATGTTCTTTCCTGATGAAAAGAAATGCACTACACTAGCCATGCACAGGTCTATACTTTGTTACTTCTGGCAGTAAAAGACCTCCACCATTATTTGTTCTTAGGACTTGTTGCTTTTGTCTGGTTAAGACGTCTCCCCTTTCCAATAAATGAGTTTTTGCTTTCAATAATGCATCCGTTTTTTCATGACAACTACAAGAAATGACTAAATTGTTTCCCGGCATGCCTGACTTGGGTTTTTTTTTTTTTTTTTTTGACAATTTTAGTGACTATAGTTAATGCCTCAATACTGTGGAGGCATATTTTCTGCTCCAGTAAAACATTTACCATCTTTTGCATTTTGGAACCCAGCACACATCTGGTGTCCAATTGTTGTGTTGTCAATGCCTCAATTGTAAGTTTGGAAGTGAAATTTTCTTGTAAGGAAGTTTTAATGATCCACAGCTTATGTAAAATATTATCCATCTTTCTTCCAAATAATAGTATCATTCTCCATATCCAGAAGTTTTTTTTCAGTCACTATTAAAGGATATAGCTAATATCTGAGTTGCATTGTTTTGATTTTCATCTACCAGAGATGGAGAATTACTACTAAACTAAGAACAATTTGAGACAACTCCTAAGCTGGAGAATAATTCTCAGACCATAAATAGAATAAAATTTCAGTTATGGGATATCGACTGAATCACTAACAGCAAATTAAACTATAAAACTTAGATCTGCACGTCTAGGGTCTAATGCCAGCCAGAGGCAATGATCAATGTTTTCTGGGTTTTGATTATTTACCAGTAGAAGCACTGGTCAAGATGGGATACTTTGCCAAGTGAACACTTTTCCTTTTGTGTGTCTGAGGAGCTGCTAAACACAGGTATAGTCATACGTAACCTGAGGACTTTGTATACTGGCATTCCCTGAACATTTGCAACTTATTCAAAAAAGGATTATAATTATCATCAGCTGATTACATCACTGTGATGTACCCAACTATAGTATATAAGCCATGTTCACTTTACACATTGACCAACAACCTCACTTATGTCATATTATGAACATCTGGTAAACCACTGCACTTACTTTAAACTAGTAGCAAATAATTACGATAATACTATTTACTATATGGTACTTGATGAAACAGAGGGCAAAATGTTAGACGATATTTAAATTCATGACTATCAAGGTTTCAAGAAATCAGTATAAATGGTTACCACAAAGTTAGTGCCCATGCTAGCAAGTGACAATTCAACATTATCACTTTTCAAGAAAATTATTTGGTACTGGAGTAATTTTCCTTAAGTGTCCACACTTCTGATTGTGGTTTTATTCTCATCACTTTTCCCCAGATTTCTTCACAAGTGGATTACAATAAACTACCCCAGGGCAGAGTGTAATGTAGTAAATTATGTAGATGTTCTCAATATTTTCTCAGTAATATACGCTATTTAGCAAGTGTGATGTTGACAAATGACCTAGATATCCTTCTTTCAAACTAAAACTAAAGATAAAACCACCACCTAAATTATATATACATAGACTTGGAAATTATTATATTGAACAGGAAGTAATTTTACCATGCCTACTGAATCCTGAGACATAATTATTTAAGGTTTTTGAATGCCATATTGGATGCCATCTTTAAATATGCTACATGAAATCTTTAATTCATAAGAGGTATAACTAATCTTGAGAGAGGTGTTTAACACAACCAATATCCATGGTGATAACCTCACTGGGACAAAGTGCAATGACCTTTGAATTATGATTCTAAAAACCAAGTTGGTAACTCTTAAGGTAGCATGACTTAGTCTTTGGAATTTTCATAGTCAATTAGAAGTATTAAATCAACCAAGTAACACATAAGGTAAAAACCAATTTTCACTTGTTCTCTCATTTTAATGAATCAATAGCACAAAATTATCTTTGGAAATAAACCTCGTGCACAGTACTTCTCATTTATACCAAAAACTATCACCATGCTACTTGTAATTCCATGTTTAGTGACCCATTTAGCACTTACTTGACAGATCAAAGACAACAAATGACTTGATATTACTAACTGGCAAACTGAACTGCACAAGAAGCAGTTTATGTGAAATCAATTTTCATGACAGCTAAAAATGGAAATACTGTTTGCACTTAGAAAGGGGGATGATTACAATGGACTAATGCTATGGACCACTATGTCATGTGAGTAGTAGTACTTTCTTTTGTGGATATGAGATTTTTATCCCATTTAAGGGAATTTTAAAAGAAAAACATGGGATCTAATAGTGGACTGGAAGTCAACCACTCAGCCTGTGACATCCTCCTCCACTCAAAGGCGAGCCCTTGAGGGAACGGTCTTCAATGCTCAGGAGTAACTTAATACTCAAGAGCCGCTTCCCGCTCAGAGGATGACACTCAACCTCGTCATCGTGGTTGAATTCATTCCGAGTTTTGGACTTAAACTCGTTAATCACACTATAGAATTGATCCTATGTAGTATGATCATACCCTCAACATCCAACTTCTGGGATCTGTTCACAAGGGGTGATGACTCACTTCCCGTCAGATATATAATTATGTAAATTAGGCTGCAATCTTATGATTTTTCAAGAGTTACGCAGTCTGCAAACAGAATTTTAATCATGTTCTAAAATCATAAATTTTGAATATACAAAATAAAATTCATTCTTAAATTCAAGGCTTATAAATGTTCTAAACATCAGTATGGCTGAAACGAACTTCTCTATTTGGGAACAAACCTGGAGCATGTTTACCTCATTAACTCCCTTTCAAGATTGCTATTTTTCTATTATTTCCATGAAAATAAACACAAAACTTATTTCTTTTTATTTGTAAAGGTGGAATGATGTTGGCCTTGGTAATGCGATCAATTTATGGCCATGACCAGCCATTTTCCATTCTTGGCGTATATGACAGAATGCAAAAATGGCAAACATGAGCCAGAGACCATAAAAAAGTGCAAAATCACAAAATTGTAAAGATGAGCTTGCAGAACTGGGAGCAGCTACAGTTTCGTGGGCCAACCTTACCTCCGACCAATTTTCATGTCCAAACCTACCACTATACTCTAGCTACGAAAAGTTGAGACTTTCCTACAATTAGCAGCGTTGACACGTCTCCCATATTGCCAAAGGAGGTATTTAATCCTAATCCAAAAAGGTACGTTTTCAGGATTAACCTCCTTGAGGTTGAGGTTAATCCGGAGGTTAATCCGGAGAATGGACATATACGAGCGTACTGTCCAGCTATTTGCTTTTATTCACAGTGACTTCGTTTTTAAAGTAATATATGCCATTTGTATGTATGCTTACGTTTAACGTATTTACTTATATGTGTGTGTATATTATATATAATATATATATATATTATCTAATATCTATATATATATATATATATAGATTATATAAGTACACACGCATACACATGCAAAATTCAATTGGGGTTTATATATGTACTTAATATATACATAATGTATATGTGTGTATATATAGCCCTACTTAAATTTTGCATCAAGCAACTCGAAAAATGTATAGGAAGGCCCAAGTTGTATGTTTTGATCTCCGAGTTTTGCTTTTGTACCACGAATGGAGGGAGGTGACAGATAATCGAGACAATCCTCTTATTACTGTGACCACGGTGTGACCCTTAGTGGTCACTTCCCTTAATCATCTATACACGAGGAAATGGCAGCGCCGCTCAAAAATTTTGCCAAATCTACCAAATTGTCACCCTTTTTCCTTAAAAGTTTGAACGAGTTTAAGAAAATATGGCAGCAGTGCTAATCACCCTCGAGTCTCAACCTTTTGTAGCCAGAGTATAGATGGCGGTAAGTTCGGACAAGAAAATCGGCAGAACACACAACCAAACTGGCGGCGAAACCAAAACAACAACAAACAATGTAGCATCAAAAGCTTAATAGAAACGGTAAAGGGGGACCCTCTTGATAACCTGGGGTTTTTGGGTGAGGGGAAATGGATATGAGTGGCGGCGATCGCCGAAGATTAATAGAAGTGGTAAAGGGAGACCCTGTTGGAGAAACAGGGTTTTTGGGTGGGGGGAAATGGATACTGGTAGTGACCTAACCCAACGAACCCACCTAACCTGACTAAGGGTGCCGTGCCCTGACCTGGCCGGAAGCCCCCTGTACCCCCGTGTATGGTAACAATGGTTGTGACCTAACCAAACGAACCAACCTAACCTGACTTAGGGTGCGTGCTCTAACCTGGCCGGGCCTAGACCCCCAGTATTGTTACAATGATTGTGACCTAACCTGAATTAGGGCACGTACCCTAACCTCGCCAGACCCCCAGTATGGTAACAAAAGTTGTGACCTAACCAAACAAACCACACTAACCTGATTTAGGGCACAAAACTGTCTTCCTCTTTCATGAGGCTCATTGTTCCTTCTTTGCAGTGTTCACATTGACCACTAAAATTGCCTAAAAGGCCACTTTTAAAAAGGAACAAACGTACCACATCAATATCGTCACATAACTTGATCAAGTTCGAAAACGTAACCGGGTTAGCAGCGGTAAAAGCAACTTGCGACAGATGAGGAGTAGATGGCAACGCCATGTTGACTGTTTTGAATGGTCACGGGTCGTGGTAGGTCTTACAGGTGAAGGCCACCCGAGGTCGAAGGGACTACTTATCTGTGCAGATGGATTTGGTTGTTGTGTGGCCCTGGAAATTGGCCCTTGAAACTAGCCCGCAAAACTTTCGTATCTATTTTCTATACCAGATTCTAACCAAACCTTACATTCCTCAATGATTTATAGTGTCATGCCTTGACCTGATCAGGAAGGGGGGTGGGTGGCACCTGGGATCGCTGAGTTCTGATCCTGATGGTCCCCTCTTTGGCTTCTTTGTGGTGTTCATTGACTCAAAAGAGCTAGGCCCAGATCATACTGTCTTCAGTTAGATATGTAAATCCAAAGTGGGGGGATGTTTGCGCTTTATGAGAGTAAAGCACATCCAAGGTATTACTTCTGGACCGAGTATGTAGAAAAATTACATTTGTAAAGTTCTTTCTGCATACTTTTGGAAAAGCCCAATTAAATGCAACCCTACCAAGTGCATGTAAATTCGGGTTGCTCAGACTAACAAAGTTAACACTATGATTAACTACATTATGCTTGAAAGAATGGTCCCACATGCTGTTGTAAGACTTCCAGCAATCAGATATAATCTTGCTTCTGAAACTATGTTATCCAACAACACTGGAAGCTAAAGTTTTTGGAACAGCATTGAACAAAAAAGTAAAAAAAAAAAAGACAAGTTTCATGTGCCTGTTAGTCAATGCCGCCCAACGATCACATCCCCTAACCTTACAGCAACAGTTGTATTTGCATTTCCCGAATTTGCTTCCATCGATCCCAACAATATGTTGAGGACCATCAGTTTTATTACCAGCCAGCAAGATCATGCAACACGCCTTGGCGGAAATAGAACCAGTCAACCATCATTTTCACAACATGCTGCAGCATTACTTTGAAAAACAAAGTATGAGAATCATTATCTTTCAGGGACAATTTAGATTTTTTTTTTTATCTCACAAAGAACAACTCATGCCAAATTGATAACTGCTTTTAACACTTCCAACTCTTATATCACAACATGTACATCAGCTGGCCTGTTTGCGGGCCGAGACCATCACTGACGAATTTTTTTTGCTTGCGTTACAGACCATCAGTGATGAATTTTTGTTCTCCTATGTTTCATGACTTAAAAACGATGAATAAATCTCCTAGTAAACCTTGTTTGTTCAACTAATCGAGGTATTCAATGGAAGTCACAAAATCACAGATCATGACGCTACCACAACCATCCATTTTCACTGTTGAAAAATGAAAATAAATGCATTTTGGAATATGGGTATATGAATCATTGATTATATGGAATCTGATTGGTTAGATTCATTTAATCCATGATGAGCCTTTTGTTGTAATACTTGACTTTACAATGGCCCCCTTTTTCAAATCCATTCCTATACTACCGAAGTGTAGCTGTTTATAATCAGTAATATGGCATTAACCAATTTATAATCAGTAATATATGGTATTGACCAAATATCCTTAACGTGAATATAAAAACAGGTAAATGAAACTAGAACGACTTAACCAAAGTAGGGCGATTCTTGTAACAGTGCCATTTACGTTCGTAAATGTTTAATATTTAGTTAATCTTAATCATAAATTATGTAATGCCACAACACTGTACATGTCAAAACGGTAACCAGGCTAAAAGGCAGTTTTGAGTTCACATTGAGCCCATTTTGACCATGTAACTGAGCAGCCGCTTAACATGGGCCATAACCGAGTTAACTTGCATCTCCCACCTCTAACCCTCAGTATTTACACACCAATGGATACAATTAAGCATTTTGGTAATAAATGGATGTTCTGTGTGGAAAACAAAGCTGAAATCTATAGAAACAGATTCTAATCTCTAGACCTTACCAGGCTTCCAATTGATGAAAAAAAAAAAATACCCCACCTAACTCCAGATAAAGGCTGTCACAAAGACACATTTTCAGACATCTTTTAGCATCTTGATGCTGAACTATGGACCAAGTAACCCATGATTCATAATTTCATTCCCAATGACTCATGTCATCACCAGAATGGGTGTAAATTCATTAGTATTACTGACAATAATTCCCTAATTCTTTCCTGATGAAGAGAAATGCACTACACAGAGCCATACTTGGGTCTACTTTCTGAAAGGACCTCCCCCACTATAACTTGTTAAGACTTGTTGCTTTAGTTTGGTTAAGACGTCTCTCCTTTCCAATAAATGGGTTTTTGCTTTCAATAATGGATCCATTTTTTCATGAAAACTACAATAAATATTTTGTTTCCCGGCATGCCCGACTTTTGACAGTTAATAGTGACCTAATTCCTTGACTGTGAAGGTATATCTTCTGCTCCAGTAAAACATTTACTATCTTTTGCATTTAGGAACCCAGCTCCAGTAAAATATTTACTATCTTTGGAACCCAGCATACATCTGGTTTCCAATTGTCGTCAATGACTCAATAAGTTTGGATGAGAAATTTTCTTGTATAGGAAGTTTTAATGATCCACAGCTTCTGTAAAATATTACCCATCCTTCTTCAATATATTATCATCATTCTCCCGTGAATTTTTATTTTTTGTGAATTTTTATTTTTTGCAGTCACTACTAAAGTTGCATTTGTTTGATTTTCATCCACCAAAGATGGAGAATAACTACTAAACTAAGAACAATTTCCAACAACTAAGCTGGAGAATAATTTCCAGACCATAAATAGAATCAAATTTCAGTTACGGAATATCAAGTAAATTACTAACAGCAAATTAAATTACATGACTTGGATCTGCATGTGTAGGATCTCGGCCAGGCCAGGCAATGATCGTTGTTTTCTGGGTCTTGATTATGAGCATGGGTGAGCCAAAATTGGGGGTATCTATGCTACAGTCTCTCCCAATTAACAGCAGAAGCCCTGCCAGGATGGGATGCTTTGCCAAGAGAATGTTATCCTTTTTGTGTATCTGAGGACTATTTGGTACTTGAGTCATTTTCCTTAAGTGTCCACACTTTTGACTGTGGTTTCATTCTCATCACTTTTCCCCAGATTTCTTTGTAAGTGGGTTACAATAAACAAACCCAGGGCTGCGTGAAATGTAGTAAATTATGCTGATATTCTCAATATTTTTCTCAATAATATAATATTCTACTTAGAGTAACGAAGTAGGATGTTTAAATGATCAAGATATCCTCCTTCTCAACCCCCTATAAAAGGCTGCATGTGACCAAACTCTATATCAAAATATGTATTACAATAACTGATGAAACTATCTATAACAAATTACAAATGATGGCTTTCCAAGCAGGTAGGCATATTCTGACTATTTACTTCAGATTTAAATATCATGAAAAAGCCATTTAGGATCTTGCAGCACTAAATTGCACTGGCAGTCTCCAGATTACATTTGTTCTGTTTATGTACATCTTGCGCTCATAAGCTTATTTCAGTTAAGTTAACAATAATGGTTCATAATTTAATTAATGCACACAATATTTGTGATACTCACAAAATACTGTACAGTGCTAGTGGCAGGGTGTTTTGTAAGGAGAAGGGACTGTCTTACAAGGTAAGCCTATGATGCTGCATAACACAAAAGAGCCATTCTGTAATTAAGCCACTTGCCTATGATGCTGCATAACACGAAAGAGCCATTCTGTAATTACACCACTTGCCTATGATGCTGCATAACACAAAAGAGCCAATGTGTAATTACACCACTTGCCTATGATGCTGCATAACACAAAAGAGCCAATGTGTAATTATGCCACTGCCTGTGCTTGGTCTTCCACTTATCTCCATCTCCAGCTAATCATAGTTAATCTTAGTAGGTCTGGATCTTCTAACCCGTATGGTTCCCACAGAAGCTTAACTGACACTTCCACATACTGCTCTTCCAGGGATTATGTAAAGGACATGTCCAAACCACCTCCATCTACCTTTCAAATGATCTTAAATGGAACTTTAGTTATTTTCCTTATGGTATCATGTACAGTTTGGGTAAAAATGATTGACGCCGTCAATTATTTTTGCCAAAAAGGGCAGCAACGTTCTTGACTCCAGTATTGGCCGAATTAAATGTCGTAAACATACGTCTGGCAATCACGTACCCTTCATTTTCCCTCTCAAAAACACCCGTCCCCCCTACCCTTGATGTTGCGTGGGTGGGAGGCCTCTGTTGCCTAGTAACATTACTTTGTGAAACCTGTTTCCACGCATAGTTACCTGTGGTTTTTGCAGTGTAGTGCCGGGCAATAAGCACATTACTGAAACACAGGTTGCTCAGGTAGTTGCTTTATACAAGCAAAAAGTGTCAACCTCCGAAAATGCTGCTAGTGTCGGTGTGAGTCAGAACTGCCCAGCACTGGATTAAAAAGTTCAAGGATGGGGGCGAGAGGGCCCAACCCCAGGTTGGAACATCGACAGGGAGAAAGAGGAAACTAACCAACAGAGATCTCAGATTTCTTCTAATTGCTATTGAGAAGAATCCAAGGGCTTCCTCTAAACAGCTGAAGGAGCAAAACAGGAAAATCTTCAGTCATATCTGTGCCAGGACCCTAAGAAAGTACATAAAGGATGGCTTAGGCTACTGTTGTCTTGCTGCCAAGAAAAAACCGCTCCTGACGAGGCGTCACATTAGGAATCGCCTTTCATATGCTAGGCGTATGTTGAAGAATTTAACGCTCCAGCACTTTAAAAGGATTGATCCTGTAGTAGTGACCCTTACCGGGAGAAGTACGTGAATACGACCAAGAAGCACCCTGATTCTTTGATGTTCTGGGGTTGCTTTTCATACCACGGCAAAGGGGCGTTGGTAACACTGCCCAAGAATGTTACTATGAACCAGTACAACTACTCTGAGCTGTTAATGGAATATTTGGTACCGTCAATGGTCAAATGTAATGCAAAGGTGTTTATGCAGGATGGTGCCCCTTGTCATAGGGCAAAAACAGTCACAGATCTCCTTAAATTCTGTAAAATCCCTTTTCTTGGTGACTGGCCTGGCAATAGCCCCGATCTCAATCCCATTGAGAATTTGTGGGGCATCATCAAAGCACAATTAAGGGACCGCGACACCTCCAATCTCGAGAAACTAGAGAGATAGGTCAGAGACATTTGGGAGAATGAATGAATGAATGATTGGAAGTTTTCTGGCATCCTGACATCGAAGGTCATTGACGCCGATATCGTTTATTATAAATAAAGAATAAAAGTATATTCAATTAAAACCATAAAAGCAAATGTATCATTGTAAAAGTTAAATAGCTTTCAGAAGACCTGCTTCTGAAATAAATCTAAAAATGCCACTTGCATTGTATGACACATCATGTCCAAGAATCTTGGCAAGGATGAACCTGCCATCCTCACCTCGAGCCTCAAACAGATATCTATTTCTTTCTGTGCTATAAGTGGGGCATTCAGTCAACAAATGCTTCACGGTCAAGGGTATCAAACAGTCGTCACAATATGGTTGGTGTTGGCCAGCTAGCAAAAACTCATGTGTCATCAGAGTGTGACCAATTCGGAGACGACAAAGAGTAGTCTCCCACTTTCGGGGCATAACGTTATATTTCCAAGGGGATATAACATTTGTTATTTCTCTCATCTTATTATCAGCTAAGCTTTCCCAATGCTTTTGCCAATTATTACAAATAAAATTCTTAATTGTAGGTAAAAAATCATTACATGGAATGGGATACCTTCTTGGTAGCAACTCAGCTGCAGCATTCTTTGCCAGTGAATCTGCCTCCTCATTTCCACACACACCTACGTGTGCCGGAACCCAACAAAATCGAATTGTTATGCCTTTCAGACCAATAATAAAAAGCCACTCTAAAATCTTTAAAACCAAAGGGTTACTAGAATTAAAAACTTCTAAAGCTTGAAGGACACTTCTTGCATCACTAAAAATGGTAAAATTGCCCTCATCTTTTAATGCTATTTTCTCAATAGCGGTTAATATGCCATATAGTTCTGCAGTAAATATGGAAGATACTAGAGGAAGTGCACCTCTACAATTAAAAGAACCACTATATACTCCAAATCCAACGCCAGCATCAGATTTGGAGCCATCTGTATATATAAAAGTCGATTCCCTATGTTCTTCGACATGTTCATGAAAGAGAGACCTGGCTTCTAATTCAGTCATGTTCTTTTTTATACCAATAAAATATTTACAAAAAGATATATCTGGTAATTTCCATGGAGGGGTTGCTGATATCTTGAATGGAAGAACCATAAGGTTGAGGAGATTTTGGGTGTAACTCAAAATATCTAAAATGCCTTACAAAGTTTGCAGTCTGACAAGCTAAAGAATTGGGAAGTCTTTGCAACCTAAACCAATACCGAATAATAGAAGACTTTCGGTAAAGGTCTAAAGTTAATTCTCCAGCGTCAACAAGGAGACTTGGAATAGGCGAAGTTCTAAACGCTCCTGTAGACAATCTAATACCAGCATGGTGTATAGAATCTAATACCTTTAATCTGCTTGGGGTGGCTGAGGAGTATATTTCACACCCATAACTAATTTTAGAAAAAATTAAGGCCTTGTATAATTTTAAAATAGTTTTGCGGTCTGCCCCCCATGATGTATGTGACAATACTTTTAAAAGATTCAGAGCCTCAAGACACTTAACTTTTAACGTCTTTAGGTGAGGAACCCATGTCAACCTGCAATCAAATATCAAACCTAAAAATCTAGTTTCATTTACACATGGGATCCGTTGGCCTTTGATGTATATATCCGGGTCAGGATGTACTCCCCGAATACGACAGAAATGGACAACAGTAGTTTTGTTTGTCGAAAACTTAAATCCATTCATATCAGCCCACTGAATAATTTTGTCAATTGAGAGCTGTAGTTTTCTCTCAATCATCGACATTCTAGATCCAGCAAATGATATGGAGAGATCATCTACAAATAATGTAGAGAGAATATCTTGGGGAATGACAGAGGATATCCCATTAATGGCTAGTGCAAATAGTGTTACACTTAGCACACTACCCTGGGGAACTCCTTCTTCCTGACATCTCCTCTCTGATAGAGTTTCCCCCACTCTCACTTGAACAAATCTATGTGAAACAAATGATTGAATGAACAATGGTAACTCTCCTCGTAACCCCAATTCATGAATGGTTTTAAGTATACCATATCTCCATGCAGTATCATATGCCTTCTCAAGATCAAAAAAGACTGTTACATGGTGCTGTTTGGAAGCAAAGGCTTCACAAATAGAGGATTCCAGTCGCATCAACACATCAGTCGTTGAATGCATTTTTCTAAATCCACACTGGATAGGTGATAAAATACCCTTCTTTTCCAGGTACCATACCAGTCTTACATTGACCATCTTCTCCATGATCTTACATAAACAAGATGTCAATGCAATTGGTCGATAGTTTGCAGCTAAAAACTTATCCTTACCAGGTTTTAAAAAGGCTAAAATAATGGCTAGTTCCCAAACACTTGGATAACTATGATCATGCCATATTCTGTTAATAATGCTTAAAATAAACAACTTGGTATTAACAGGTACATGTTTAATCATTGCATATGGAATTTCATCGGGTCCAGGGGCTGTATCATTGCATGTAGCAAGTGCGGAGTCAAATTCTCTTTCAGTAAAAGGAGAGTTGTATGACTCTTCCCTTCCTGTTGCAAAATTTAAAATTTTCTTTTCTTCATTGCTCCTAAACTGGTGACCAGGAGCTACTTCACACTTGCGTGATACATTTGAGAAATGATCCGCCAGGGCATTACTAACCTCAGTTGCTCCAGTCACATACTGATCATTCACCTTCAACACTGGTGGTGGGTTGGGGGTGAATTTGCCTGCTATCTTTTTTACTTTCCTCCACACAGAAGATGGTGGTGTTCTACTGTTAATGGAGGAAACAAAAGACACCCAAGACTGGCGCCTAGCTTCTTTCATGGCACGACGGAACTGTGCTCTACATTTCTTGTATATAATTAAATTCTCCTCAGTACGGTGTCTGCGCAAACGGGTTAAAGACCTTCTTGTGGCTCTGTGCAGGGCAGTTAATTCTGAAGACCACCAGGGGACTGGTCGTCGTTTGAATAACCCTGTTGTTTTGGGAATTGAATTGACTCCTGCTGTATGAAGGGTTCCATTCAGCATGTCTATGGCATCATCAATATTTTCAAACTGTTCTGCATTCCCTTCAATTTCGCTTAGCTCACGAAATCTACCCCAGTCTGCCTTGTCAAGATTCCATCGTGGCGATCTCTGTAAAGGTGGACCATTGTTAGTGTTGATAATGATTGGTGCATGATCACTAGTATGCCAATCATCTAATGTCCTCCAATCAAAATCGAAAAGGCAATTAGAGCTTGCGATTGATAGGTCAATGCATGACAAGGTACCTGTCTGGACATGAAAGTGTGTGGGCTCTCCTGTATTAAGGAGTCCGACATCCTCATTTTCCACAATTGATGATATAATATTGCCCTTGTGTTTGCTAAAACATCGCCCCATAAAGGATGTCTACCATTCAAATCTCCCAATAAGAGAAAAGGTTGGGGGAGTTGTTGAATCACCTCTACTAAATTATCATACAAAATATTATCATTTGGAGGTAGGTACAGAGAGCATATTGTATATTTTCTCCCTATATCAATCTGTACAACCACTGCCTGCAGAGGTGTACGAATAGACAAAGATATTTGGGGAACATCTCGACGAATGTAAATGAGACTTCCGCCATGGCTCCCTGCTTGTTGATTATATGGTGTTCTATAGCTAATATACTCTCGAGGATAAGGAGTATTAGCATCAAGCTTGCTTTCCTGTAGACATACAATTATGGGGGAATGCTCATGAATTAGTAGCTTAAGTTCTTCATATTTGGCCCTTAAACCCTGACAATTCCATTGCAAAATGGAGGAGAAAACTATGGATCACTTCTGGAAGACATCTTGGATGAGGTCTTCCCATTGGCAACTTTTAATCTAACATTATTTCCTGTAGGTTTCTTTAGAGATGGTCTTGATATATTGGGTTTTACGTTTGTCTTTTTCTTTGTCTCCTTTTGATCTATTTGTTGAGGCGGATGGTGGACCTCAACTTGAATTTCTGATTTATTCAAATTATCTTCCAGTTGATCAGAAACATCAACAGATAAAACATCAAATTTATTTGACGTCATAGCTTTAATGTTTCTGATGGAAGGGGGTGGAGAGAGATGGAGGTCTCTCTCTTTTTCGATTAATAGGTGGTGGGCTTCTAGGTTTTTGCACCTTCTTCCCCACAACAGGTGCACCAGGCAAGTTGGTTTTAAGTGGAACCTCCATCAAATCAGGCAAGGACATGGCCTGAGAGAGGTTTGTACTACTAATAGTAATGGGGGACGAAGGTTGTACGGGGATGGGCAATGCCCCACTGTTAATACACTGTGGCAAAGCCTCAGAAGGCAATATGCTTACCTCATCATGCAGATGGTATATTTCTTTTTATAGAACTATTGGCAGTGCTAGATGGGTTTGATTTTAGTGCCTTTGCATAACTACTTGATTTATCTAATAGTCTTTTGGCATATCCCACACTTATGTGTTCTAAGTTGGATTTGTTAAGGGCAGCTTCTTCCGACTTATACAGCTCGCAGCTCCGGTCAGTGGATTTATGATTTGAGCTGCAATTTAAACACCTGGCTTCAAGTGCACATTCTCCATGGTAAGATTTGGAGCAAATACCACACCTTTTTTCGTTTTTGCAAACTTTTGACGGGTGTCCAAATTTAAAACAATTAAAACATTGCAGTGGCTTCTGCTTGAATGGTCGAACTTTAATAATTTCATTTTCAATAATAATGCGGGAAGGTACATCAGCATCCTGGAAAGTAAGGATAATCATTGATGTACCTGGTACTTTGTGTACTTTCCATACATTTAGTGGACACATGGCCAGTATCTCCTCCTCTGTAAATTTATACAAATCTTTGTTAAAAACTACTCCCCTTCCGTAGCTAAAATTTAGGTGGGTTTGACATCTAACTTAATATTATCATCATTTGTTTTAAGGTTGGATAGTATTACAGATTGTGTGCATGATTTGGCATGGATAAGGTAACTATTTTTTCCAAAACGAGATATGTCTCCCGGTGCAATAGTTCCTACTTTTTTCTGAATTAATTTGCATATTTTGAAATAATTCCCTGTAATAATTCAGCTTGTAGCTGAATCCCCCTGAGATTCAGCTACAAGCCACATCGGTGGTTTTGGCTTCCTCTGGGAAGGCATAACTACATCAGCATCTTTTTCAAACCAGTCCGCAGGTCTATAAACATCCAAATCCTTTGGTACCTTGTCGCAAAGAGCAGCCATTATATTCAAGTTATTAATTTTGATATTATTAATATTACATATTGCACTAAATGCTTCGTCATGACTATTGTAAGATATCCATGAATCCCTTTTGATTTTGTATCTTCCAGTTTCATTCTTATTTCTGTTATAGATCCATAACACTCAAATTCTTTATATATATTATCATAATTTGTCTCTATTGGAATTTGGGTAACATGAAGGATTCGAAGTTTCCTTGCGTTACCCAGATTACTCAATTTTGGAATAACAATGGAATGGTCCTTCCTAGTTCCGAGGTCATCAACAGAGTTTTCCCTAATTAAATTAGCAGAGGTCGTCAACAGTGTCTGAGGTTCGCCATTCGATCCAGGGGTACAAGAAACATTAATTTCCGTCATTAAATTAGTTGGGGGAAAGAAAAAAGTTAGACTGTCTGACATCCCAAAAGAGAACCCATTATCCTTTCATGAAATTAATTTCTCCACCAATGACACCTGCGAGAGCTGCTTCCCAAATGTCCACTCCCTACCCTACCACAAAGGGATGGTACCACTATGATTAGAGTGGCTCAAGTGTAAGCCAAACCCGCTTGATGGGACTGAGAGCATTACAGGAATACAATCATCCCCACTTTAATCATAGCGGCAGGCAAACCGGACAGAATGCCGAGAGTCCTATCTCTATGAAACCGGCCAACCCCTGGAATCCGAAGGCCAAGTTATGGTTCGAGAATAGTCCCGCATGCCAGTATGGAAATACTGACATTCCAAGGTGTCCAAACATTATCGGGTAGTTGGCAAGACCACCACAGCTCCCACAATTGGTTTTGAAAAAATTTCCAATCCCGGATATGATGTCCCCCCAAAAAAAACATCGGACAGTGATTGACAGCAAGGTTGGAGATAGTTGATAAATATGAAGAAGAATGAAACAATTATAAGTAATAGAAATAGGATGAGAGAAATTTAGAGTCAAACTGAGGAAAAACAAAAATTCCCCAGTTCGAGAGCCCTCTTGCCCGTCACCAGGCTTCAGCACGGGAATGATATGCCTTGCGGAAGCCCAATGACTTCATCAAGGCATTCTCTCATTAAGAGGGACATTTGGGAGAACTTTCCCAAAACCATCCTTGAAAACTTAGCCAAGAGTGTCCCAGGACGACTTCAAGCAGTTAAAAAGAAGTGTGGGGTCGCACCAAGTATTAGAACCCTTTAAAACATCAATCAAGCACATCACAGCATCGTAGTGAATAAGTATTCCGAGGTATTGCGTGCATGCAGTAGGATCTATAGGATGCGTCAATCATTTTTACCCAAACTGTATAATTGTCGGGCCACCAGATTCCTAGTATTTTTTCTCGACTTTATTTTCAAACCAACACAATCTTTTATATTCTATTTCAGTCTTTGATTTTCAAATTACAACTCAGCACTGAATTCCAACTCAAGATTTGGCCTTATTAATGCCTTCTCCACCTAAGGCCATTTTATCCCTTTGTGAGTCTGTCCTCCGTAATTCTGATTTTCTTTTGAGTCCCATCTCTTTAGATCTGTGATACATTTTAAAGTCTTGTCAAGTTTGTTACTACTCCAATCCATTTTATATATATAGATATATCTATATATATATATCCATATATATATATATATATATATATATGTCTATACGATATACATAATATATATGTGTGTGTGTGTGTGTGTGTGTGTTGTGTGTGTAAGCCTCCTTTTAACAATTTTTCTAATTATGTTAAACAACAAAGACGAATAAAATTGTAACAACACAATTTACTGCAACTTCCCTTATTGAGTCCCTATCAATATTGCCTTTGCTTCTGCTTCTATCATTAATAATTTAAATTATCTTTATACATTTAACAGGGATGCCGTCGTGTCGCCCCTTCCCATAATATTGGTCAGTAGACATGTCAAATGCCTTTCTGTAATCAACAAAATGATCTGAGCGGGGATTAAATTCAACTCACTGCTTCATATCTTAAATATCTGATCTCTGCAACTTCTGCCTTTTCTAAATCCTGCTTGTTCATCTCTAGGCCTTCTTCCTATTCTTCCTCCAGCATATTTAGAATTAGCATTGTAAGTATCTTCATTATAACCGGAACAAGTGCAATTACCCTGTATACAGCTATCACATGCAAACAATTTATACCTTTCTTCGGTTCCTTTGGGAATCATCTGGCTTTGTTTCTAATAGAATGCAAGGTGTCATTTCAATCTCAAGTAGAATCCTCTCTGCAGGATTCCATCAAAAACCTGGTGTTTTCTTTTCTATTAGTTTCTTTAGTACTGAGTCCGCCTCATAAACTGAATTCATTCATAAATTAATACAGTCGAGTCATTATAAACTTCTTGTATATCAATCAAATTATCTCGCCTTGTATCAAATTCATGACATCACAAAATGGTTCCTTCCAATACTATCTTTCTTCTTCTAATTATTAACGCTTGTCCTTTCTAACAGATATTTTCCTCTTTTTGTTTGTTTGCTTGTATGGTGTTTTTACGTTGCAAGGAACCAGTGGTTATTCAGCAACGGGACCAACAGCTTTACGTGACTTCCGAAGCACGTCGAGAGTGAACATCTATCACCAGAAATACACATCTCTGACCCCTCACTGGAATGCCCGAGAATTGAACTAGCGGCCACCGAGGTGGCAGGCCAAGACCAAACCGACCACGCCACTGAGGCGCTTTCTTTTTCATTTCACCCAAGGATATTTCCTTAATTCTGTGAGCTATGTTATCACCAATACTTCTCCCAGAATACATGGTTTTGTTCACATCAGCCATTTTCTTTAGGCACTCTCATTGATCTCCATTTTACTTTGCTATCTAGACTAAAGTACTGTACTTGGGTCACCAAGGGACGTTCTATTTTACATTCATCTTTCAAAAACTTTTGTGTTTAACCCACATACTCAGTCAACTTTGTTGGGTGCATTTAATTTTAGCTAACATATGGCACAGTGCCAGTGGCAGTGACACAAGTAGTCGATCAATATCATGATCTGTTCCTTTGTAATTTCTAACAGCACAAAAACTATACTCGGTTTTTTTTCCATCTGTCCATCCGCCTGTGGTGGTCGCGCATGGTAACACTGCGTCCCGGGCTTTAGATAATTACACTGTATAAGTTTTAGGTAAATAAAAGGATATCTGGGTGTACATTTACAACTGAAAAGTGTTTTAATAATTTACTGTATGCGAATTACACCGTTAATATTCGAAATAGTGTAATGATGGAAATATTTCATTTAGCATTTATGACAGTACTCATGGAAATTGGTGGACTGGAAAACCGAATTGGTTTTCATCTTATCAAGATGTTAAGTTAGCCACTCAAAGTTGAGATTGTCTATGATCGAGTGTGTGTACGAAAGTACGTAACTGTAACCAAGTGCGCAGTTGCAAAAGCTGAAATCTCTCTGTTCGAGACGAGTACAGCAACGCTGAGGGGAAACGAATGTATCTCCCCTTATATTCATTTGAAATTACTTATTTCTCCCTTGTAAAAGGTATGCACTTGTCGTAGTTTATAATGTATATGTTGCCATAACACTTGGTAGTGCTTCTTTATACTTTTACTTTGATATAACTGCCAATTGCCAAGAATTGTAATGGTACTGTTACATAAGTTGCACCATGTTGAGTCTGCATGTTGTTGCAATTGTACCATCAACTAAATGTAGGCTAAGATGTGAATTAGTCTTCCATATGTTTATAAAAATGTCAGTTCTAGAGTAAATTCCACCCATGTTATGCATATAAAGTCAGGCTAACTGCGATGTGTAACAGTAAAGTTAGGCATGAGTAGCATAGCCTAAAGGCCTAACGACTGCATGCTCTCTGGCACGAGATTGCCATCCTAAATGAACTGTTTGTATTACAGGGAACCAGTATAGGGGCCCAATGTAAGAACCAGTATAGGGGCCCAGTGTAAGAACCTGTATAGGGGCCCAATGTAAGAACCAGTATAGGGATCGGTGTTGGTTCTAACTGGTATTGAAGGAGTACAGCTAGGAATAAGCTGCTTTTATAATGTATCAACCTACTGTTAAGAAGAAATATTAAAAAAAAAAACCGGGAGCCAGCCTTTCCCTCAACCCTTATTACAACAATGAAGATTCGACCGTCTCCGACGTCAAGTACCGGTTCCAGCTAAGGATAGGCCAAGAAGTATAGTAGCCTAGGCCTATGAGGTACCTTTATATTAGCCTATGGTTTGAAGTATTATGTATAGGCTAGTCTGAGTTAATTGTCCTAAAATGTATGGTAGCCTCCGAATGTTAAAGTCAGGACAATTAACAAATCAATACTGTATACATATGCAGTATTGTAAATACATGAGTCATAAGGATATCACATTAAGAGATTTGTACTCTTACAATAGGATATTGTTATTATTTGTGAATGTAAGCTGGTTGTAACTATCTAAAGCCCGAATAGTGTTACCATATGCAAACACCTGGTATTGAAGGAGTACAGCTAGGAATAAGTGCTTTTATAATGTATCAACCTACTGTTAAGAAGAAATATTAAAAAAAAAAAACGGGAGCGCCAAGCCTTTGCCCTCAACCCTTATTACAAACAATGAAGATTCGGAACCGTCTCCGACATCAAGTACCGGTTTCCAGCCTAAGGATTAGGCCAAGAAGTATAGTAGCCTAGGCCTATGAGGTACCTTTATATTAGCCTATGGTTTGAAGTGTTTTGTATAGGCTAGTCTGAGTTAATTGTCCTAAAATGTATGGTAGCCTCCGAATGTTTAAGTCAGGACAATTAGCAAATCAATACTGTATACATATGCAGTATTGTAAATACATGAGTCATAAGGATATCCACATTAAGAGATTTGTACTCTTACAATAGGATATTGTTATTATTGTTGAATGTAAGCTGGATGTAACTATCTTAAGCCCGGAATGCAGTGTTACCATATGCAAACACCACAGGTGGGTGGACAGATGGAAAAAACAGAGTATATGTGTTATGTTTTATGGAAAAAGGAAGACTTCCTAGATCCGTCCAAAGTTCCCAGACACTAAATTAACAGTCTGCTTCAACGTCTTTTTCCAAGACAGAGCCTTAACTATATTTATTTCACTTCGTTACTCTCGAAATGACTATATATTATTTCTCTATTATTACAAATATGTTAGTTATTATTTTCAACTTAGTGATTATACATACACACGTATATATATATATATATATATATATATATATCTATATATATATATATATATATATATATATATATATATATATATATATATATATATATATATATATATAAACACATAACTATTTAAAAGTTAATCCCCTGATCATTTGAAATAATAATTTTACATGTCATTTTGCTCGAAATCATTGCTTCGGGTTCCCTGAATTCACTTGGTAGCATTGCCACCTAGACTGTTTTTTCCCATCTGTCCACCCGCCTGTGGTGTTTGCGTATGGTAACACTGCGTCTCGGGCTTTAGATAGTTACATTCAGCTTACATTCAACAATTATAACAATATCCTATTTCGAATATTAACGGTGTAATTCGCATACAGTAAATTATTAAAACACTTTTCAGTTGCAAATGTGCACCCAGATATCCTTTTATTTACCTAAAACTTACACATAGCGTAACTATCGAAAGCCCGGGACGCAGTGTTACCATACACAAACACCACAGGTGGGTGGACAGATGGAAAAACAGAGTATAGTTGTAAATTCCCGTAAATATTCTTAATGCCTAAATAGTAGTTTGCATAACAAACTCGTAGTGAGACTACTGCAATTAGTATGCAGTTATTTACCATCCAAATTTATTCAAACAGGCAATTAATCAATTTTTTCCTCCCACCATGGTGCAGATATATATTATATATATATATATATATATATATATAAATATATTATATTATATATATAGATATATATATATATATATATATATATATATATAATCTATATATATATATAAAGGTGCAGTAGAAGTTGTAGATCGCTTGGTAAAATATTATCCTCCAAAATTTTGTTTAATATTCTGAACGAGTGTTGTTCTATTAAGTTCGATATTTTCGACCATAGTTGTTCTTAGATACAACAAACTATCTGCTACTGTCAGCTGGTACGCTCAAACAGCCCCAAAGTCAAAACAGCCCAGCCTGATGTCAAAGTAGCCTCACTTCACCATGGGCCCCATTTCCATAATGTCCACTCCTATAACACCCAAGTGTAGCTGTTAATAATCAGGAATATGGCATTAACCAAATACCATTAACATGAGAAAAGTTTCACTGCTAAAGAAGTATAAAAACCAGGTAAACAGTACCATAACGACTTAACCTAAGTAGGACGAGTCTTGTCACGGTACCATTTAGGTTTCTAAATGTTCAACATTTATAGTATTCATAAGTTAAGTCACAATAATGAATACCATACCATACTAATGATTACCTATGTGAAAACGGCAACCAGGATAAAATGCAGTTTTGACTTCACACCGAGCCCAATTTGACAATGTAACTGGGACCATTTTTTATGTTGAACAGGCTCTTCCTCCCTGAGCAGCCAGTTAACACTGGGCCCCCTCCCCCCTGCCGCACTACCTCCAACCCTCAGTATTTACAAACCAATTGTTAATACAACTATGATTTTTGGGAATAAATTGAATGAGTTTGGCTTTCCCTCTAATAATTCTCAGTTCCCAAATTGATGAAGCATGCTAGGGAATACAACTTGTTACCGTTTTCCACTTCTTAATTGTGTCCTTTTAAATCCTAACCATCTTAAGGGAATTAATCCTGCATCCATGAGGATTAATGCCCAAATCCATTCTCAAGCCGACTTAAGTTTGTTTGTAAGGCGGTTTTACGTTGCACGGAACCAGTGGTTATTCAGCAACGGGACCAAAAGCTTTACATGACTTCCGAACCACGTCGAGAGTGAACTTCCATAACTAGAAATACACATCTCTCACTCCTCAGTGGAATGCCCGAGAATCGAACTCGCGGCCACCGAGGTGGCAGGCCAAGACCATACCGATCACACCACTGAGGCGCTGACTCAAGCTAGACCTTGTAAATCGGGGTGTAGCATTCCTTCTTCCTCCGCTGATAATGTTTTCCTTATGTACTAGAGACCATTCATATTGGGTATGTTTTGTTGTGTGCAGCTTTCTGCTTTTAAGATTCAAAAGATGTGAAAGCGCAAAGGATAATGAGAAATC